>NW_022436952.1:15382651-15713863 GCF_009761245.1 Sapajus apella | reverse complement strand
TTTTTTTTTTTTTGAGACGGAGTTTCCCTCTTGTTACCCAGGCTGGAGTGCAATGGCACAATCTCGGCTCACCGCAACCTCCGCCTCCTGGGTTCAGGCAATTCTCCTGCCTCAGCCTTCTGAGTAGCTGAGATTACAGGCACGCGCCACCATGCCCAGCTAATGTTTTGTATTTTTAGTAGAGACAGGGTTTCACCATGTTGACCAGGATGGTCTCGATCTCTTGACCTTGTGATCCACCCGCCTCAGCCTCCCAAAGTGCTGGGATTACAGGCTTGAGCCACCGCTCCCAGCTTAATTTTTTTTTTTCTTTTGAGACAGTCTCCCTCTGTTGCCCAGGCTGGAGTGCAGTGGTGAGATCTTGGCTCACTGCAACCTCTGCCTCCCAGGTTCAAGCAATTCCACTGCTTCAGCCTCCTGAGTAGTTGGGATTACAGGCATGTGTCACCGCACCTGGCTAAGTTTTGTATTTTTAGTAGAGACAGGGTTTACACCATGTTGGCCAGGGTAGTCTAAAACTCCTGACCTCAACTGATCCACCCACCTCAACCTCGCATGAGCCACTGTGCCTGGCCTCCTCTTCTCCTCTTTCCTTCCTTCCTTCCTTCCTTCTTCTCTCTTTCTTTCTTTCTTTTTCTTTCTTCTTTCTTCTCTTTCTCTTTTTCTTCCTCTTTCTTTCCCTCCCTCCCTCCCTTCCTTCCTTCCTTCCCTTTCTTTCTCTTTCCCTCCCTCCCTCCCTTTCTCCCTTTCTCTCCTTCTCTCTTTCTCTCTCTTTTTCTTATTTTGAGACCAAGTCTTGTTCTGTCACCCAGTCTGGAGTGCAGTGACACCATCTCAACTCACTGCAATCTCTGCCTTTCCAGGTTCAAGTGATTCTCCCACCTCAGCCTCCTGAGTATCTGGGATTACAGGCACGCAACACCATGCCAGGCTAATTTTTGTATTTTTGGTAGAGTCAAGGTTTTGCCATGTTGGCTAGATTGGTCTCGAACTCCTGGGCTCAAGTGATTCAAGCAATCTGCCCACCTTGGCCTCCCAAATTATTGGGATTCCAGGCATAAGCCACTATGCCCAGCCTCCTCTTAGACTTTAAAAAATACAGCTGAGCCAGGCACAGTGGCTCATGCCTCTAATCCCAGCACTATGGGAGGCCGAGGTGGGCAGATCTTGAATTGCTTGAGCCCAGGAGCTCCAGACCAGCCTAACATAGCAAAACCCCATTTCCACAAAAATACAAAAACTAGCCCAGTGTGGTGGGGTACTCCTGTAGTCCCAGTCACTCGGGAGGCCAAGGCAGGAGGATCGCTTGAGCCAGGGAGTTTAAGTCTTCAGTGAGCAGATTGAACCACTGCTCTCCAGCCTGGGTGACAGTGAGACCCCTTCTCCAAGGAAAAAAAAAAAAAAAGTCCAGGAGTGGTGGCTCACGTCTGTTATCCCAGCACTTTGGGAGGCTGAGACTGGTGGGTCGCCTGAAGTCAGGAGTTCAAGACCAGCCTACCCGACATAGTGAAACCCCGTCTCTACTAAAAATACCAAAATCAGCTGGGCATGGTGGCGGGCGCCTGTAGCCCCAGCTGCTTGGGAGGCTAAGGCAGAAGAATCACTTGAACCCGGGAGGCAGAAGTTGCAGTGAGCTGAGATCCAACCACTGCACTCCAGCCTGGGCAACAAGAATGAAACTCTGTCTCAAACAAACAAACAGCAACAAAAATCCCACATACATAAGCCCCAAGCAACAGAGAAAAACCTTACATTAATTGGGAGGTTTTACCACTCTGTGAGCTTTTCCAGTAGAGAGATATTCTTTGGAAACTTAGGCCAAAGAGCTACATCATATTTCCTCCAGTGGTAGCATTAGAGATCAAGTCCTCTGTAGCCAGGGACACATCTGCTTCTGTATGTAACATATGGAAAGAATTTCTCAACTTTTTTTCCAACACAGGCCATATTTCCACCCCCAAAACACAAAACAAAAACCTCAATTTAGGCAAGAACTTCAAACTTCTTTCCCACTAAGCTATTTATCCTTTTTTTTTTTTTTAAAATTTTTTTTGAGACAGTCTTGCTCTGTCACCTAGCCTGGAGTGCAGTGGCACGATCCCCACTAACTGCAACCTCTGCCTCCTGGGTTCAAGCGATTCTCCCACCTTAGCCTCCTGAGTAGCTGGGATTATAGGCACACACCACCACGCTTGCCTAATTTTTTGTATTTTTGGTGGAGATGGGGTTTCAACATGTTGGTCAGGCTGGTCTCGAACTCCTGATCTCAAGTGATCTGCTTGCCTCGGCCTCCCAAAGTGCTGGGATTACAGGCATGAGCCACTGTGCCCAGCCTCACAATATCTAATTAGTCATAAGACAGACTTACTTGAATTTCATATCTTATTCCTTCCTCTGAATAAGAGTAAAGTTGATCAGTCTAACCACAAATGTTGAAAAGCAAGGGAATAAGTTTTTGCAGCCTGAATAAGAACCACTGTTGATTATGGTGCAGGGCACAGAGTAGTGCAGAGCATAGGCTGCTACTATGTGCAGGACACTACAACTAGCTGATTTCCATGTTAGTTAATTTAATCTTCACAGCAGCTTTATAAGTGCTGTTAATGTCCCCATTTATTAGATGAAGAAACAGAGGCTTAAGTAGGTTAAGAGAGTTGTGCAAGATCACACAAGTGATCTTGTGTGATCTTGTGTGAGGAAGTGGTATTGGGGATTTAAACTCAAATCCATCTTGTTCAAAGCCCATCTTTCCACTGCAGCATCATGCCTTTTAGTAATAAGATACAGGGGCTGTGCCTCTGCCAACTTGTGGCTGCCAATATGTAACATAAGCAAGAAGCAGACATTGGTTATTTTCTTAAGCCACTGAGATGTTTGGAGTTATTACTGCAGCCTTACCTAAGAGAAGCTGCCTGAAAATAGGTATCTTTATTTTCTGTTTACAGTGATGTAAACCCTGGAAACTGTTTTAATATTAATAACTTAGTACAGTGCAAACCATGCTTGGTGAGAACCTCTATTAATTTACACCATCCCCAAACAAGTATATATATATATATATATATATATATATATATATATATATTTTTTTTTTTTTTTTTTGGGCAGGGTCTCGCTCTGTCGCCCAGGCTGGAGGGCAATGGCACAATCTTGGCTCACTGCAACCTCCACTTCCCAGGTCCAAGCAATCCTCCCACATCAGCCTCCCAAGTAGCTGGGACCACAGGCATGTGCCACCATGCTTGGCTAATTTTTGCATTTTTTGTAGAGATGGGGTTTCACCATGTCGCCCAGTCTCCCAAACAAGCACTTTATTTAGACAAAGTCTCAACAATAATTGATGTTCTCTGGGGAAGACTGAATCTGTTGGGGCATGGCTTTAGCATTCAAATAGTTGAAAACAAATTCCTGTATAAATTTCTAGAGAAGTATATTTTCTTAACTGCAACTAGATAATTTTAAGGCTATATTGTCAGATTGGAAATGTAAATAGAGCCCCAGATTTTCATATGTGTATTTGCAAAGTAATTAAGAATTTATAAGAAACTTACTAGAGAAGCCAGGAGCCGTGGCTCACATCTGTCATCCCAGCACTTTGGGAGGCTGAGGCGGGCAGATCACCTGAGGTCGAGAGTTCGAGACCAGCCTGACCAACATGGAGAAACCCTATCTCTACTAAAAATACAAAATTAGCCGGATGTGGTGGCGCATGCCTGTAATCCCAGCTACTAAGGAGGCTGAGGCAGGAGAATCACTTGTACCCGGGAGAAGGAGGTTGCGGCGAGCAGAGATGGTGCCATTGCACTCCAGCCTGGGCAACAAGAGTGAAGCTCAGTTAAAAAAAAAAAGAAACTTACTAGAATTATGACATAACATTATTAACAGGCAAATGCCTGTAGTTTTTTCTAGCCTGGATTTAGTTGAGCCTAAGAAAATGTATAGTAAGATGATAAGCAGTTACTGTATCTACAGAGGTGGAAGACATGAATAATCCTTTAGAGCAGACTGTTTCTTTTGTGTTAGGAAGTCTACCTAAAGGGGCTCTTTAGTTGCACAAATTAAAAGCAACACTCATTCATCTTGGGAAAAGATAAAGAAAGCTTTTTTTCTTAATGCAAGTATTTTTTTTTTTTTCCAGACGCAGTCTCACTCTGTTGCTAGGCTGGAGTGCAGGTGCAATTACAACTTACTTCAGCCTGGAACTTCTGGGCTCCAGTGATCCTCCCGTGTGAGCATCCTGAGTAGCTGAAACTACTGGCATGTGCCTCCCTAGGGGGTGTGTGTGGGTGTGGGTGTGTGTGTGTGTGTGTGTGTGTGTGTGTGTACAGGATCTTGCTATGTTTCCCAGGCTGATCTCCAAAAAACTGGAGACTCAGAGCCAGGAGAAAGATTTTTTTTCTCCCTTGGTGTCTGAATTTGATAGAGTAGAAATTAACTTGCAGTGAATTGTAGCTGGTGAGCAGAGTGGCTCCTGGCCACATGGAGACACACGGGAGGCAAAGAAGGACCCTCTGGACGTGGGTCTGGACTGTAAACTGTAAACACATCTAGGAGCCTCCTGGGGCCAGGGTGGTGGCACCAGGACCAGCCTGAGAGTGAGTGATCCCAGAACTGTAGAAAAACAATATGAACATTTTGGAAATTTCACCCGCAAATTCCATAGTGAGTGGACACTAATATTTACTTAGAACAAAACCTGTTATGGACTCATTGTGTGCCACATTACTTCAATGCAAGAATGGTTACAGAAACCTGCCATCATTGAGCAATTTTGATCAACTAGACTAAAAAAAAAAAAAAAGAAAAAGAAAGAAAAGAAAACCAGAAATGCAGCGGCAGTAAAGCCACATCTCCTCTTCTAGGCAGGGCGGGTGGGCAGAAGAATTTCTTTCCACCAGCTATCAGTAACTTATCACTGAACTATAGTAGTGGCTGATGAAACACATGTAAGCAACTTATCACTTGGAAAGGTTCATTATTTATGTTTGCAACTATTAATATATTACCCATGACAGAAATATCTGCAAGAGGAAAAGGACATGCATGACAAAGCTGAATATTTGAATGAGGTTAAGCACAAATGACAAAAGCAGATTATTATTTTCCCTTTGGTAAGGGGTTGACAAATTGTTTCTGTAAAGGGCCATATAGTAAACATTTTAGGATTGAGAGCCATGAAGTCTTTGTTGCAACTACTCTGCCTTTGTTGTATGAAGCCAGCCATAGACAATATGTAAACAAGTGGGCATGGCTGCGTAAAACTTATATACGGACACTGAAAGGTGATTCTCATATAATTTTCACATGCATAAAATATTATTCTTTTGTGTGTGTTTTTTTAAACCACTGAAAAATGTAAAAAACATTCTTAACTCATGGGCATTCCAAAGAACAGGCCATGGGTCAGAGGTCTATGGTTTGCTGACCCAGTGCTCTAGGTCTAGTAAGCTCTGAAATGGTTCTGCAAGTAAATATACAAAAGTAATTCTCAGAAATTTTTGGCTCACCTAATCTGGAATACCTTTTAAGACAGTAAAGAGGAAAAACTGTCACATACTCAAAACTTCAAACTAAAAAATTTATTAAAATTAATTTTCTAAAATGCTTGATAGTAGCAGTAACATAGAATACCAACCACTATTACTATTAATAAAGATAGCTAACATTTATATATAATTCACAGTATAAGAATTACAAAAACGGCCAGGTGCGGTGGCTCATGCCTGTAATCTCAGCACTTTGGGAGGGCAAGATGGGTGTATCACCTGAGGTCAGGAGTTCAAGACCAGCCTGGGCAACATGGTGAAACCCCATCTCTATTAAAAATACAAAAATTAGCTGGGCTGGCCAGGCGTGGTGGCTTATGCCTGTAATTCAAGCACTTTGGAGGCCAAGGCGGGCGGATCACCTGAGGTCGGGAGTTCAAAACCAGCCTGACCAACATGGTGAAACTCCGTCTTAAAAAAAAAAGAAAAAAATTAGCTGGACAAGGTGGCTCGTGCCTGTAAAATCCCAGCTATGCAGAGGCTGAAGCAGGAGAACTGCTTGAGCCCAGGGGGCGGAGGTTGTAGTGAGCAGAGATTGCGCCATTGCACTCCAGCCTGGGCAACAGAGCGAGATAGAGTCTCAAAAAAAAAAGAAAGAAAGAAAGAAAAAAAGAATCACAAAAACAAAGGTAGCATTTTTAGCAATTAAAGCATACCTTTGGCCAGGCACAGTGGCTCACACCTGTAATCCCAGTACTTTGGGAGTCTGATTGCCTGAGGTCAGGAGTTCGAGACCAGTCTGGCCAACATGGTGAAAACCTACCTCTACTAAAAACACAAAAAGAACTTAGCTGGGTATGGTGATGTGTACCTGTAATCCTACCTACTCGGGAGGCTAAGGCAGAGGAATTGCTTGAACCAGGGAAGTAGAGGTTAGAGTGAGTCGAGATTGTTCCACTGCATTCCACCCTGGCTGACAGAGCAAGACTCCACCTCAAAAAAAAGAAAAAGAAAATTAAAAAAAAGCATATCTGCAGTATGTTTTTATAGGACCTTAAAGAGCTACCTATTCTAATTAGGAAATGTACAATTTGAATTGGAGTTTGATTTTAAAAAGAAAGAACTAAGCAGAAAGAGGGGGAGAGCAAGTTATAATAGTAATAGGAAAAGAAAAACATAGTGAAAATACATCTTTTCATAATCTTTTTTTTTTCTTTCTTTTTTTTTTTTTTTTTTTTTTAAGACAGAGTCTTGCTCTGTTACCCAGGCTAGAGTGCAATGGTGTGATCTTGGCTCACTGAAACCTCCACCTCTTGGTTTCAAGTGATTCTCCTGCCTCAGCCTCCCGAGTAGCTGGTATTACTAATTATTAAAAAATTACTAACTATAAAAAATATAAAAATTAGCCGGATGTGGTGGCATGCACCTGGAATCCCAGTTACTCGGGAGGCTGAGGCAGGAGCATCGCTTGACCACGGGAGGTAGAGGTTGCAGTGAGCCGAGATCGCGTCATTGCACTCCAGCCTGGGCAATAGAAAAAGACTCCATCTCAAAAAAAAAAAAAAAAAAAAAAAGAAAGAAAGGAAAAGAAAAGAAAAACAATTTTTGTACCCATTGTGTCTATTCACTGACAGCAACATGATTACGTTTCCATAGAAACAATATTCTGCTCACCTAACTTCCCACCTTTTTCAAAGAGCAGTCGGTAGTCAACAATACTCATTTTTAACAGATAATGTACTAGTAATAAAGGAAATTACAGCAGAAATCTATCCTCAACATAGTTTACTAGGAAAGATGAGACAAATAAAAATGAAAATTTAAAATACATGGTTTCTTTCCTTTTCAGAGAATATTTATCCCTGAATCAAGTGGTACAAGGGAACAGAGAATCTTCCAAGTGAATTGTTTCTGGAAGTAAACTCCTGTACACAGTGGAATCGAGTGGTATTCCCAACTTTCTAAGTGTCTCTCCACCTAGTAGTAAAAATAGCAATTATCTGCACAGAAAACAGTAAGGATTGGCCCAACAAATGTTGGAAACAGATTTTCCAGATTAGGAAAGCCATATTTCAGTGCAAATTACTCTTGGACTTCCCCTACTCCCAATAATACATTTGGAGGAATGGTACTGGAGAGAGATTTTGCTGATGGTGGATACACAGAGGTTTATTCCACCCAGTCATTAAAAAAACAAAACAATGTTATTGAGTCATAATTTACATACCATACAATTCATCTGCTTTAAGTAAACAATTCATGATTTTAAATATATGCACAGTTATGTAACTATCACCACAGGTGGAGTTTTGAGTAGTAAGCAAATCACTGAAAAATTGTATCTTGTGATTTTAGCTCTTATAGCAGTTGACTCAGAATTTCTTTCTTCTCCCAACCCGCAAGTAATCATTTCCAGTGTAAAGTATGGTACTGACACTAATATGAGGGAGCTTCAAGAAGTTTATGGAAAAAAATGGAATTAAAATATAAAAATAAAAACTTTTTCTCCATAAAATCTCCATCAAGCTCAAGATACTTTTGTAAGTAGTGATACTAGCCATTTAGTCCATCCCTAAAGAACTTCAGGTCCTGGGAGTTTAACATGTCAATGTCTTCTTTTTCACTTTTTTTTTTTTTTTTTGAGATGGAGTCTCACTCTGTTGCCCAGGCTGGAGTGCAGTGGAGCGATCATGGCTGACTGCAACCACCACCTCCCGGGTTCAAGCAGTTCTCACCTCAGCTCCCTGAGTAGCTGATTCCAGGCATGTGCCACCACACTGAGCTATTTTTTTTGTATTTTTAGTAGAGACAGGAGTTCACCATGTTGGCCAGGCTGGTCTTGAACTTCTGACCTCAGGTGATCTGCCTGCCTTGGCCTCCCAAAGTGCTGGTATTACAGGTGTGAGCCACCAGGCACAGCTCTTTTTCACATTATTTAAAAAAAAAAATGCCATTTACACATTTTTAAATATTAGGAAACAAAAAGATGTCAGAAGGAGTCAAATAAAGACTGCTCGGTGGGCCAGGTGCATGGCTCATGCCTGTAATCCCAGCACTTTAGGAAGCCAAGACAGGAGGATCACCTGAAGTCAGGAGTTCAAGACCATCCTGGTCAACATGGTAAAACCCCATCTCTACTAAAAATGCCAAAAATGAGCCAGGTGTAGTGGCGGGTGCCTATAATCCCAGCTACTCAGGAGGCTGAGACAGGAGAATCGCTTGAACCCAGAAGGCATAGGTTGCAGTGAGCCAAGATCCTGCCATTGCACTCCAGCCTGGGCAACAAGAGCAAAATTCCGTCTCAAAATAAATAAATAAAACAAAATAAGACTGTGGATGTTTAATGATTTCCCATCAAAACTCTTGCCAAATTGCCCTTGCTTGATGAGAGAAATGAGCAGTATTGTCATGGTGGGGAACTCTCTGGTGAAGCTTTCCTGGGCAGTTTTTCTTTTTCTTTCTTTTTTTTTTTTTTTTTTTTTTTGCTAAAGCTTTGGCTAACTTTCTTATAATATCTGTTTATTCTCATAATAAGCACATTATTATTCATTCCAGAAAGTCAACAAGCAAAATGCCTTGAGCAGTCAAAAAAAAACTTGTGTCATGATCTTTGCTCCGGGACTGGTCCATTTTTGCTTTGACTGGACTACTTCCACCTCCTGGTATCCATTGTTCTGGTTGTGCTTTGCCTTCAGGATTGTACTGGTAAAGCCATGTTTTATCTCCTGTTAAAATTCTTCAAAGAAATGCTTTGGGATCTTGATCGCACTTGTTTAAAATCTCCATAGAAAGCATTGCTGTTGTGTGCAGCTGATCTGTTGTGCAGTTTTAGTAACCTTTGGGTGGAAAATTTGCTCAGCTTAAATTTTTCAGTTAGAATTGTGTAAGCCAACCCAATTGAGATGTCTATGGTGTTGGTTCATGTTGGTTTCTGCTATTAATTGTTGGCTGTCTCTTATGAGAGCATGTGAGAAACAAACTTACCCATCCAAACCCAAAGAATGAACTCAGAGACCCAGAGGACAGCAAAAGTGAGACTTTTAAGGATGGTCTTGCGGGTGTCCTTTTTTTTTGAGATGAAATTTTGCCCTTGTCACCCAGGCTGGAGTGCAGTGGCATGATCTCAGCTCACTACAACCTCCATCTCCCAGGTTCAAGTGATTCTCCTGCCTCAGCCTCCCAAGTAGCTAGGATTATAGGCGTCAGCCACCAAGCCCAGATAATTTTTTTTTTTTTTTTGAGGAGTCTCACTCTGTCACCCAGGCTGGAGTGCAGTGGCACAATATTGGCTCACTACAACCTCTGCCTCCTGGGCTCAAGTGATTATCCTGCCTTAGCCTCCCGAGTAGCTGGGATTACAGGCGTTTGCTACAACACCCAGCTGATTTTTTTATTTTTAGTAGAGACAGGGTTTCACCATGTTGGTCAGGCCAGTCTCAAACTCCTGACCTTGTGATCCACCCACCTCAGCCTCCCAAAGTGCTGAGAATACAGGTGTGAGCCACTGCACCCAGCCAATTTTTATATTTTTAGTAGAAACGGAGTTTTGCCATGCTGGCCAGGCTGGTCTCAAACTCCTGACATAATGTGATCCACCCGCCTCGGCCTTCCAAAGTTCTGGGATTACAGGCATGAGCTACAGCACCCGGCCCAGCACAGTTTTAACAAACAACTTATCCCCTAGTGCGCAGGTCCCTCCCAGGGTTTCCCATAGGCTGAGTACTATGGGGTCACAATCTTCCCCAGACGTCACCTATTGATTATTAGGCAGGGGTTTTAGATTTTTTTTTTTTTAGCGTTGTCTTGCTGCATTTTATTGCAGCCCACAATGCATTGCAATCCTAGTTAGCTCAGGTGCTCTTCAAGTGCTTAACTTATGACCTAAGTAGCTGGGCAGGCTGATAAGAGCCAGACAAAGTGAGCTATTTTGCAGACTAGTCAACTTTCATTTTAGGCTAAACTTTTTTAGTTTCAGTAAAGGCAACTAAGAGGGGAAAGAAATATGGGAGGAAGAGGGAGACTGGCAAGAAGGCATTGGCTATCCAAGCAGGGGCCTAGTATGTCCTGTTTCTTCTGTAGTTTGCTGACCTAAGCCGAGGTAAGGCATTTTGTCTTGGAAATGGACCACTGAATACATTATTTCCTTCAAGCATGACAAGATTAATTTTTTCCTTGCAAACTGCTGTTGGTTGTTTGCCACTGCAGGCTTCCTATTCAACACTGTCTCATCCTTTCTTAAAATGAACTCTCCAATTATAAAATACTGATTTCTTTGAGGCATTGTGCCCATAAACTTTTTGTAAAGAATTAATGATTTCACCATTCTTTCACCAAAGGTTCACCATAACTTTGATGTTTGTCCTTGCTTCAATTTTAGCAGAGTACATGTTGCTTTGATAGGGGCTCTTTTCAAACATATGTCTTACCCTTCTTAGTACCTCAAACTAGTTTCTGTTCATACATGTTATAACAAGTTAGTATGAGTTTATTTTGGTGTAAAACAATTTTGAAATCCATGCATGATTTATTCATAATACGCATTTTCCACTAACTTCTTGAAAAGTCTCCTCCTGAGATTACTGGATTGAATCAAAAGTATTTAAAAAGTTTCTCTTGGAGTAAGTAACTTTTCCTCCACACAATAGGGTTAAAAATTAGGTTGCTTCCAACAGTGAAGTTGGTAAAGTCCATACTTACTAAATCAGCTGGTTGGTGAGAGCAATCCATAAAATTGCCAGTGAATGTATAACTAAGGAGTTTAGAAAACCCTCAAACTCCAATTAAGATGAGGATGTAATCTTAGGGGGCAAAACTAGAAGTGGGTGCAATTTGCTCATCACAAGAGGAATCAACCGTCTAGTGTATTGTTTAAAGAAATGTATGAAGATTAGCCTGTAGAAAGAGAATTGCCAGTCTAACCAGCGTTGTGCAAGAAACAGAGACACAGAATCCAGAGGCTATGAATTTTCCTGTCTTTGAGAGAAATAGTTCGTGGTGGGGCAGCGATCATTTATCAAGTATCACCATGATGTGAATGAAATATCCCTCAAAATGATTCAACTTCTTTTGTTCTTACGTATTTCCAAATAAATTGTTTATTTGTTTTTTGACGTTTTACTCTTGTGAGCTGAAATATGTTAGTTAACTCTGGACAGCTGGTAACAGCCTTAACTGTAACCATCACCAAGTTAACGCCATCCTGGCAGACCTGATAAAACAGCTGTCAAGACTTTTCCTGCTATATACTGACCTCATCATCAACTCCTGAACAGTTGGTCACATTCAAATAGAAAAAAAAAGATGCCAATAGAGAAATAAGAATGTGCTATTTACTCTCAATTAAGTTCTATTTTGTATTCTGCCGAACTGAACAAAATGAGAAATGACTGTGTTAAATTAGACGGACAAGAAATCAAAGCAAATTCATGCTGGGCATGGTAGCTCATGCCTGTAATCCTAGCACTTTGAGAAGCCAAAGTGGGCAGATCACTTGAGGTCACGAGTTCGAGACCAGCCTAACCAACATGGTGAAATCCCATCTCTACTAAAGATACAAAAATTACCCAGGTGTGGTGGTACACACCTGTAGTCCCAGCTACTGGGGTGGTGAGGCATGAATTGCTTGCACCTGGGAGAAGGAGGCTGCAGTGAGCCAAGATCCTGCCACTGTACTCCAGCCTGGGTGACAGAGCAAGACTCCATTGCCAAAAAAAAAAAAAAGCAAATTCAATTATATTTGTCAGGAATGAAAATACCTTGAAATTAAAAGTACCTATGTGTATTGTCTCATCCCTTTTTTTTTTTTTTTGAGATGAGGAAGTCTCACCCTGTCGCCCAGGCTGTAGTGCAATGGCTCGATCTCTGCTCACTGCAACCTCTGCCTCCCAGGTTCAAGTGATTCTCCTGCCTCAGCCTCCTGAGTAGCTGGGATTACAGGGATCCGCCCAGCTAATGTTTTGTAACTTTAGTAGAGATGGGATTTCATCATGTTGGCCAGGCTGGTCTCAAACTCCTGACCTTGTGATCTGCCCACCTCAGCCTCCCAAAGTGCTGGGATTACAGGCGAGAGCCACCACACTCGGCCCTTCATCCCTTCTTAAAATGAACTATCCAATTATAAACTACTGATTTCAGTTATCATTTCAGTTACTATTGGCTTATTATTAATTAACATAAGATTTGCCTGTATAACTTTAAATTGATGAAGAAAAGAACAGAAAGAAAATGTGTTCAGCAAATAACTGCTGAATAAAAGAATCAACAGGCAGCAAGTTTTTTAGAACTCTCCTCTTTTCTGCCACTCACTTAATGGAACAATGCTAGAAACAGTAAATTTGTTGAAATAGTATCTTTTTTGGTCACCTCATCAAAAAAAAAAAATCAGGTTCTGGCCCTGGCCAGGCACAGTGGCTCACACCTCTAGTTCCCTCCATTTTGGGAGGCTGAGACGGGAGGATCACATGACCTCAGGAGTTCAAGAGCAGCCTAGGTAACATAGCAAGACCCCATCACTATAAAAAATACAAAAATCAGTACCTGTACCACCACTTCAGACTGATTTTTGTATTTTTTATAGTGATTTTGTATTTTTTGTAGCTGTAGTCCCAGCTACTTTAGAAGACTGAGGTGGGAAGATTGCTTGGGTCCAGAAGGCAGAGGCTGAAGTGAGCTGTGATTGCACCACTGCACTCCAGCCTGAATGACAGAGCAAGTCCCTGTCTAAAAAAAAAAAAAAAAAAATTGGCTGGCTTCAGGGGCTCATGCCTGTAATCCCACCACTTTGGGAGGCTGAGGCCGGTGGATCACTTGAGGCCAGGAGTTTGAGAACAGCATGGCCAACACAGCGAAACCCCGTTTCTTCTAAAAATACAAAAGTTAGCTGGGCATGGTGGCTCATGCCTGTAATCCCAGCTACAAAAAATACAAAAATTAGATGGGCATGGTGGCACATGTCTGTAATTCTAGCTACTTGGAAGGCTGAGGCAAGAATGGCTTGAGCCAGGGAAGCAGAGGTTGCAGTGAGCTGAGATCACATCATTGCACTCCAGCCTGGGTGACAGATGGCAACTCTGTCTCAAAAAAAAAAAAAAAAAAAAAAATATATATATATATATGTATATACACACACACACACACACAGTTCTTTTCCCTTTTGGGATCTATGGACTCCTTTAATAATTTGATTAAAATTTCAAATCCTCTTCCTAGAAAAAAGTACACACATGCATATGTTTTTGTAGATATACACATGCATATAATTTTGGAAAATATTACAGAAAGTTCGACTACCCAAGGTCATCTGTGCATATATTGAGGCTGCGCAGACACAAGACCAAGCATTCCCGCTTATTTCTAATTGTTTTTTTTCCTTTTCCTTTTTTTTTTTGAGACGGAGTCTCACTCTGTTGCCCATGCTGGAGTACAGTGGCTCGATCTCGGCTCACTACAACCTCTGCTCCCGGGTTCAAGCGATTCTTCTGCCTCAGCCTCCTGAGTAGCTGGGACTACAGGCACGTGCCACCACGCCCAGTTAATTTTTGTATTTTTAGTAGAGATGGGCTTTCACCATTTTGGCCAGGTTGGCCTCAAACTCCTGACCTTGTGATCTCTCCGCCTGCCTCGGCCTCCCAAAGTGCTGGGATTACAGGCGCCCGTCACCACGCCTGGCTTTTTATTTTTTAAGTAGATGGGTTTTCACCATGTTGGCCAAGCTGGTCGTGAACTACTGACCTCAATGTTACCCGCCCGTCAAAGTGCTGGCGTGAGCTACCACGCCCAGCCTGATTTTAATTTGAATTCATTACCTTAAAAATCCCAGGATTTAACATAAAAATCCAGATTTCAGACGTCGGAAAAAAATGTAAAATGTTATCTCCCAAGACTGCTGGCAAGTAGGATCACAGTCCTGAGTAGCAACCACGGTCTCGAGTGGTTACGGTTCTCACATCCATTTTGCTCCATTTTATTACCTGAGAGGTCTGGTAGTTTCAAAAGCTGGTATATCAGTAACTTTTAGGGGAAACTTTTGAAACCAGGACTGCACACACGCTCCCCTTCTTCCTTCTCGTTATTTGAAAGGAAACAACAGAAACAATTAATTTTGCAAGTCTTCTGCGCTAGTCCCACGGATAGGCGATTAACAAGAGATACAGAGGTGTGGGTCTCAGAGGCGGTACGGTGTTTTCATCCCTTCCAGATAGTTAGTACCAGGTTGCCAGTCGGGGTACTACCCACCCACCGCGACTAGCACAAGGAGTGCTGAACTGAGCTATGCAAACTTCTGACCGGAAGGTGGAACGGTACTTAGTGAAGAGGATTTATTTAGGAATCGAAATCTGTTTTGCTAAATTAGACAAATCTAATTATCTAAGCAGCCACGCCCTGTTCGTAAGAGCGGAGGGAAGACAAACCAACGCCCCAGCTCTCCAACTGCAACTCAGCTCGGAACTAGACTCTACAAGGTTGCCTGGGTTTCCGGAGCAACCGCCCGGTCCCTCCCCCTTTGGCCCCGCCCCCGGGACTCTTTCCCGCCAAAGGCCGTTATCGCCGCAGAGCATGGTGGGACAAGGCTCCAGGCTAGGTTTCACCGAGTCCTTTCAAGGCGCGGAGTTGCTTTCAGAGATCCTCATTCCTGGGGAAATTGACTGTCCTTCAAGACCCGACCTGGAAGACTAGCTCCTTTAGCGAGAGTTCTTTTTATTTAACTTTTACCAAACGGCTAGTTCCTCTGTTCGCAAACCACCCCAAGCCGGGAAAGCGGGGGACTTTTTTTCCCCCTTCGTGCGGAAGGTGACGTCGCGCGTGCGTGCGCGTGCGTTGAGCGTAGTCTTCGCAGCATCCGTTGCGCTCCCGCGCGTGCGTGTTGGAATCGAATCGCTGTTTCCTTCCGCTTCTCTTCCTCTGTCTCCCCCCCATATCCGTGCGCCGAGCTGATAAAGGCGCCATTTTGGAGGGGCCGCGGGAGACGTGGTGCCGCTGCGGGCTCGCTCTGCCGTGCGCTAGGCTTGGTGGGAAGGCCCGTTCTCGAGTCCGCGCTTTTCGTCGCCGCCATGTCGGGAGGTGGTGTGATTCGTGGCCCCGCAGGGAACAACGATTGCCGCATCTACGTGGGTAACTTACCTCCAGACATCCGAACCAAGGACATTGAGGACGTGTTCTACAAATACGGCGCTATCCGCGACATCGACCTCAAGAATCGCCGCGGGGGACCGCCCTTCGCCTTCGTTGAGTTCGAGGACCCGCGGTGAGGCGGCATGGGGCTTGCAGCCTTGAGGAAATAGGTCCGAGTAGTCGGGGAAGACTCCAAGGCCTTAACATAGAGAACGGGGAGGCGGGGGGCTCTTAGAGAGGTTGGGGCGAGACTGTATCGCCCATGCAGGAGTCGAGTGAGGAGCTGAGTTGGTGTGGCTTCTCTGGCGCCTCGCCTTGGACGTCCCCGGAGCCCATTCACAGGCTGGAGCGGGAAACTGAGGCGCTGAGGGCTGGTGTAGTGGCTGGGAGCCTGGCGTGTTTCTGGGTGGGGGAGGGGCCATTCCCATTATGCGGCGCATGTGGGCTCTTCCACGTTGGGTGCGCATGTGCGGGGGGTTCGCTGGTTCCCGACTGAGCGATCTTCTCCTCCTGGTTTCTCATGCCTTTTACTCTCTACGATCCCACAGGGACGCGGAAGACGCGGTGTATGGTCGCGACGGCTATGATTACGATGGATATCGTCTGCGGGTGGAGTTTCCTCGAAGCGGCCGTGGAACAGGCCGAGGAGGCGGCGGGGGTGGAGGTGGCGGAGCTCCCCGAGGTCGCTATGGCCCCCCATCCAGGCGGTCTGAAAACAGAGTGGTTGTCTCTGGTAAGTATACTGGTTGTGTGGTTGATGTGAAGGGACGGAAGCTACTTAAAAATTTTCTCTTGCGTGACCGGTTTAACAATTGCAAATTTTTCATGCTAGGTCTTAAGTTGCTTTAGTTTTTGGGTGAATTTAATAAACGAGGATTGCTGCTGTGGTGATTTACCAGATTAGGTTGCGGTACTAGACACGAAGATCCGTTACAAATAATTTTGGACTCTGGATTCCAGAATCTTATCAGCCCTTTACCTGGTATCACTTAAGTACAACTATTAAGTATTTTAAAGTACTCTTTGTCCTGATGCATCTTACCAGCTTAACGTGAAATTTAAGATAACTGATACTAAGAAAACATCACTTTTTCAGGACTGCCTCCAAGTGGAAGTTGGCAGGATTTAAAGGATCACATGCGTGAAGCAGGTGATGTATGTTATGCTGATGTTTACCGAGATGGCACTGGTGTCGTGGAGTTTGTACGGAAAGAAGATATGACCTATGCAGTTCGAAAACTGGATAACACTAAGTTTAGATCCCATGAGGTAGGTTATACACTTATTCTTTTTTTTGACCAGAATTGGATACAGTGGTCTTAACAGTGGAATTTGAAGGTAAGGATTCAGGCAAGGGTGTCCAAGTAAATTGCCAGATTTCTGGTTTTAGTTACATTGTATTCATTCAGCATGCCTGAAGCTAGGTGAAAGCTTAGATCTTTCAATGGAAAGTTCTGTCTATCCAATAGGGAGAAACTGCCTACATCCGGGTTAAAGTTGATGGGCCCAGAAGTCCAAGTTATGGAAGATCTCGATCTCGAAGCCGTAGTCGTAGCAGAAGCCGTAGCAGAAGCAACAGCAGGAGTCGCAGTTACTCCCCAAGGAGAAGCAGAGGATCACCACGCTATTCTCCCCGTCATAGCAGATCTCGCTCTCGTACATAAGATGATTGGTGACACTTTTTGTAGAACCCATGTTGTATACAGTTTTCCTTTATTCAGTACAATCTTTTCATTTTTTAATTCAAACTGTTTTGTTCAGAATGGGCTAAAGTGTTGAATTGCATTCTTGTAATACCCCTTTGCTCCTAACATCTACATTCCCCTCGTGTCTTTGATAAATTGTATTTTAAGTGATGTCATAGACAGGATTGTTTAAATTTAGTTAACTCCATACTCTTCAGACTGTGATATTGTGTAAATGTCTATTCTGCCCTGATTTGTGTGAACTGGGATGTTGGGGGTGTTTGTGGTTATCTTACCTGGGGAAGTTCTTATGTTTATCTTGCTTTTCATGTGTCTTTCTGTAGACATATCTGAAGAGATGGATTAAGAATGCTTTGGATTAAGGATTGTGGAGCACATTTCAATCATTTTAGGATTGTCAAAAGGAGGATTGAGGAGGATCAGATCAATAATGGAGGCAATGGTATGACTCCAAGTGCTATTGTCACAGATGAAATTGGCAGTATTGACCTTATACTAAAAGGCAGGGGGTGAAAATGATGATATACATTTTCCTTAAAACACTTGAATGTTATATTCAGTTATCTTTAGCTACAATTGCTTTGTTCTTTAAACCTTGGCAATTGTGGCAGAATTATGTTGCCCATTTTGTAGCAATTTATTTTGCTCCCTTTCCCCCATTTTTGTTATAATAGGGACTAATGTGGGAAGAACTGGCTAATTTGTCACAGTGCTTAGTTACAACTGTTAATGTGTGACCTGCTGTTGGTGTACATGTGGGTACAGGGTGTCTTTAAATCCAACAAGATAGAGTATAATATCAATACTGCTAAATCTGCATGTCCTCTGTGTGACTGATAGAGCGTTGCTATTTCATTTTTTTAAGACAAAATGAAAGCAAAATAATAGAGTTCCAATGTATTGGTGTAGATAATCTAGTTGGGAATACTTAGGTCTCACCTTCCCCTTTAATATTCATAATTGATTCATATGTTTAAAACACTTTAATTTACAAATTAAATTGCAAATGGGCGCATTAGATTTAGTTTTAGACTTAGGTGGGTAGCAATGCCAGTAAACTTAAATTACATAACTTCTTGCAACCACGAAACCTGTAATACGCTGTACAGTAACAAGTGTTGGCATTATCAGTTGAACTGTAAATATAAGATGCTTCTTCCAATTAGTCTCTATGATGATTAAGTTTCTAAAATTTATCTGAACACCATTCAGAAACTTGTTTTGGGGAATTTGATAGTTATTGATGTGCATCTGTTAAACTGATGACTAACATAACTCATCATTCCCCAGAAACCTTTTTTGATTACAGTATCTAACGTTTTGCCTCCTCTTTTTTGGTTTTGCTGGTTATAAAGGTTTGGATTGGAGAGGGCTCACTGGATCCCAATCCTTGGAGCTGGATCATTGGATTCAAATCATAATGTGGATAGGATAGGGAGGATGAATTACCAGGATTCATGGAGCGGGATCAGATTACCAGGAACATAGGAGTGGATTCCTGCCCCAACCAAACCGCATTCGTGTGGATTTTTTTATTCAACTTAATTGGCTATTCCAAAGATTTTTTTTTTTCCTATTTTTGACGATTGGAGCCCTTAAGATGCACGATGGAATTGTGTTTTGCATTTTTTGGTAAAAGGAGCAAAGCGAGGACCTGGAGATAAACGCTGGAGCAATCTCCTTGGAAGGATTCAGCACGAGTAGATGGTAAACATTTAAAGGGGAAAGGGGGGGTTTGTTTAAAATAGTAAATCAGTAAGTCACTTCTAAATTTAAAGAAAACAAAATTGGAGTTGAAGAATAAGTAGGTTTCCAATTGGCTATTGCCATTTTTCTTTGAAAAAATAAACATTTTTTAAAAAACTATGCATGGTTGTCCTTTTTCCTCTTCATGTAAGATTCTAACTGGGTCTATCAGTTAATCTTTAAATTGTTAAGTAAGATAAGATTTTGACTCTTGTGTTTATATGTTAGCAAATTAAAAGTTCTTAAAAGGTAATCTAATGGTATTAGCTATCTTTTATTGTTAATTGTAAAAGTCTTCAGGGGAAGGCAAAAGGGGAATAAGGCATTTGTATATGTAACTTGTTAAATGATGGTGGGGCGTGGATCTAGCATCTGAAAGATAAGCTTCTCTACTTTGTTACAAAGTGATTTAAAAACTACAGATGCTTATTTTCTGGTAGTCATATAGGCAACAGGCATTGGTTGATGGCTAGTAAATTAATGTTCACTTGGAGATAGTTTTGATATTCTCAAACTCAGCTCAAAGAAAGGTAAGTATTAAATGTTAACATCAGCACAGATGTATTATTAGAACTGGTTTTTGTTTTTGAGACAGAGTCTAACTCTATTGCCCGGACTGGAATGCAGTGGTGTGATCTGGGCTCACTGCAACCTCTGATTCCTGGGTTTGAGTGATTCTTCTGCCTCAGTCTCCCAAGTAGCTGGGATTACAAGTGTGTGCCACCTTGTCCAGCTAATTTTGTATTTTTAGTAGAGATGGGTTTTCTCCATGTTACCCAGGCTGGACTTGAAACTCCTGGCCTCAAGTGATCTGCCCGCCTCTGTTAAGACTACAGGTGTGAGCCACCGTGCTTGGCCTGTAGAACTTTTAACACAAGTCACATTTATTTTTTGAAAGGAAGAGTGCACAAGATTATTTGGATGAATCATTGCTAGTAAAAAGCTGGGCATTTAGAATTTTGCCTTATAAGCCCTTCTCAACCATAAGATTATTTTGTACCTAAAACTTTGGTGTTCTCTACCAAAGCAGTTAAAACTTATAGTCTTCTACTTCTGACAGCCCCTTGATACTATTTGGGTTGGGGGAGGAGACCTAAAATCTCATTTCATAACTAGTCACAACCATCAAATCACTCCTACGCACCCAAAATAACTAGACTTTACATTTCCCTTGGGTGCTAATTATAGTTGAAAGCTGAATTTAAGGTGATTATTCAGGTGACAATTCAAAACCTAGGGAAAATTGGAAATAATCTTAGTAGTGGAAGAAATGGACTCTAAGATATTTGTGTGAGGTCACCCCAGCCAGTAGATTATGATGAACCTTGTGGAATGTCAGTAAGAGGATGCTAAGTTCAATGCAGAATTTCACTAAGTAAAGCATTTAGTGTAAATTTATTAAGGATGTAGCTTCTTTATGTAGGAATTCAATATAATGGCCAAAAGGCAGAAAGATTTACTATTTAAAATTTGCATCATTTTACATGACATTCTTGAAGTTCTAAGTTCTGTTTCATGTGTAGAACATTTTAAAAATTCATCAGATTATTAAAGGGAAAATAAATGATTAATAATTTGGGAAGGTAAATGTGAGCTAGGCTTAAGCAAACTGGTTATTTGTGTTCATTGGATGTTTTAGAAACAACCAAAATATGTAAATGACCTTCACTCAAGTTTGAGTGTTTTAAGTTGAAAGATGTGCTCTACCAAAAGTTATAGTAATTCTAACCTCAAATTGAAATGAGAAAATATTCCATGTTATATAGGCTGTAATTGAATATTCTATAGAAAGGACAATGTTTATGAAAAGGTAAAGGGGCATAGATTTTGTAGTTAAGACGAGCAGACAGCTAAAAGCTGTGATGGGAAGTACGGACTGCTCCTGTTTATAGTATTAGTGGACCTTTAGGTCTCTATCCGTATTGGCAATTGTTAGAAGAAAGTTACACCCTTTCTAAACTACAAAAGCTGTCTTGGACTTTCCTCCTCTTCTTCCTATTTATGTCCCCTTAGAATATTGTAGGGAGCCTATAATTATTTTCTAACCAAGGAAAAACTTAAGTCTCTTTAAGAAGCAATTGCTTTTCATAACATCAGATTGAATAACCCACCTTGCTGTTCAGCCCACATCCTACTGGAAACAAAAGGTAAGAAACCCATTTTCTGGTTCCTGATTGTTTGGGATCTGAATTTTGTTTTTTAAAACTAAGTTTAATATTTTTAAAAACGCTATTTGGAATGTGAATAGATTCCCCTCATTTAAAACGGTTTTTCCTAAGTTTTATGCTTCAGTAAATAATTTTGAGTGCTCACCTCTGCACATTGTAGTGTTTGCATTTAATATGATTTATTGTAGAATCTCAGCTTTTCTTGGTGTTGTCTTTGAAACATTGTCTTGCTCATTAGGGCTGGTGTTTTAACATTTCTGTGGTCAAGGTGAATTTCTTATGTGTGCCTTTTTGCTTACTTTGTATATGAATTTTGTAATTTAAATTGCAAGTAAGTTATATATATATGTATTTACACAAATAGTATTAAAAGATGAAAAACTGTTAGACTGAAGTTCTGTTGTAACATAACCACTCTGACTTATTTCCATCACAGTATGAAGAGTGCAAATGCAGAAAACAGATTACAGTCTCTTACCCATTTTCTGAAATCCAAACAAAACTGAAAAGATTTTCTGTTGTTGAGCTAATTAAATGTGAAACCTGACCAGAATTTTGCACTTAGTGTGACTAAACTGTTTCCTGTTGTACTTCATTATGCATTGCACAGTGCATTGCACAGTTGCCACAGACTTTGCTGAGGGTGGTGTTTAATACGGGTATATATGTATCTTATAAAGTGCGTATAGCTCTGAATCCAAGATAATGTCTGTCCCCAAAGAATTTGAATAAGGGATTATAGGAACTGTACTAGCATACACAGGCTTAATGCTTTCATCTGTAATTGGGATCTTGACTGAAAAACCTGTTATTGTGAATCCTTTATTGATTGAATTTTAAGTTCCCACATCTTTTTAGGCTGAAGCAGCCACAAGCAAAAAAGGTATGACCCACATTTCTTTACATTCTGTTGTAGTAGTGAACTCAACAGTTAACCCCATTGAAGCAAATACTTGGCCATCCTAGAGTGTACAACATTCTTTTGAGGTAATGGTTTCTGTATTAATACTTAGAGGAACATTGATCAGTGAGATCCTATAGGAAAAGCTGGGATTGGGATTGGCATGAAGTAAAGAGATTACAAGGAAACATCTGTTCATTGTGTCTATTGTGATTGTCTATTGAATAAATAGTAGTGCTGGCAAAGGAACTGTTGCTTTAAACATAAACCCCAAGAGATTATGGTATATTTAAGCCAGTACTTCTGTGATTGAGACCTTTGGAGTGCTTCTTGGTAGCTTTGAAAGCTAATGCCTAACAACCCTTAGGGTGGTTGTCAGCTTGTAGTGATCAAGAGAAGGATTTTTTTTTATTATTATTATAAAAACTCCATGCTTCATTTGTGCACAGAATAAAAATTGAATAAATGAGTTTTTGTCATAGAAGTTAATTTAGGCAGATAAAACCTTTGTAATTTATAACATTTTAATAGGTGCTAGGCTGGGATTTCAGGGAGTGAAAAGTCATATGTGACCTTCCATAAATTTACTATTTAGGTAAGCAAAACAACACCTAGTTCAGCTGGATGATAAAAGGAGATAATATTCAAGTATCAGGTTAAAAAGCCTCAAACTTCTGTCACCATACAACTTTGTAAGTGTCTGTCCACTATTGATAGAACTGTGGACATAGGAAGATAGTGGAAACAGAGCCTCTCTAGGATGCTGTACTCATCCCCCCAAATGCACTTTGAACGAAAACAATTTGTAGAAATAAGTCTTATTTATTTTACAACATACTGTACTGCTCTCTGTTGGAATAAGTGCTAGGGAAAATCGCTTAGCCACCAGAGGGAGCTGTAACACAAAATTAAGCAGGAAACTCGCTACTGTAAATATATACAACAAAGTGGGTACCAGCTAACTACCTTGATCCTCTGTATCAGCTCTAAAGTTAGATGGTTTGGGGAAGTTTTCTTGTAGCTTTACCTTTGTCTTCCCATCTTTTGTGCAATATTCTCCTTTTCAGCTTATTCATCCATTTAGGTTTTCAGTAGAGTTTACCTTATAGGTACTGATTTTTGTAACAAAAGTAAATCTGGGTTCTGGGACTAAGAAAATGTGGAAGACACAAGTCTGCTTGTTTTTCTGCCTATCTTGTCCAGCTGTGGAATAATAAGACCATGAATGTGAGAATTGAGAACAGGAGTTAGCTGTGCTGGAGAAAAAAATCTAGATGTAACAGTTTGGTTATGAACTAGAAGAAATGAATATGCTCTCAGAGACCTGTAGTTTGTTTTCATGGTGCGACAGTTTCAGGAGTGATGATCTTTCTCAGTATTACTAAGAGGCTCTTAAAGTTTGTCTTAACATCCTACTTATATGTCAGTTTAGCTGTTTTCTATTTTCTAGGCCTCACTTAAGTAACATGCTATCTTGTGATCAAAAAGTCAGTACACACAATAGTTAATGCCATATTAACAGCTGAAAGTTAACTGAGAATTAAACACTTTAGTATTTGTCATTCCCATTACCCCTTTCTTCCTAGGTTTCTTTTATAAAAATGGAAAGAACACAAACTTGTCTCCTGTTTAAAGTATAAATTATCATTGAGAATACTAAACCTTTTAGGCCCCTTGATGGGATTTAGTCATCCATAGGACAGATGTGGGACCAGACCACTGGCCGTAAAACATTAATTTTAGAAAATCGGTCTGTTTAGAAGAATAAGGCACTAAAAGCAGACAAAGTGGACAACTTGGTTGGGGGTAGGGGAGGAATAAGTTTACACAGTAGGGATTTCCCTGCCTACTAAGTTAACACTGTAGTAAGGAAGGCTACAGAAGGTGGTTACTGTTAACTAGTAGCCTTGTTGCAAATTGGATTGATGGCTCAAAGGGCACTAACTAGATTGAAGCCTGTCCTTGATCCTGTAAATATTAGCTCTGGTGTCCCTTTGATAATTTTTTTTTTTTTTTTTTTTGTCAACCTTGGCTGGCATAACAAAATATCCCTTTGATAATTTTTAAATAACTTTTGAAAATACACTCTGAAGCCACATACTGTGCAAATGAAAATTTAGAATATCTTTGTAGAAAGAAAAGTGCTAACAAAAACCATGGCAGAGTGTTCCCTTAGGTGCTCTGTATTAGAGGAGCCTTTATATGTCATCTTGGGATAAACTTTCAAGTTGTAACAATTAAGCCTTAATACATAGGAACAGACTGTTGGATCAGTCAAACAAAAGGGAAGGTATAACCTTTAGATAGAACTGGGAAATCCTTGGTGAATCTTTTCTACCCTTAATAGTGGCATGCCTAGAAATTTGAGCTACAAAGTACTAAACACCAAGAATGACATCCACTTTTTTTTTTTTTTCTTTTTTGGCATGGGATCTCCCTCTAGCCTAGGCTGGAGTGTAGTGGTATAATCTCAGTTCACTACAACCTCCACCTCCCACGTTCAAGTGATTATTGTCCTGCCTCAGCCTTTCGAGTAGCTGAGATTACGAGTGCCTGCCACCACGCTCGGCTAATTTTTGTATTTTCACTATGTTGACTAGGCTGGTCAAACTCCTGACCTCAAGCGATCCACCCACCTCTGCCTCCCAAAGGGCTGAGATTGCAAGCATGAGCCACCGCGCCTGTAGGACATCCACATCTTAAGGCTAGAAATGTAAACAGTCAGCAGTGCAACAAACATTCCAAGGAAAACTCAAATAGATCCTTTGTAGTCTAAAAATAGTAAATTTGCAGCAAGGCGATAGTTAAATTCTGTGTCTTCAGGGTGTCGTTGCATCTATTATAACCTTTAGATTTGTTTGTTTGCCAAATAGAGTTCTTCAAAATGCTGTTTGGATTTGTCTTCCCATCTCCAATCACCATGCCAGCATTTTTGTCTGTACCCAAATTCATATTACTGAAATGTTAAAGCTGGTTTCAGTGACTCGGTGTCTTCACACTGGCTATCAACTCAAATCTTCCTAAAACATGTCACTCCCTTAATATGAATCAACAATGGGTTATATTCTACCTTTCCAGTTTATCCTGTTCTCAAATCACATCTTCCCCTGCCCCAGTTGATTTCATAAATATATGTATTTTTTTAACTCTACAGACCCAGGAACTTGAATCTATATTTCCCAATGGGCTAAATATAGTGCCTACAGTTTAATATTGATTGGCAAGATGGAAAGAACTAAATATTCCCTAAAAGCAAAGCACTGTAAGTCTATTTAACTGGGTGGATTATTGGAGAAGGTATTTTAATACCAATAACTCCTCAGAGGTAAAGCCAGGAAATTTGAGCTAATTTAAATGCTAGCCTAAGTCCAAGTGTAATTGGAAAAGTAAATGTTGCCTCCAGAATTGGTCTTGCAAAGTAAAAAAAGTGATCGTGTTGTAAGCTGTGCACACTTTCAGTACAGATCATCAAGAATTGATGGCATTGTCTCCTAAAAGACTAAGCAGTTGCCTCCTGGGTGTCCTTTTTCAATCATTCTCTTAAGCATATTACAGAGGAAGCTTTAAGTTGTCTCTGAATTTAGTGGTATTGCCTCAATGATAATTCCTGTATATTCATTGGGATAGAATCATTTTGTTGGCTTTTTTTTTTTTTTTTGGTAACTATTCATAAAGGGATTAATACATAATGATGTATTTATTGTGAAGAGACTAGATAGTATGTATATTATTCCTTGAGTTGGGAGTCTTAAACATTACTTCAGGACCCTGACCCTGGTCTTTAGGTTTATAGGATCAGCTAGCTTAAACAATTCTCTAAAAACCAAGGGACCCAGCATTCCTACATTTTAACACCCCGCATGCTAAATCCCATAGCAGCCCCATTCCTTTTACCATTAGAAATTCCACCCCTTCATGATCACACCTAATGACTGGAGCATTCTTGAACTAATTGCATTTTTTCTGCTTTGCTTTTTAGCATGTTTTTAAAAATGTGTCATGTGCATGCACTCACATTTTGCCTTTAAGCTGTTCTGTAGTGTGTGTGTGTGTGTGTGTGTTTTGAGACGAAGTCTTACTCTGTCACCCAGTCTTGAGTGCAGTGGCATGATCTCAGCTTCATCACTGCAACCTCCATCTCCTGGGTTCAAGCAATTCTCCTGCCTCAGCCTCCCAAGTAGCTTGGATTACAGGTGCCTGCCACCACACCCAGCTACTTTTTGCATTTTTAGTAGAGATGGGAGTTTCACCACTTGGTCAGGCTGGTCTCGAACTCCTGAACTCGGGTGATTGGCCCGCCTTGGCCTCCCAGAGTGCTGAGATTACAGGCCCGAGCCATTGCGCCTGGCCAAGCTGCTCTCTAGTTTCACGTGTATGTTTTGTTTCCCTCAGCTACATAGTAAACTGAGAGCAAAGGCTGTTTTTAACTTTGACATTTCTTCCAGGATGTCCAGAATGCTAGTACCTGTACCTTAACAAATGTTTGTGAATAAATACATTATTGAAATCTTAGGCAGGTGTGCCACATAACTTAGATCTGAGACACTGTTCTTCCAGTCAGATCAGGCATATTCCTAGAATAGTAACCTCAAAGGTTTATGACCTTGCTACCTTTTTTAATGGACTATTTTGAGGGAACATGCAAAGCCAGAGAACAGATACCTGATCTTTGATGTTGGAGATGGGGTCTCGCAGTTATCCAGGCTGGCATGCAGTGGTGCGATCATAGCTCACTGCAGCCTTGACCTCCAGGGCTCAAGTGATCCTCCCCCCTCAGCCTCCTGAGTATCTGGGACTACACAGATGCACCACCATGTCCAGCTAATTTTTCTTTTTCCTTGTAGAGACAGGGTCTTGCTCTGTTTCTCAGGGCTCTTGAGCCCTGGTTTTGAACTCCTGGGCTCAAGCAATCCTCCCACCTTGGCTTCTCAAAGTGCTGGGACTACAGGTATTAGCCACTGCACCCAGTCCTGATCGTTCTTAATGAAAGTAATAGCTAACTTTTATAAAGCACTTGGGCTCATTTTAATCCTCAAGTAGTACTTAGTCTCATTTTGCAGTTTGAGGAAATAGGCTCAGAGATGTTAAAGCAGCAGGCCCAAAACTTGAATCCAGGCCTTGTGATGAGAAATTCTTTTTGTTTTACTACTACATTTCCTGTTAAAGCCAGCCTGCCTTTTCCAGTTGGGAGGCTTCAGGGGGAGAAAAGTCTGAACCAAGTAAAAAATACCTGTAATACCTACCAGATGCCAGCAGGGTGTCCCATGGTGCTGTCTTTGATCCATGTTCTTACCCTGAGTGCTGAGGGTTCTAGAGTAGGACTACATCTAGTCACAGTGGCCATAGTCCAGAGCCTGGCAGCAAAAAAGTGGAATGACTAGCTTGGCTTTCCAGCATGCAGTGCACAGCCAGGTCTCTCAGAGAAGCCCTTGCCCTCTTTTGCTGGCCTCACAGGAGGACAGCTGATCACACAGTGGCTGGGGCCTGGCTAGCCACTCACTAACTAGGTAGCAGCCCCACCAAAAAAAAAAAAAGCATAGAAAAGAACCTGGGAATGGGTAAATGTTTAAAACATCTGCATTTGTGTTGAGAGCTGAGTATACACTTAAATTTGTATTAGTAACAGATCCACAAGAATTACCCACTCTAGGAAGATGAGTTTTAAAAGCCAGTATGTGGTAACCCAGTTTCCAATAAAAATGTTTGCATTATATTTAGCCTCCATATACAACCTTTTAGGTATCAGTTTTTGTATTCAGCAACTCTAGTTGGTAATCTACAGTCTCAAGACTATCGCTTATGTGAAAACAAATAGAACAAATAGCCCTTTAAAAATTTCCTTCTTAGTGCTCCTTAAGCATTTTGTACAAATGTCGGTAACTGTTTTGTAATTATTTCTTTGCGAATCTTGGTTTCTTCACCAGAGAAGATTCTTAGAAGTATTCCCAGTGGCTAATACAGCTCCTGGCATTTAGTAGGTGCTCAGTAATTAGTTTACTGAAATACTAATGCTTCCATAATAGTTCTGGGATAATTCTACACATGAGCCAATTTTCTAAGGGAAGTCCACATTAGAGAGGTCTTTGTTTAGTATTCGAGATGATTAAAATTAATTATGAGCTGAAAAGTTCCTGGGGTGTCCTGGCTGGCCTTTGGAAATCTTCACTACATCTTTCTAGGTTGGAATTCTCAGCACAGCCTGAATGTGGGGCTATATCTGAGCTATTTATCTGAGTGCCCTCCATTTGACGTCGAGAACTGGGAGTTTACCAGGGCTTTTCAAGCCACTGGGAGAAACGGCTAAATTAAGAGTAACCTACTGATTTGAGATGTGGACTTGTGCCCCTTTATCCTTCCTGTTTCCCGCAGGAGTTTTATCTCAAAACTCCTAAGCCATTGTTAGGGAGATCCCTGGAACAAACCCCAAACCTACCCTCTAATAGTCAAGTTTACCTGAATATTCTCAGTTTTCTCAGGAGAAGACTAATCACACATTGTAATACCAACTTGGACTCTTCATGTGCTTTTCTTGTTCTTTTTTTTAATTTTTTTAGATGGAGTCTCACTCTGTTGCCAGGCTGGAGTGCAGTGGCATGATCTTGGCTCACTGCAACCTCCGACTCCTTGGTTCAAGCGATTCTCCTGCCTCAGCCTCCTGGGTAGCTAGGATTACAGGCATGTGCCACCATGCCCAGCTAATTTTTCTGTTTTTAGTAGAGATGGGGTTTCACCATGTTGGCCAGCATGGTCTCGATCTCCTGACCTCATGATCTGCCCGCCTCGGCCTCCCAAAGTGCTGGGATTACAGATGTGAGCCACCTCGCCTGGCCCTGCTTTTCTTAACTGATAGACTTAACACCTCAACTAAGTAAAAGTGTATATATAGAACATGCACGGGGCTTCCTCAGGCTTCAGCATCAGTTTCACTAGATGTGCTATTTAGGAGACCGTAGGAAAATTACTGTAGGAGTAAAAGTCATCAGTTCTGTTGCAAACAATCCTCTTGTTCCCAAGAAGTATCACTAAGGGATTTTTTTGGTCCCATATAATAAATAAATTGGCCGAAAATATCTTTTCATTGTGAGGAATAAGTATATGGTGCCTTTCTCCTTTTAAGTGTAAACTGCTAAAAGGCAGAAATAACGTGTATTCTGTATTCCAACACCCACAGTGTGTTTCTGGTCTTTATACCAGGTGCTCAGGAAGTGTTTTCACTGACTTGGGTTGACTGCTTGTTGTCTGCTTTCTGAGCATTCATTTCTGAATGAAAGGGGAGAAAGTGAAATGAGAGGTGGGAAGAAAGGGGAAGCTGGAGAAATAAGAGGAAACAGCTGGAAGCTGAGGAGGTGGGACTTATGTAAGGTCAGTAAAACTAAAAGCTAGCAGAGGGCAGGGTCAGGCCCTGAGGGTAGAGGACTAATTAACTTCTGTCAGCTAGTTGAATAGAGCCTTGTGTGCTTTGTTAGAGACCAAAGGTACTTCAAAGGAAAAAATCTAGATTCTTCCCTGTGTACCTTAATAATTATTCATCAGGTCAAAATTTATCCTGTCCTCTAGGATTCTGGTCTTCCCTCAGGCCTAGCAGAGAGCTTTCTGCCCCTACTCAGGCAACCAAGGGTGAAATGCTTTAAGTAGTATTTGTGGACAGCAGCAGGTAAGCTTGATGTGTTATTCACAGCGTAAAGAGTAAATGCTGAGTTCAGCTGTTGTCCATGTGTAGAGCTTTAACAACCAGCTCACCAGTTCCCTTTACCTGCTTTTATTCCTGGACCAGATGACAATGTAGGATATTCACTTGATAACATGTTTTTGCCCTGCCTTGTTCTTCACAAGAACTTTTGGCCAGGCATTAACAGTTAGTAAATTTTGTTGCATATAACAGTATTTTTTTTTTTCTGGTGATGTAGATGGATACACATGACACTAAACAATGCTGTTTAGTGTCGTTACATCCGTCTAAACTAGGGGAATGTATTTGGGGTGGAGGCTATAGCCAATGAGAAGAGGTTCACCTCTGTACCCTAGAAACGGTAGGGATTTAGTTTATTTTTTGACTATTAGCAAAATGCTGTAACTGAGCTAATCTTTGTGGTTTGGTGTAGGCCCATCAAGTTTGTGTGACCTATTAAATATCTACTTTTTCTGTGCTCAGCTATTACCCTGTCCTGGGGCATCTGAGGGCAGAAAGGAACAGGTGTCCAAAGGAGGAATGTTGGTGGCTCTGTTTTCCAGTTGTATTGAATTTCTTACTTGGTGTATTTTTGACTTGTCTTCATTTCTTTCCTTCTTGTGGTCTATGCTATTTTACTTTCTATTAGTCGGATATTCTTCCCTGTCATTAAAGAGTTGTAAAATTGAGGTTAGTATTTCTCTGCAAATGTTTTTTGGATGAAGCTGATCGGTTTAGCGTTGATTTTTGCCAGTGTCCTTCAAGAAGCGGGAAGGTGATAAATGTATTTCCGTGGCTTTAGACTCATTTTTGAAGTGTTGGATTGTGTGAATATTCTTAAAAACAATAGAATGTTTTAATTAAAAACCCTCAAATACCAGTTGAACTCAGTGTCTACTAGGAAAATGGGTAGATCTGTTATACTGCCATTTTGCTCGCTATGACTTTGTTCCAGTTGTCAAGGAACTTAAATGGGTATTCAGGGAAAAAGAATTTTTGTTTCCCCTTCCTCACCTTGCTAGTTAAAATAACTCCTGGTGACACTTCAGGTGGTAGAATTGAAACACAAGCCTGACTTCTGACCACACGGGTCAAAGGCAAATGACTTCAAAGCCCTTAGTGTGGTTATCCAGTTTGGGCAATGAGGAGATAACTTCCGCTTTCCTCCCTGAGGAGTTTTTAGTACTTAGGGGGGATGGGAGGTGTCACTTTGGGGAAAATATGTTGCTTTTTCTCCTGATTGTATTGAGGCTGATATGGAAGTGTTACATTTTTTCTGGCCAATTCTTTTTGGTATTTCTAAATATTGCAATCTTGATTTTTACTATTAAATTTGTTAATTGTCAGTTCTGGCTTTTTTGCCTATAGAGTTGATCCATTAACTTGCCAGTTTGAAGCTTCTAACTAGCTATTCCCTACTGAAAGTTTTTGGGTTTTAGTTTGTGGACCGGTGTTACCCGGTAAGACAATTACAGGTAATTGATAATGGCAGAGATACCTTCTTTTCCTAGGATTCTACGTCTGTAATTCAAATCTTCAGTGTGTTCACAGAACTTTAAAATTCTCTCCAAACTAGAAAGGAAATATCCTGTTGCTTTCTAATGTTTACTAAAAGTTGTGTTTAGAACAACAGATAGGCATCTTCCTTTGTTATGTGTCATTAATCCCTTTGCCAGGTTACCTTAGGACTCTTTGAAGGAGAGACGGGAGAAAACCTGTCACTTGGAGACAGTAAAAGGAATAATTAACTGGCTCAGAGCTTATATGCAGAGTTCCCAGCCCTAAAGTTAATCTAGAACCACTGGATAGCACCAATAAAAATATTTACTTCACATCTGTTATATTTCTGGAATATGTTCTAAGCATCTTACATATATTTCTCATTAAATCCACAGGTGCCCATTTGTGAGGTAGATATTTTGTTCTCATTTTCCAGATGAGGAAGCTGAGACCCTAAAAGCCCTAAAAGGTTAGGTGACAGGTTATATAACTTGGAGTGTGGGAGGAGGAGAGAGGAACTTGAACAGGGCAAGTTGGGGATCTGACTTTTGTTTGGGGGGAATGTAGGCACATTATATTTTTGGTTTAGACACTTTATTCATCATGGGTGAAGGTGATATCATTTACTCACTAAAAATTGTTTACAATAATCAAAATGAATTTACTGTCTTTGAACATCTGCTGTCTTTTGACTGAATCACAGTGTGTAGTCTGTGGAAGCTCACTTAAGGAGAGGGTTCCTTTTTTGTTTGGTTAGAGAAATTGTCTGTCCTGAAGGTAGAAATAGCCCCTTCTAGGTAGGGATGGAGCATTTGATCTACTGGTTTCATTATATTCCTCTAACAGTTGGAACTGATTGTTTTTGAGTACTTGTTTCAAACTTTTGAGTATGTTCCTTCTGGAAAATAGCTCAGTGTTTAAAATTTATCTGAACTTAAAAGGTTAATTCTTTTTCAGGGTGTTTGAGGAGCAATCAGTTCTGGTTTTGTCTTAAGGATAGAAATAGAATTAGCCATTTTCCTCAAGAAAAGTGATTCTTCTGAATCTCAGCTCTTCAGTAATGAGAACTAGACTGTTTTCATTTGACCTCTATTTCCTGTCAGTGGGAAACCCCTCCCCAGAGGTGCTGCGTGAAAGATTGCCAGGGAAAGGATTTCTAGATCCCAGCATCACAAGTTCAGGAGAGTCCAGTGATACTGTCATTAGAATAATGTCTTTACTTAGTACCAGTTTTCATAACCCTGAAGCTTCATTTTTTACCAGTTTGAAAGGCAGCAGCTAGGGAGGAGAGACTATGCAGGGAAGGGGGAAAACTGAGGAGTGCATCACAGAGACCTTGAGTGTGTTAAGGCAGGGAAGAAGATTTGCTATTCAATGAATGAAAATAAAAGGACTTCCATTGTCCAGAGTCAGAGCAAGAACATAAAGGTTTTAGTTTACCTAGTTAATTCCTTAGGTTTATAGGACTTTATAAGAGACATGGGGGTCACCCATAGCAATTTAGCTGACAAATTTATCAGAAACTCTTTCATCATTTTCTGTCCCCTCCTGTCTTAGGCTGACCGGTTCTGATGTGTTACCTGCTTCTGCTACTGATCCAAACTGCAGAACTTCTCATTCATCCCCAAGGCCTCCAGGCAGTATCCAATGGGGAATCAGCTCTAAAAGGAACCAGACCAACGTTTTCCAGCCCCTTCATTCTGGTGACTGAGGGGAGGAAAGAATGGGAGGAGGGCGTATACTTGTCTAGTTGATGGAAAGAAAACACACAGTCAAATAACTGTATCTCCTTGGTTTTCTATTACAGTAGAATTCTGCAGCCATATTTTCATTGTGTATGTATGGGGGAAGTTTTGGTGACCTTGATTAGAAGTGTCTGGAGGAGACTAAATGGAGGGGATAAGAGTCAGTTGGTTTTGGAAAATGTTGAAGTCTTAATGTGTCCATCTGAAGAATTTTTTTCTAAAACCAGAGTTTACAGAAATATCTCTGATACAGCCTGCCCCCTCATTTCCCTGCCACAGGCGATGTCTTGGACTAGAGACGCTTGTTTAATAATAGCTTGTCTCTGATATTCCCAGTAGCTACCTCTGTGTGAGGAAAGGATAGAAATGTTCAGGAAATCATCATACAGGCTCCCCATCTACAAAGTTCCAGTAGCAGTGACGCCTACAAGGAAGACTTGGAACTGCAAACAGAGGCTGGGGTCACCTCAGTGACATCTCCTGACGCTGTCCAACCAGAAGTTCGATTTGTGTTCTGGGGGTGAAGAAGGAAACAGACTGTACTAAAGGACTAAAATAATTTCTTGTCTATACTATCTCACTTGTTTTTATTTTTGGCGGGAGAGGAGGGGTGTTGGGATAGAATTTCACATCCTATCCTGGAGTGAAGGGGAGGATGGGGAGGCTCAGCCCTTCACCCAAGAATAACCCAGTAATGACATCTCTACGCGTGGGAAGTGTTTCCCTCCACGCTGGGAGGATCCGAGGCTGCACCCCAGTGGGATTCCCTGCTTGAGCTGGAAGGCCGTCTCGCCCTGAGATGCAAATCATAGCGAGAGCGAGGAGAGCTTAGCCCGCCGGGGAGGAAATGCCAGAGGGAAGAGACACTCGAAGTCGAAGGGGCTTCCCCCAATTTGGAGGTGGGGACCATCCTGTGCAGGAGCGACTGAACAACCGGGTGTCCGCCGTGGCCTCTGCCCTCCGCTGAGGGTGTAACAGGGACGCGACACTGCTGGACTCTGTCTGAGTCACGGGAGACAGCCCAGCTGTGCCCAGCGGGCCCGCGCCAGACCCTGGCGTCCTCCATCTTCTCTCCTGAGCTCCCCCTGCTCCAGCTGCCTGAGCCACGGACCGCAGCACCACACACCCCCGCGGGGGGGGACGCCGCGCCCCATCCCCGCCCCGGGCCCCACCCCAGCCCCCCCGCGGGGGCCCTGACCCCACAGCCGGCGGGCACTGGCTGAGCTCCGAGGCGGCGAGCCGGCAGCGGGGACGCCCAGAGGGGGTCCGGGCGACTGGGGGCGGCGGCGGCCGGGCCGGGGCTCCCCCCCCGCCCGCGCTCGCCGCCGCGGTGGTGCGTCCCGGAGGTTACCGGAAGTGGCCGCGCTCGGCGCTGCCATGTTGAGGAGCCGCCGCTGCCGCTGCCGCCGCCGCCGCCGCCGCCGCTTTGTTGTCGCCTCCTCCGGCTGAGGAGGCTCCCCTAGCGGGGGGAGTGGGGAGGAGGGGGGTCGGCCGCCGCAGCCATGGAGGCCAACTGGACCGCGTTCCTGTTCCAGGTACTGGGGGCCCCCCCGGGGGGGCAAGGGGGGGACAGGGGGGCCGGGCCCCGGGCTGGCGGGCGGGCGGGCGCTCCTCCCCTCCCTCCCGGCTCCGCTCTCCGGCCCGGCCTTAATCCCCCTTTGTTTTTCCGCCCGCCCGCCCGCCCGCCCCGGCGGAGCGGGGCTGCTGAGGTGAAAGGAGGCGGCCTCACGGGGTGCGGGGGAGAGAGCAGGCCTCGGGGTGAACCCGGGGGCCCCCCAGCACACACACGCACACACACACACTCACACACACCCTTCCCTCCCGCCTTGAAGGGGAAGGGAGGAGGCCGGTCGCTGTCACCACCTCGCGGCCCAGAGAAAGGAGGGCGCCGGGCCGCTGGATAGCGCGGGCTGCTGGGCCATTGCGTGCTGGCCCGGTCCCGCACTGTGGGGTGAGGAGGTCCCCAGGTCCTGCTCTGAGTCTTCTCCCCCCCAACACACACTTCATCTATCTTTCGCTTGCTCTCTTTTTACCTCTCTCTCTTTTTGTGTGTGTGTGCGCGCGTGTGTTGACTTTCTGACCCCTTCCCGTGTCCCCGCGAATAGCGGGTATCCCTGGTTCCCCGCCACTCCCCCTCACCGCCCCCCCCCCCGTGTTTGCCCAGTTGTGGGGGAGGATGTTGTGAGTGTGTATCCCCTCCCCAAACTTTTTCACTGGATTTACATTTTTTCTTTCCCAAGCCTCAGCCGAGCCTTGGCAGCTGACACCTTCTCCCTCTGTCCAGCTCTCCCGCTGTCCCATTCAGCCCGGGGAATCCCCCAGCCGGGCCGGCCCGGGGCGGGGGGAGCGGTGGGGGCCGGGACTCCTGGAGGCCCGACCTTCTCCCGAAGCGCTTTTCTTTCTCGGCCCACCTCGAACGTTTCCTCCAACCAAGTGGAGAGAGCAAACAAAGTCCGCTTACAAAGCCCCCAGATGAGTCACTCTCTGGGATGTTGGTCTTCGCTTTTTTGCAAGAAACTTAGAAGTGACTGTAGCCGATCTGTTTTGGCAATTCTCTTGCCCGCCCACTTTAGATGGGGGACCCCTGTTTGGCAGATCTAGGCTGGAGCTTATTTTTTTTTCTACTTTGTTTCTATTTGCAAAGGAAGCATTTAGTGGGCAGTGGCGATGAGCTCACGGGGAAACTTCGGCACCGGAGGAGGTTAAGAAGCTCGTCACTTTTAAGTGCGTTCTTCCCGCCTCTCTGAGTTATTTTCCTTCTTCGAATGCTTCGTGAAATCCCAAACGCGTAGTTGGGGCGCTTGATACCTTTTGGAACTAACAGGAACGGATGCAGGATTTTCAAAAATTATCCTCCCAGCCATTGGATTCATTCCAGTAGAGTTAATACAGGGAATTGGATAACTCAGAAATTACTTACTGTATAGACTGGCCTGTTGTTTTAAGACATATTTTTTTCAAATCTGGGCAATTTGATCTTTCAGTAGTTATTAAAAATGCATTGGAAAAGAAATGCATGCATGCAGGTTGGTTTAAAGGTGGCAAATACCTTCCCCAGAAAAAAGCTCAAATGGTCGTTTTAAAATATGGGTCGTTTTTAAAATTGATGGGCCACTGAAGTGATTTTCATGTGATTAAAAACCATATTAAACATGGTGTCTATAGAGACTGAAAAAAAAAAAAGTTCTTCATGTAAAGCAAAAACCCATAACACATCTTTGGAAAGCTGTTGAAAAATCTTTTGAAATACTTTTTTAAAAGTTATTTTTTCCTCTGGATAAAGCAATGCCAAGCGTTTATTGATCAACTTTTTAATTGGATTTTATATTATTTAATTTTTTTCAGCTATTAAAATCTTTTTTTCCACCTGATGGAGAAGTGTGAAAACAAATATTTGACCCTGGGCTTGGCAATGTGTGCAGTGAAATTTGTTGGAAAACTTAAAATTTAGAGCCGAGAACAGTTGAATGGGTAAAGAGAATATTTCAGTCTTTTCTGTGGAAAGGTATGAATAGACTTAATCAGTTCTGGTTTTACGTAATTTTTACTGGGGATGTGGAGTTAAATTATCTTGTTTGTTTCCTGGAGCATCCTGTTGAATTTATATTTTAAAACGATTTAATACCTGCTTGCTTTCCAGATAACTTGGTGGAAAGTGAAAGCTATAGCTATTAAAATGTTTGATGGATGATTCTTCTAACAGGACATTCAAGATATGACTCACCGATGCTAATTTGTTCAGTACAAAATCTTTTACCCTCTGGCGCTGGAGATTTCATGGTGCCATATCCTACTACCCTGGGTGATGAAATAACATTTCTGTTTTGTTTCTTGCCAGCCCCAGAACAAGGAAAGCTTGGGCAGGGTTAAAAAGCCTTGCAGTTGAAAGAGATGGAAGATAAAATTAAAACTTTTGGTTTGATGATGCTAGTCAAATAAAAGCCTACCCAGAAGTTATATTTTTAAAATAAATCACTTAACTGAAGGCTGGCCGTGGTTGTTATTTTACTCTGTCTCTCCCCCAGAGAACAAGTTGGGAAAACCCAGTACCCCCTTAGAAGGCTTCATGTAGAAGTGTGGGGATCCTAGGAATCCTCAGAGAGTGATTCCTGTAGTGGTTCTACAGAATTTCACCCAAGAAGCAGGGACCTGGTGTGACCCTCGTGTGAGAGTGAGCTTCAGCAATGCTGTAAAAATACTTTATGTTGCCACAGACATCTGAATTGGTAAAATGGCAGTAAGTGCTTTTAGTACTCCATTGTACTAATGGTTGTTTAGAATTGAAAAATGCCTCTAAATGCTCTAAGTCTGAACTTTGTCCAGAAGATCTGCATTCCCTATTATCTGATGTGTTAGCTTTTGAAATTGTATATCTTCAGCTATCTTCAGCTATTAACTATTTGTATACTGTATGGAAACTTGAGTATCCCTACAGCCAGGTTGGAAAAGGGGGTATGATTAGAGTCCAAATTCTGTAAAGTTTCTACTGAGGTCACCTGGGTAGATAGACCCTTACATTTACAGGAGCTTCACAAATTAGATTAACAGTGGACTGTAATTCGCTAGGAGCAGTAAGTCCAGAAAGAGACTCATAAGTAACCACACAATTTCTGAGAAAGCTTCCAGGACTCAAAGGGTGATGACATCAAAATTATTAAATTGAAACTGAGAACTCTGGATACCACACCTCCTAATCGTTTGGGTGAGACTAGTTCCAGGCTTAACTGTTAACGCTGCCATCAAGTAAACATACAATGTGTGGTAGATGTTCTTATCCATCAGAGGAGGAGCTGTGAGTGAGTGTGTGTGTTTCTCCTTGTTTTTTCGTCCTTAATCAAATTATCTGTGGGACTTGTGGTTATAGAGTAAGAAGGGTAAATAACTGTTAAAAGTGTCTAAGATGATGGGATAGGCCCCTAGTAGGACACTGTATGCTTAAAATATTTGAAACTCCCACCTCTTGAGTGATGTGTCCTTTTACGATTACAGAACTCAAGCATAGGGGCTTGGGCTTACTGTCAAGAGTTTCAAAAATAATGTTAGTAAAGAACAACATATTTGGAAGAACTATTTCAGGAATTTTTTCCCATCATTTCCTACATGTTTATCAGTGTGGAGAATTTTGAAAGTGTCAGAACCAAGCAAGTAACTACTCATAAATACCAAGAACCTGATCCATGATTAAATTTTGGTTTCAGTGCAGCTAAAAGAATTTCCAGTGTGCAGCCTCCAGTTTTGGGAGTGGAGAAGCACATCATAACAGCAAATGTCTAATACTTTATTGAAACCTACAACTGCTGGAAGAAAATAAATATGAAAGGAATTTAAGTGTTTATAGTTTGTTTTTCTCATTAGTCTGCCTTTGAGAGTTTCGGATTTGAACAGCTAGTGTTGCTGAAGGATGCAGACTTTAGTATACAATTAAGTGACCTGAGAAACAACTGGCAGGTGTTTTGCTGTGGGCTACCTTCACAGATACCTTCCAGGTTGCTTAATAGCAGATTTGGTTTCAACCAAATCTTTTAGTAGAGACAGGTGAAAACTTAAAGTTAACAAACAACTAGCAAATGTATTTAGAGAACTAGATTTCTTTCATCACTTAGCAACAGCCCCTTCCTCAATCTGAGGAAAGACACGATGCTTTTCTTCTGGGTAATAGAGAAATAGATGACTATGTCATTGTGTGTCCGTGAGTGTGTATGTGCATGTTGTTGCAGTAAAGTACTGTTAAATACTTAAACCTGGAGGATTTTTTTTTTTTTTAGTAAGTTATTTAAACTTGGTTTCAGCACTGACAGGCTAATGCAAACTGATTTCATCAGCTGGTCTGTCCCTTATGAACCAGGAGAGTGTGTGGTTTAGTCAGCTGTTTAAAAGCAAGATCACTGTCAGCAACTTAGTTGCAAAAGTTTTGTGTCTGCACAGTGATTTTTCAATGCTTTGTATTGTGAGCTCTGAGTAACTAGGTTGCTGGATTTCCACTGCAGAGTAGCTTGTAGGTTCTTTGACTGTTTCTTCTGGTCTCTATTGTCTGGAGCATGTTGACTTTTAAAGGCCATTGTGAGAGGTCAAGTTTCTGAAGTGTGAATGTTTGGTTTTAGGCCCATGAAGCTTCCCATCACCAACAGCAGGCAGCACAGAACAGCTTGCTGCCCCTCCTGAGCCCTGCCGTGGAGCCCCCTGATCAGAAACCATTGCTTCCAATACCAATAACTCAGAAACCTCAGGGTGCACCAGAAACATTAAAGGATGCCATTGGGATTAAAAAAGAAAAACCCAAAACTTCATTTGTGTGCACTTACTGCAGTAAAGCTTTCAGGGACAGCTATCACCTGAGGCGCCACGAATCCTGCCACACAGGGATCAAGTTGGTGTCCCGGCCAAAGAAAACCCCCACCACGGTGGTTCCCCTTATCTCCACCATCGCTGGGGACAGCAGCCGAACTTCGTTGGTCTCAACCATTGCAGGCATCTTGTCAACAGTCACTACATCTTCCTCGGGCACCAACCCCAGTAGCAGTGCCAGCACCACAGCTATGCCGGTGACCCAGTCTGTCAAGAAACCCAGTAAGCCTGTCAAGAACCATGCTTGTGAAATGTGTGGGAAGGCCTTCCGAGATGTGTACCATCTCAATCGGCACAAGTTCTCCCATTCAGATGAGAAGCCCTTCGAGTGTCCTATTTGTAATCAGCGCTTCAAGAGGAAGGACCGGATGACTTACCATGTGAGGTCTCATGAAGGAGGCATCACCAAACCCTATACTTGCAGTGTTTGTGGGAAAGGCTTCTCAAGGTACTGCATTTTGCTTTGCTTCATTATGGTATCACTGAACTTCAGTTTTGTCTCCATGTGATCTAGAATGTTTATGTGAGAACAGATGTGGGCAGACCTGTGTTATTAGAGGAGATTGGTGATATAAAGAAGTATTAAGCCTCCAGGTCTAACTCTAGTGTGATTGACAAGTAGTGACTTAGTGATTAACCTGTTTTTTTCACTTACCAAGTGCCTTGGTGGACTCAGGCTTTCATTTGGCACATGGATACTTATCACTGCAAAACCGCCAGTTTCCAGTTCAGTTGGGGGACTAGACATGAAGCCCATTGTGCTAATTAAAATAACATTTCCTGGAAGTTGGGATGACCTTTGGACACTCTTAATTAAACTTTTAGAATGTTTTTTCATTTTTCTGAGAGCACCAACATTTCATTAATTTTTATTTTTAAAAGCTTTTAGATTTAATACAGTGGCAGCTGTTTCTGGCAAGTGTTAGGACTAAAACTTTGGATATTTTGTAATTGTAAAGAATCAAGACCTAATAGGATTTGATGTTGACTAAGAGAGAAAATTAACAGGTAGAAGACTAAGACTTTGTTTTTGGTAAGAGAGGTAAGGAGGCTTGCACTGGGGGAGGGAGGTTGGTAATTCTGCTAGCTTTCCTAAAATGCACCCTTTCCCAATCTGCCAAGCGTATAAGCATCACATAAGTAGCGTTTCTCTCTGTGTGTTCGATTATATATCTTCTGCTGAAACTCTCTTTTTCACAGGCCTGACCACTTAAGCTGTCATGTAAAACATGTCCATTCAACAGAAAGACCCTTCAAATGCCAAGTAAGAGTTAAAATGACTTATCCTTAGTGTAGCACTTAATGTACATTATCCAGAAGGTCTGAGCCAGTTGAATCTCACCATTCTTGGATAGTCTTAAATAAATCACTGACCTGAGTAAATATGGCCTATCTGACTTCTAGTTTTATAAAATATTATGACAGCTTCTATCTTTGTAAAGCAAGATCATTTAAAAATGTGTGTTTTTTTGTAAGCTCTATTTCCCTTTCCTTGGGCAATAGCATTTTTTGTTAGAAAAAAAAGGTTATAGTCTTGCAGAGGTGGTTGTGTATTTGAAATGAATAAAAGAATAAAGGGCTTTAATTTCTGGATTTATTATTGAAGTTGTTTTAACTGTGATAGGAGAAAATATGAAGTTTTCTCCCAAATGTTATCACTTACTGGATTTTTGTTGGTTATTACCAAATTGGAGCACTTTCTAGTTGTTTAAAAATCTCTTCTGGTTAATGATTTTATTTGACATCAGTTATCTGGATAATGAAAAGATTTAGAATTTTGCTAAATCAAATGACTGTTTAAGGTATTGGTAATTCTAGTTTGTTGCTGGAAGTCTTTTAGTCCTTCTTTCAGTTAAGTTTGTTAATGACTGATTTTATTAAGTAAATGACTTGAATTTCTAAGTAAGATCTAATTGAAGGAAGTGAGGGCCTGCTGTGTATACCAGGCTCTTAATCCACCAGTACTTTTGTGAGATAGATAGTATTATTCCCATTTTACAGATGAAGAAACAAATTCAGTTAGGTCAACCAACTTGTTCAATGTCATGTTGTTTAGCAAATTGTGGAGCTCAACTTAAGCCCAGGTTTAACTGACCCTAAAGCTTAAGTTTTTTGTGCTACCCTTTGTTGATATATTTTCTTCCTCCGAAATGGAAGAGTCTAAAATTTATCAAGTATTTTATTATGATTATGATTCTAGGTAACACATGTAATTAAAATTCAACTAGTTGTCAGCTTGCTGACGTGGATAGGGTAATGCATAGAATATAACGTACTTTAAAATGAGTAGAACAGGATAGTCTATATTTAAAAAAAGTTTTCCTCCCTCATGCAGACATGCACTGCTGCCTTTGCCACCAAAGACAGACTGCGGACACACATGGTGCGCCATGAAGGCAAGGTATCGTGTAACATCTGTGGGAAGCTCCTGAGTGCAGCGTACATCACCAGCCACTTAAAGACTCATGGGCAGAGCCAAAGTATCAACTGTAATACATGTAAACAAGGCATCAGTAAAAGTAGGTGGTGGTTCAGATTTCATTTCTATTTCAGATTGGTGAAATATGAATGTTTTTATAATGTATTAAAGGTATTAATATTCACCTTACATGTTTCCTCCTATTGCCAACGTGTGCGAACAGGCAACAATGGAGAGAGTATATTAGTGTCAGAACTATGCTTTACTTTCATGTATGCAAACAGCGTTGGTAAGCCAGTAATAACCTTTAAAAGGAAAGCAGCGTTAATAAGCTTGCTTTTCAAACCCAAATCTATAGAGAAATGAGATGATATATCCACTTGCAAGGTTAAATGCTTTGCTTGCCTTAAATTCAGAGTCGAAGATAGAATACTTGGATTTACCCAGGCATTTTCTTTCAAGATTGCCTAGAAGAAGGCATTTTCCTGATCATTTATTCTATTATATATGTACTTTATGCAGTAGAAACGTCAAATTTTTAAAAACTATGTGGCCACAAGAGCATGGGGAAGAAAGCTTAATGTGTGTTTATCTGTTTTTGCTTCTTTGTAAGTACATTGGGTTTATTATCTAGTGTGTTGTACTTTAACTATATAAACATTCATTTTTCTTTTTTTTTTTTTTTTTGAGACCCAGTCTCACTCTGTCACCCAGGCAGGAGTGCAATGGCATGATCTCAGCTCACTACAACCTCTGCCCCCCAGTTTCAAGCGATTCTCCTGCCTCGGCCTCCCAAGTAGCTGGGATTACAGTTGTATGCTGCCGTGCTCGGCTACTTTTTTGTATTTTAGTAGAGATGGGGTTTCACTGTGTTGCCCAGGCTCGTCTTGAACTCCTGAGCTCAGACCATCCACCCACCTCGGCCTCCCAAAGTACTAGGATTTCAGGTGTGAGCCACCGCACCCAGCCTGTAAACATTCACTTTTGGTATGCATTATTGTGGTCAAATAAAAAAATACATTAGATATTTTGTTGAACATTGATTATTTCATATTAATATTATCAAACTTCCATTTTTAAAGACACTTGCTTTTTTTTGACACTTTTTTTTATAGCAAATAATTATTTTCTCTTTAATATTGATTTCTGCTAATTCCCTAGATTTTTTAGTGCTTGTTTATTTTGACCAATATAGACACAGAAGCAAAAAAAATAAAAAAATAAAAAAAAAAAACACTTATTAAGAGCTACAGAAGCATGAGAAGTTAATTTTGAAAAAATGGCAACAGTTTTACAGGTAAATACAGTGTTTTTGGTTTGTCTTTGTAATAGCATGCATGAGTGAAGAGACCAGCAACCAGAAGCAGCAGCAGCAACAGCAGCAGCAGCAGCAGCAGCAGCAACAACAACAGCATGTGACAAGCTGGCCAGGGAAGCAGGTAGAAACACTGAGACTGTGGGAAGAAGCTGTTAAAGCAAGGAAGAAAGGTAAGGCATGGCTTCCAGTGTTGAAAGTGTGGCTAGAGAAGTGTTTTCATTTAGTATGTCAAGTGATCAAAGTAGAGAAGCCACAGTTTCAGGAAATCTAGCTTAATGGAAACATATAAATAGTACATGCTGGAAAATATCTGGTAAAGTATAGTTATAGGCAATAAAATGTCCAGATAAGTTATTACTATGAATTAAAAATTCGTAGTACTTCCTATCATGTTCTTTCTTTTGATTTACTTTTTGTTACAAACTTAGAGCCAAATTTGGTCCTTTACTGTCCTCAGAGTTGCATTTTTATATTCAATTTGATGTCAACCTCCATGCATTGTGGGCCTTTTTTTCCTTTTCTAAAATACTCCCACTTTTAGAGGTGGATGTCCTTATGTGTATGTAAGTTTATTTTCTTACCTGTGCTGTTTTTGCTCTTTAGTGTTCTTTTTTCATTGTATTATTTATTACATGTTTCAGATTCTGTAGTGCTGATGTCTTTTCTCTTGGTGACACCGTTAATTTCCTTCAGTCTCTATCACTATGGTAGGCCTCAGTTTAACATGTCTAGTCTTCTGCTGCTGAGGACTTTACTGTAATTGTTAAAAAATTTTAAAATGGTTTGCTTTTCTCTCATGTGTATGTCAGTTGGAGTATCAGTTTTCAACTTACTTGTCAATTTACTAGTACAGCTTTGGCTTCTGAACTATTGTGCAGCCATTTCAAATGAATCATTTTGTCAATGTACCATGAGCCAAAGGACAGATTTGTAAATTCCTTCTTCCTCCTCCACCCCTGCTATGTCTTACTGTGTTAAATGTTAAGAAATCCTCTATCTGCTGGCTCCTCTATATGTAATTCCTTTGCCGTGTAGTTTCTCCCATCTTTTGCTTTCATGTAGTGTGGCTGTTCCCTTCCTCAGAGCAATACCTTCTATTTTTTTTGTTGTTTTGTTTTTTTCTTTTTTAGACAGAGTCTCGCTCTGTTTCCCAGGCTTGAGCGCAGTGGCGTGGTCTCGACTCACTGCAGCCTTCACCTCCTGGGTTCAAGTGATTCTTGTGCCTCAGCCTCCCGAGTAGCCAGGATGACAGGTGTTTGCCACCACACTCAGCTGATTTTTGTATTTTTAGTAGAGGCAGGGTTTTGCCATGTTGGCCAGGCTGGTGTTGAACTCTTGACCTCAAGTGATCCACCTGCCTCAGACTCCCAAAGTTCTGAGATTATAGGTATGAGCCACTGCACCCAGCCACAGTAATCCCCTCTAAACCTCCTATACTTGAATAAAAATAAAAGGAATAGCATTCTTTTTTTTTTTTTTTTTTTCTGAGATGGAGTCTCTATTGCCCAGGCTGGAGTGCAATGGCACTATTTTGGCTCACCGCAGCCTTCGTCTCCTGGGTTCAAGTGATTCTCCTGCTTCAGCCTCCTGAGTAGCTGGGATTACAGGCATGCCTGGCTAATTTTGTGTTTTTAATAGAGACAGGGTTTCTCCATGTTGGTCAGGCTGGTCTCAAGCTCCTGACCTCAGCTGATCTGCCTGCCTCGGCCTCCCAAAGTGTTAGAATTAATCTTGAGCCACCGTGCCCGGCCAGCATTCTTGTTTCATACATTTACTGGCATTGGAAGAAAAGAGTGCAGCAGTCCGTATAGGATTTCCGCCATTCCTCAGGTACTATTTGTTCCTATCTTCCAACTGAAGATTTGTCATCATCTTAATGTTTTGGCCAGGTGTGGTGGCTCACACCTATAATCCCAGCACATTGGGAGACCAAGGTGGGAGGATCACTTGAGACCAGGAGTTTGAGACCAGCCTGGGCAAGATGGCAAGACCACGTCTCTACAAAAACTCAAAAAAAAAAAAAAAAAAAATTTAGCCGGGCATGACAGTGTGTGTCTGTAGTCCCAGCTACTCAGGAAGCTAAGGTGGGAGGATTGCTTGAACCCAGGAGTTTGAGGCTGCAGTGAGCTACAGTTGTGTCATTGCACTCCAGTCTGGACAACAGAGTGAGACCCCCATCTCAAAAAAAAAAAAAAAAAAAAAATGCTTTCGTGGTAGGAGAATGGGGAGAGGGAACTGGCAGTGAGGAGGAAGAAGTATAGTGCTATGACAGTTGTGTAGTGGGTTGAAAGTATATTATGAAGGGTATTTTACTTAATTGAACAAAAATGTTTAAGTCATAGTAAAAGGACACCGTTAGATTAGAAAGAAAACAGGAGGAGGTATAGGGGTCAGCAGGTAACAGTAAAAATTATTTGGTGAAAGTAGGGGGAGATATCCTTAGCAGTACTCCCTGAACCTCAAAGTGAATTGGTTTTCTCTCTCATTCTCTCTCTTGCTGTACTCCTCTATTTGGTATTGTATCTCAGTTTGCTTGCACAATAAGACTTGATTGTTTAGCTCATCTTCTGACCTCCATGAAACAAAATGCTATTGTATTCCCATTCGTAGCGTGAATCTCTCTGGAAACGTTAGAAACCTCTGTATTCATATTAGTAAATGTCATATTTTAGGGGAGAGGAGACTCTTGACCTGAAAACCTAAAGTTGAATCAAGTGTTTCTAAATATTAGGCCTAAATAAGGTAACATAAGTTTATAAACCTGATTGACAATCATATCATCATCTAGGGAGCTTTTTAAAAATACACATTTCCCAAGTTCCATCTAAATTTCACTATTGATTCTCCTGGGAGTCCTTTGTTGTTTTTTTTTGAAATCCCCTAGATAGTTGATTTTGATAATCAGCCAGGTTTGGGAATCCCTGATAGGGAGAATGGTGTATGCCAAAGTTAGATTGTATTGATCAAGTAAGGGCTCCTTGACTCCAGGGTCTCCTGTGGTGATCTGACCTGTGTGGATCATATACAGATCTCTATCTTTAGTTTGAATATATTTCTCCATTTTGACAGCTACATCACAGGCAGCCTACCCATCATTTTACCGCTGTTTTCTGGTACACCAGCAGGTGGTGCTGAATTTTGTTGAGGGGTGGGTTGGGGGTATCACCTTGAAGGAGTTTTCCTTAAGTAGTGTCTAGACCTGGCTCACACCTTAGTCCCAGCACTTTGGGAGGCTGAGGTGGACGGATCACTTGAGCCCAGGAGGAGACCAGCCTGGGCAACATGGCGAAACCTTATCTCTACAAAAAACACAAAAATTAGCTGTGCATGGTGGCACATGCCTGTAGTCTCAGCTACTTGGGAGACTAAAGTGGGAGGATTGTTTGAGCCTTGGAGGTTTGAGGCTTCCATAAGCTGTGATCACACTACTATACTCCAGCCTCAGCTACAGAAGGAGACTCTGTCTCAGAAAAAAAAAGTGTCTAGATTTTGCTGGATAAGAAGGACCAGGGTCTCACTGCAGGGTCTCCTTGCCTAGTTAGTTCTCCTTGGTATGCTTGATGGTATGTGTAATATGTGGAGTTAAAGATACTAGGCGTAAAGTAGGTGATTGTGTCAACATCAGAAACAGAAGAAGAAATGGGAGTGAGGAGAACATGAACTTACTGAGGAGTATTTTTTTTCTTTCCTAATGTAGTTAAGAAAACCAGAAACAGTAAGATTATTTAACTGAAACATATTTCTAAAACCGAAACAGATGATACTAAAATAGGTTATCATTCCCTAATTATGCATTTTTAAAACCTTAACAGAATATGGCTTTATGTCTCAGGCTTTAACATACTTACTGAGTATGCACCCCTCTCTCTACTGGTTATAGTGTGCCTTATGAGAAGATTTTTCTGATTATCTGTTATTGTGTAACCATTGGCCCAGCTCTGTGTAAACAAGCTCTTTAGCCTGGCCTGCTGGAGGTTGGCTCTTCCCAGGAAAGTTTTTAGAACTCAGAGGAACTGCATGAAGTAGTAGTGAGAACACTTAGCCCTGCATTGCAGAAGTTAACTGATCCTCTCAGCATCACTGTGAGGTAGGTAAGTAAATATGAACTTGAAACCTAAAGAGCAAGGCTGAACAAGTTGCCCAAGTCCTTGCAGGAGGTATAGCATCAGAAAGCTGATGATACACTGGGATCCCTGGCCCCCAGGCCTGAGCTCAGAAAGATCCTCCCTTCTGTTGACCACTTGATAGAAAACTGGAATTTGATTTATTAATTGTTTGACCTTTTTGATGAAAAGAAATTGATTCAGAAACTGTTGATGAATTTTGCTCACTCTTTTGAGAATCTAAAGACCCTTTTGTCTTCTTATTTTAGAAGCTGCTAACCTGTGCCAAACCTCCACGGCTGCTACGACACCTGTGACTCTCACTACTCCATTCAATATAACATCCTCTGTGTCATCTGGGACTATGTCAAACCCAGTCACAGTGGCAGCTGCAATGAGCATGAGAAGTCCAGTAAATGTTTCAAGTGCTGTTAACATAACCAGCCCAATGAACATAGGGCATCCTGTAACTATAACCAGTCCATTATCCATGACCTCCCCTTTAACACTCACTACCCCGGTCAACCTCCCCACCCCGGTCACTGCCCCAGTGAATATAGCACACCCTGTCACCATCACATCTCCAATGAATCTGCCCACACCTATGACATTAGCCGCCCCTCTCAATATAGCAATGAGACCTGTAGAGAGCATGCCTTTCTTGCCCCAAGCTTTGCCTACATCACCGCCTTGGTAAACAGTATTATAAAATCAAAATATGGGTTAAAGTAAATATTTACCAGCAACTTAACTTTTAGTTGATTAAAGCAAAAAGTAAACCATGAAATTGGGAGATTTTATTACATTAGTTAATAAGAATGTGGTAGCATTTTTCTCCAATTTGGCTGGGATTATTCAAAGTAGGGTGTGTATGTAACTTATCACTGGACCACTTTAGTTTAATCAGAAATTCCTTTTAGCTGACAACATTGCTTAAACAGGATAGTAGTTGGCAAGATGAAATGCCAGAATTAAAAACAATCATAAATAAGTAGAACCCACTTCAAAATAAAAACAGCATTACTATTTCTAATCCCAAGAAATCACTTTATTCTAAACACTAGCGGAACTCTTCTTATACAAGGTGGATGGCTGATTTTAACCTGAAATTCTAAATCCACGGATTGAGAGCTAGTGTAGAATTGTCTATGTTTATTGTTTTTATGAGTAAATACATGCATTGTCATAATAAAATGCATTTCAGAGAATATGCATTTTACCTTTGGGAATATGTTAATTTCAGGCAGCATTCCCTATGGGAAAGGTGATACCAGCTCTGATATGCAAAGCATATGATAATTTATCATTCTAACTTCAACATATAATAGGGATTGTGACCTGATATTTGGAGATGTAAATATTGCTCAGCATATTAATCCCGATGGAATATAGCATTGTAGTTGACTTTTAAAAAAAAAACAAAAAAACTTAAAAAAAAATCTACAAATTGTGTTTTGCTAAGAAAAGCCTCAACTGACAGAGAAGTCAAGTGTGCGGACAGGCAGGCTCCTAACAAACAGGCCTATGGGACTCCTGTTTAGGAGCCAAAGAGTACTTTGGAACAGTTCAAATATATTGCTTTAAATTGGAAGACGCTGGAGGCACTGGGATGTGATATGCCCCTCTCTCCCCCAATCAGAGCCTGTTGATGTTACAACAGGGACAGATGTGTTAGTTGCTCACTAGAGTTTATGTCTTATATTAAATTGTATACAGTTTTTATTCTAACCACTAACTAGGTAGTATGCCCCTTCAGAACATGCAGAGTGTATCTTTTTTTAAATTTCTCCTTCCGTTTCTTAATCAAGTATCATGCAGATTTGTTCAGCTTTGTAAATATGGACATCACTTTTTTTTTTTCTTTAAGAAAACACTTGTATCAGCTTTGTGGCGTTTTCAGGGAAACAGCTGTCTGCACTCCCTGTAGAAACCCAGCAATGTTCGTGCACGTTGAGACATGTGCTTTCTATTTCTTAGCAGAATATTTTATCTCTGTACATAAAGTAGAAACCAAAAGGTAGGGAAACAGAAAGTCTTGACACCATCATGCCACACATTGTTTTTAAAGCATTGTGTTAAAAAAAAAGTTCACTAAATCCAGGACGCTGTGATTTTTGTTTTTTTAAGTTGCAATATGTTTTTGGTTTTTTTCATTTTTTAATCACTGCAGTTAAGCGAAATGGAAATTAGTTGTGTTAATCTTGCAGAATGTTTGCAGGACTGACTATCATACTGGATGATTTCCATTTATACCCCACTGTGTCAGTTCAAGCATCAAAATACCTTGCATCTGAGGCAGACTTCCTACATCAGGGACAGGTATCTGTGTGTCATTATACAAAACAGTTCTGGGGGTTGATCTACATAGTAAAAAAATAAATAGTACTTAGTGTAAAATAATTTTATAAATGATCTTTTGTACTTTAGGACATTAAATTGTACAACTTTTGTATATATAAAAGCTTAGGAACTTTCTGTTTAGCAGGAAGGCAACACATTCCTACACTTTTAATGTATATGTTTGTTATAATGTCCATGTAAACATGCCCTATGTTTGTGCCTTTTAATTAGTTTGTCTCAATAAACAATGTAGAGAAAAATATGTAGCTATGACTTTGTTACAACTGTTCTTATCCACAGTACAAAATGGTTTGTTTTTAATATGTAGAGCATTATGTGTGGACTACTGGAAGGACTCGTGTAGGGAAAGCCCAAGAATGACCTTGCTGAGGCCTGGATTGGGAGCATAGTGGTCACATTTGGAGGAAGTCCACATTTTCTGGCATGCAGACCCAAAACTGGGTTCTGGTTCTGCCTGCTGGGATCTGTTATCTCTGGTGGGCTGGCAGTCATAATCCACGATTCATACAGCCCAGGCTTCCTCCACAGTGGTCCAAGGAGCAGTCCTCAGTGGGGGCAGATGTGGGCCCTACCCCTAAGCTAGAATGTGGTTGTCAGAACCCTGAAAGTATTAGTTCTTAAGAAAAAAAAAGATATATACTAGAAATAATTGTTTTATCAATTCATTGTATAATAAACAGGAGTGAGACTTCATTGTATGACTTCAGTTAAAATGCTATTTTGTATGTATTCTTTATCCACTTAAGAAGCTTGTCTGCAATAATAAAACCACGTCATGTCTTCTTTTGGGAGGGAGAGAGTCGATGGCAGGAGGGGGTTGTGGGTGGGCCACTGAAAAGGGGGACCGAATAGGTTGTGTGGTGAAATTCTCCTGTGTCTTGGAACTGGAATTGAGTTTCGATGTTGATGAACTGATTCAACCAGGTGTTGAAGGCACGACGGCCACTGGTCTACGAAAAGGCAGAGTATGTTTTTCCCTTCTGGTTGTAACCTGGTTGAGAGCTTCCCCTTTATCAGATTGGCAGCTAAGCAGTTGTATTAGATAATCCTCAAATCTGACATCCAGCCTGTTACGCTCTAGGGCTTGCTGCTTGGCCTGCGTTTGCTTTTTATTGTGTATTCATTCCCCTCCTACAGTGTGCTCCTAAATGAAGGTTTCTATGTAAGCAGATGATGATTTTACCTGTCAATACCAGCACTGTATTACTAACTTGCAAAATACTGCAGATTTATTTTGAAAATTAAAGTTAACCAGTCACAAATGTTATGATGGATTGCTTAATACCTCAGAAGCTTCATCAGTTTGCTCTGAACATAGGGAAATGTTTGAAGTACTGTCTTTTCAGGTGTGCACATCTCAGTACTGGGCTGGAGGGAGGGAGGGGCCATTATCAGGCTGGTTGGAGGGTGGAAGGGCACCAGACTGACTGCCCTTGGTAGGTGCACCCTCCCAAGCAGCCCGGGTAGGCCTGGATGCAGTGACCACAGGTTTAGGTCCCTGTCCTATCCAAAAGAGAAGATGGGTTTAAAACCTTCCTTCTCATGCTCTAGGACCCAATTTCCTTAAAGGGGCTTTAAGCTGAGTCCCTTGCCCATTTGTGTTCAACTAGATTTGTTAGATGTCCAGTGAGGACCAACAATGTGCCAGGCACTGTTAGGCATTAAGGGGCATGAAAAAGTGATTACAACACTGTTGCTGCCTCCAAGGAGGCTGTTAGGGGAGCTATGACGAGTGATGGTATCACCAGACAGCGAATCAGGATGAATGTCACACTTCGTTCAGTGAAAAAGTTTTGGATGCCTACATCTGTTTTATATAGAATTGAGGCTTTCCAAACTTCCTGTGATAATTGCTTTAGTCTCTTTATTGACTCTGAACACAGCTGGAGGAAAGTGTTCTTCGTGCAGTTTTTGTCCTGGGAACAAGGGAAGTGTTATTTCACTGAGTTGCTAGTTAATCATTCCAGTCCCAGCTGTACAGGTGTCTCCACTCGTCTCAAGGGGCCCTGTAGTTTGGTCCTCTCTAAACAGACCTGGGTTTAGGATGTAGAGGGGATAGTGGAAGTTTTCACTTCAGTATCCTCAAGGATCACAGGACAAAAAGTCCAATCTGTTTAAGGGACAGTAATCAATTTTGCCTCCCTGCCCTGATAGGTCTGGCCCTCAGTCTTGCACTTTTTCCAATTCCTCCTTAAAGAGTCTTGTAGCCTGAAAGAATGCCATTTGTCCTGGATTTGGATCTATAAATCTCCCCCACAGCTGGCCTGACATTGACAGATTACTGGATAACCTCCCCTTGTGAAAATAGGCAGCTGGCAGGTTAGTGTATAATGATCCAGGGCAGAATACTGAGTTTGTGCGTTAGTCCAGACTCCAGCTTCTCCTGGCTGCCCACCTTTGAGCAATCTAAGGCCCATGTAGTTTCCAAGAAAGGAATGAAGGGTCACGGGCTTTCCTTTGGATCTTTGCATGATGTAGCCCTCTCCTTAGATCTACCCATTAGGGGTTGGCTAGTTAGCCTTCCTCTTCCCAAGATAGGTACTTGACCTAGATCTTGGCCCTGGACCATGAAGGTAAGTACACATCACTTTACAAAAACCACCTTGGATCACTTGAGGCCAGGAGTTCAAGACCAGCCTAGCCAACATGGCAAAACCCTGTGTCTACTAAAAATACAAAAATTAACCAGGCATGGTGGTGCATGCCTGTAGTTCCAGCTACTCAGGAGGCTGTGGCACAAAGATTGCTTGATTGAACCTGGGAGGCAGAGGTTGCAGTGAGCTGAGGTTATGCCACTGCACTCCAGCCTGGGCGAAAGAGTGAGACTCTGTCTTAAAACAAATGAACAAAAAACTGCCCTGATAATTTTTACCATGACATAAGAGAAGGAAATTTCATACATCAGATTCTCTATCACTACTGACTTGCATCATAATTTTGGAAATTTTCTTCATCCCTAATTATTTTAAACTGATATCCCACTCCCTCACAACCCCTAAATATCTCTTTCAAGATTATATAAAATAAGAACTTAAAATCACGACTCCTTTGTAATGTAACTGCTAACCATGTATGAAGAGCTCTCATTAATGGAGTTTCCTCAAAGTGAGGTCCACCTGCATCTGGCTGTGTCAGAAACTAAAGAAGGACATTTGAGGAAAATGTTCTGTTCTGTCAGTGAGCTATTCTTTTGGCATGACAGCTGAGAGAATAAGGAGATCAATGGGAATGAAAGGGAGGGATATGCCCATCCAGTGACTGGTCCAGCAGCTCTCTCTGGCAGTCAGTGCTGAGGCTAGGCTGGGACAGATGCACCAATTCTAGAGGCTCCCATGGAAAAGAGAGCCAGAATCAAAGACTGGGATGGGAAGCCAGGTCTTTGCCAATCTTAGGGACAACTGAGGACTGCCAGGAGCATATTGTCCCTGCAGAGTCAGCCAGAGAGATCTGTTTTGAAGGAGCCTGGATCCCCAAGGCCCTTGCTCATGAGCCAAGGGATTCTTATCTTTGTTAGTAGTAGGAAAAGAGCTAGAGAGAAATCAATCTTGCATGTGTACGAAGGAAGCAAAGGGGGAGTCTTGGAGGTTAGGAAGGGGCTAAGGAAGGGAAAAGAGACATTTTGGAGGAAATGTCCTTGTGCTCTACCTGCAGCAAAACTCCCACCCTGACCAGCCTCTCCACGCACCTGCCCTGGGCTAGACATGATTACTCAGAGGCCTCGGAGACAGGCTGCTAGTCTGAGCCAGCTGTGATGATTTCTCTTTCAGCCAACAGGCAGGAAAGAAGACATGCTTTTCTTGACCAAATAAAGGAGAAAAATCAGTAGCTGAAGAAACCGGCAAGATTCAAGTATTAGGAGTGGGGACCTGTGAGCCGCTTCTTACTGGAAGAAGTGTGGTCCCACCCTTTCCTGAAATCTCAGCGCTCTGTCCCAAAAGAGCAGGTCCTGATTCCAGGGCAGCCCTTTCACCGTATGTAAGTTCTGTCACTTTGTCAATGCCAGAAGCTCTGTGACTATCAGGGACCTCTGAGGGAGAAGAGTGGGGAGGGGGGAATCTTGGGGAAGAGAGAAGGAGACAGAGTCATTGCTTATGCTGTTTTCTAGGCCTAGAATGCCCTCCCTATAATCAGCCCTCCAACATTCTTTCTCCACTGTGAACCTCTAGACATGCAGAAAGTGTAATTTAAATGTTGCTTCCTCTGAAACCTTCCCCTACCTGAACTAACGTCAGGCAGTTAGTCTGTTCTTCCTTGGTATAACAGGAGCAGGTTGGAGATATCAAAATAAAGGTAGAGGCAGCTTAGCACCCCCAGAAGGGAGGCTAGTTTCCAAATTGGACTGTAGCTTCCAAAAGTTTTGCCATATCCCTAAATTTCTGATTCCAAATTAGTGGGTCCATGCCAGCCTGTGATTGTTGCTGATTTTGCTCTGTATTGATGAATCCCAATATCCAGGAGGAACAAGGAACCAAGTACCTTGAAGGAACCAAGAAATAGGAGTAAGCACCAGGTAAGTGAGGAGGGCCCCCAGGGGATCCAGAGCAGAGGGAGATTTGGCATAAGGAACAGCTGGGAGGTGCTGTAATTCAGGGTTATGGTCAAGAGCAGAGACTTGGAATCTGACAGGCCTGAGTACAAATCCAAACTGTGCCACTTGAAGTTATATAACCTTCAGCAAGATACGTAGCCTCTCTGCCCTCAGTTTCTTATGCTGTAAAATATGGATGAAAATAAATCCAACCTAGTCAAGTTTTGTTTTGTTTTGAGATGGAGTTTCCCTCTTGTTGCCCAGACTGGAGAGCGATGGCGTGATCTTGGCTCAATGCAACCTCTGCCTCCTGGGTTCAAGCGATTCTCCTGCCTCAGCCTTCAGAGTAGCTGGGATAACAGGCACATAACACCACATCCAGCTAATTGTTGTATTTTTGGTAGAGGCAGTGTTTCACCATGTTGGTCAGGCTGGTCTTGAATCCCTGTTCTCAGGTGATCCACCCACCTTGGCCACCCAAAGTGCTGGGATTACAGGCGTGAGCCACCATGCCGGCCCTAATAAAGTTTTAATCTAATGCATGTAAAGGGTGTAGCCCGGAGCCTGCTACAGAGGATGGAGCCTCGAATTCAATGTAGCCCATGTCCATCTGGGCCTCCTATTTCCAGTCTGGGTCATGGCAGCATCACTTTGTGCAAAGGCACCAATTGTGTCCTTGACAGACCTGCAAAGGAGCTGAATTGTCTTCCTGCATTGCTTTCTCACTTCAGATTTTGGGGGTTGGCATCCAGCATGGGGAACCAGAGCTTCAGCTGAGCAATGAAAAAATGAGACGGATGAGACACCTCCTGAAAAGCAGCTAATTGAAGGCTGGCCAGAGGAGTGGCAGGGAGGGCTCAGGTTAGACCAGGAAAGAGTCATCAGGCTGGGAGACCTGATGATGTGCCTATCGGGGATGGTGCATCCTACTTCGGAGAGGTTATTCCATTCCCTTCATTCCCCACACTCACTATAACCAGAGAAGGCGCCTGTGCAGCTTCCCCCTGCAATCCCACCGTCTTGACAATCAAAGAGTTTGTTTGTCCTTCTCTAGCTGCAAGCTCAGCACAGGCCTGACCTCATTCCTTCCTAAGAAGAAAAAGAGCACCACCACTTATCCAGGTGGGATGAGGGAGAGAAGCCCAAATCCTTCTAGCCCTCTCAGTACAGAGCCAGCCCTCACAGCTCCACCTTCCCTCCCTAAGGCGTCGGGGACTCACAGATCCGAGAGAGGAGCCAGCCCCAAAGGGCACAAGGCAAAGGCGAGTGTTACCATGTCTGTATCGGTCACCCTGCTGCGAAGCCCAAACTGCTTGGCCTGGCATTTGGTGTCCCCCGCCATTTGGCCTGATCCACCCTGCCGGCCTTCTGGCCTCCTCTCTTTCCTCCCACGGTTTACTAAGTCGGAGCCAGGGCTGGTGGGGAGCCGAGGCAGACAAACAACTCTTGGGCGTGTAGGCCCTGCCCCGACTAGAGCATCGGCGGGCCGGGATTGGCTGGTATCTCCCGCGTTCTGATTGGGCTGGCGGCGGCCTGGTTCTCATTCACAGAAAGCACTGCTTCTCTCCTGCTGGAGCTTGGACCTCGAATGCTGCTTCACTTTCTGCACTCTGCACAGTAAAGTGTACTCATTTTATGTAAATAGATACGATTCAGTTCTATGGTTTCCGCAGATGACGTGCCCCCAAATGCCGTGTTGGCCCCTCAGGGATGGCTGCATCTGTCCGTTTACTGTATCCCATATCCAAATCACAGCTGTGCGAGTGAATGGGACCAGGCTTATGGGAACTGTGAGGGCTGCGTTTTGCATACCCAGGTGAGGCCACGGTTTTGTTTGTTTGTTTGTTGAGATGGAGTCTCTCTCTGTTGCCAGGCTGGAGTGCAATGGTGCTATCTCAGCTCACTGCAACCTCTGCCTCCCAGATTCAAGCAATTCTCCTGCCTCAGCCTCCCGAGTAGCTGGGACTACAGGTGCATGCCACTATGCCCAGGTAAGTTTTGTATTTTTAGTAGAGACGAGTTTCACCCTGTTGGCCAGGATGGTGTCGATCCCTTGACCTCGTGATCTGCCCGCGTCGGCCTCCCAAAGTGCTGGGATTACAGGCGTGAGCCACCGCACCCTGCGAGGCCACAGTTTTATCTAGCGAGACCTTTTGCTGGGTTAGGCTTTCATCCACTTTCGCAGGCACCAGTCCTTTCTACCATTTACACTTTTATTTCATATTTCTTTGTCCTTTTTTTCCCAACTTCCTACTGATTTGCAATTTCTTTGTCTATAATCATGCTGTTCCATATACTAGGAAAGCTTTCTTCTCATTCACCTACTTTTAGAATGTGGCTGAAGTTCCTGCTCACTGGGACCCCTGGAGGAAAAGCCGATTGCAGGGTTTCGGCAGGCGAAACACAAAGTGAGCCGGAACATTCAACATATATTTGGAAACAACTGCAAACTAACAAAAAGTTGCAAAAGTGAAAATAGTACAAGAAATACCTTTACACCCTTTACCCAAATTCACCTATTTATTTATTTATTTATTTTTATTTATTTTTTTAAGTTCACAGAAGTTTCTTACTACCCAGCTTCTGAAGTCTGACATATTCACCTATTTATTAACATTTTATCCCTTGCTTAATCACATATGGGGCTTAATCCAATTTTTTTTTTCTGAACCATTCTAGGGTTTCATACATCATAGCTCTTACCCCTAAATATTTCGGTGTGTATTTCCTAAAAATAGAGATATGCTGTTACACCACAGGACAGTTATTAACTTTACACACTTACATTTATATAATACTTTTTTTTTTTTTTTTTTTTTTTAGATGGAGTCTCGCTCCGTAGCCCAGGCTGGAGTGCAGTGGCTCGATCTTGGCTCACTGCAACCTCTGCCTGCTGGGTCCCGGTTCAAGCAATTCTCCTACCTCAGCCTCCCAAGTAGCTGGGATTACAGGCATGACCCACCATGCCCAGCTAATTTTTTTTTTTTTTTTTTCTAGTAGAGACGAGGTTTCACCATGTTGGCCAGTCTGGTCTTAAACTCCTGAACTGGTGATCCTCCCACCTTGGCCTCCCAAAGTGCTGGGATTACAGGCATGAGCCACCGCACCTGGCTATAATAATATTATTTAATCTCCCATCCTTAATCTAATTCTGTTAGTTGATCTATGTCCTTCATAGCATTTTCTGCATTTCAGTAAAAGATCTAGTCTAGGGTCAGGTTATTTCATCCCCTTCATTCCCCACATTCACTACATACAGAGAAGGCATCTGTACAGCTTCCCTCTACCATCTCACCATCCCGACTATCAAAGAGTTCATTCTTCTCTAGCTGCAAGCCTAGCACAGGCCTGACTCCTCTTTCCTTCCTAAGAAAAAAAGGGTGCCGGGCACAGTGGCTCACACCTGTAATCCCAGCACTTTGGGAGGCCAAGGTGGGAGGATCACCTGAGGTCAGGAATTCGAGACCAGCCTGACCAACATGGAGAAACTCTGTCTCTACTAAAAATATGAAATTAGCCAGGTGTGGTGGTGCATGCCTGCAATCCCAGCTACTCAGGAGGCTGAGGCAGGAGAATCACTTGAACCCGGGAGGCAGAGGTTTCGGTGAGTCAAGATTGCTCCATTGTACTCCAGCCTGGACAACAAGAGTGAAACTCCACCTCAATAAATAAATAAATAAAAGAAGAAGAAGAAGAAGAGGAGGAGGAAGAAAAGGGGCACCACCACTTTAGGTGGTGGATGAGGGAGAGAAGCTCAAAAAATCCTTCTAGACCGATCACTCTTGAATTATGATGTCTCTCTAGCCTCCTTAAATCTGAAATATTTACACAGCTGGCATTAAAAAAAAATACAGACCCCTGCCTTACTTTATTTTTATTTTTTGAGACGGAGTTTCACTCTTGTTACCCAGGCTGGAGTGCAATGGCACAATCTCGGCTCACCGCAACCTCCGCCTCCTGGGTTCAGGCAATTCTCCTGCCTCAGCCTCCTGAGTAGCTGGGATTACAGGCACGCGCCACCATGCCCAGCTAATGTTTTGTATTTTTAGTAGAGACGGGGTTTCACCATGTTGACCAGGATGGTCTCGATCTCTTGGCCTCGTGATCCACCCGCCTCTGCCTCCCTAAGTGCTGGGATTACAGGCTTGAGCCACCGCGCCCAGCATTTTTAGTGGAATATTCTCCAGTTTGTGTTTGTCTGGATTTTCCTCATGATTAAGATGAAGTTCTACATTCTCAGCAGGAATACTGCATAGGCCACGTGTCCTCAGGATATCACAGCTGGAGACACACAATGTCCCTCTGTCCTTCATAGATGATGTTAACTTTGATCATCTGCTCAAAGTGTTACCCATTTTCTCTACCACATAATTACTTTCCTCTGCCCTTGCAACTAATAAGCAGTCCGTGGAAGACATTTAAAGACCATCTGTATATCCTACTCCTCACCAAAATTTTGTCTTAGATTTAACATTTATTGATAATCCAATTAAATCTTTACCATGATGGTTGAACTGTCTCTTTGCACAAGAAGTAAAGAAGTGCTCAAAGATGAGGATGAAGCAGCAGAATGCCAGGAGCTGGCACATGGCCAAGTCTGAAACAATCTAAGCCAAAACAGTTAATGATAATAACAAATGATACACAATCGAAGGAAAACAGTAATCCATGAGTTCATAAAGAAATGAGTGACTACATCCTCCTGCTGCCTTAAATCTCAGTTCAGCCTTCTTGTGCCTCGGTGGTAGATGTGCCCCTCTATGCTACCATCTCCTGCTGTGCTTCTCAATCTGCCACAATAACGTGACACTTTCCTGACTGTGGAATGGAGCTGAACGGAGTCTTGGGCTCTATCTTCCCTACCCTAAAGGGAGCTCCAGGATCTATAGACTGGAGTGTGAGGCCTGAGGCTGAGGGTCTGGCCCTAGGAACTCAGTCCTGTCACAGCTTCAGGCTCTTTTGCCCCAGAGGGTCAGCCCTGCCTCCAGGAGGGGGTTTCTCTTTTCTCATTTAAAGAAACATCAGAGAAGGGCAAGCTACTCTGAAGACATCAGTCAGCCCTCTACAGGGTCCTCCACTCACCACTTTGCTGTGCAACTCAAGTGAGGCTCTTCCTCCAGAGAGTAAGATGTTTTTGCTGTATCCACTAGTGCCCAGAACCCTGTTCAGGGGTCAATAATTTAGTGCCAGCTTCCTTTCTCCTCCTTCCCTGGCCATTGCTGGCCCAGCAGAGGGTCCCTCCCTCCAAGAAGGGAGGATCCTTCCCCAGGACACTAGGACCATACGGCTCCTCCACCTGCAGCACCTGCTCCCCAAGTCCCACACAGGAATATTCATCCTGCTCCACCCACAACTTCCTCTGGGGAATCTTCATTTCTGGGAAGAATCAGATCTGAGCATCTAAACCAAATTGATCTCAGGTATCCCTTCTTGGAACTGGAAGAATGACAATAAGAAAAACAGGCGTCATTCGTTGAGTATTAGCATGATGAGGAACAAGCCAGTATAATGCTCGTGCACACCTGTAGCCCCGGCTACTTGGGAGGCTGAGGCAGGGAGATCACTTGAGCCCAGAAATTTGAGGCCAGCCTGGGTAACATTTTAGAGACCCTTGTTTCTAAAAAAAAAAAAAAAAAATGGCCTCAAAGAAAGAAAGAAAAAAAAAAATAGAGTGATGAGGAACAGACTCTGCAGCCAAACTCCCAGGTCTGCAAAAAAATGGGCAAGTTTACTTAATCTCTCTGTGCCTCAGTTTTCCTGTTTGCAAAATAGGGCTAATGGCCATACATACCACTGGATTGTTAAGGAATAAATGAGTTGGCATATGTAAATGTTAACTGGAACATAGTAAAATTATGTAGCGGTGTGTGTGTGTGTGTGTGTGTGTGTGTGTGTGTGTGTGTGTGTGTGTTTCCTTTTTGTGGAGAACGGGGTCTCGCTATACCACCCAGGCAAGTCTCAAACTCCTGGGCTCAAGCTATCCTCCTGCCTCTGCCTCCCTAAGAGCTGAGATTACAGGCGTGAGCTGCAGCGCCCGGCCACATGTTTGTTTTTATTACTGTTGTTGTTATCTCCAGGAGTGGAGTGACATGCATGGGCTCTGGAGTCTGGGGCTGCTGGGTGTGTATCTCGGTTCCACTACTTACTGTGAAACTTGAGGCAACATATTTTCCCTGTGTCTCATTTTCCACATCTCTAATGCCTAGCTCTCAGGGTTTTTCTGAAGATTAAATGAGATAAGATACATACATAGCACCTAAAAGAGGCAAGACACAGTATATATTTTCAAGAAACTTTGTCATTTACTATTTTTTTGTTGTTGTTCTTTTAGGGATAGGGTCTCACTATGTTGCCCAGTCTGGACTTGAACTCCTAGGCTCAGGCGATCCTCTTGAGTAACTGAGAATACTGAGTATTTACTATTATTATTTTTAATCTAGTGAGGGAGAAGTTCATTTTTTTTTTTTTTTGAGATGGAGTCTTGCTCTGTTGCCCAGGCTGGAGTGCAGTGGCGTGATCTCAGCTCACTGTAACCTCTGCCTCCTGGGTTCAAGCGATTCTTCGGCCTCAGCCTCCCAAGTAGTTGGGATTACAGGTGCCCGCCACCATACCTGGCTAATTTTTATATTTTTAGTAGAGATGGGGTTTCACCATATTGGCCAGGCTGGGACTGAACTCCTGACCTCAAGTGATCCACCTGCCTTGGCCTCCCAGAGTGCTGGGATTACAGGAGTGAGCCACCATGCCTGGCCTAAAGAAGGTGATATTCTTAATGTCATTTTAGAGATGAGGAAAATAAGACTCAGAGTGGTTAGGCAATTACCCAAGATCACCCAGCCAGCAAGTGGTACAGCAGGAATGTATTCACACCCTAGTCTGACTGGCACTAATATCTGGGCACTAAGTCACTATACTATACTCTGGGTATTTAGAGGGAGTTTAGGAGGAAAAGGGCATCTGCTGCTCCAAGAAAGATTGAACCTCCCAACCCAGGGAACCAGCAAGCTCTCCTCTAGCCTCTGTGAATTATTTGTAGCAAATGCTTAACTCTAGGCTGGCTTTACCCAGGAACTGCTCCAGCGCTGCGAACCTCACTACCTCACTAGGTGTTGTCAGGAAAATAAAAATAATTTTTTTTTTTGAGACAGAGTTTCACTCTTGTTGCCCAGGCTGGAGTGCAGTGGCGGCATCTCGGCTCACTGCAACCTCCACCTCCCAGGTTCAAGCGATTCTCCTGCCTCAGCCTCCCGAGTAGCTGGGATTACAGGCATGCGCCACCATGCCCAGCTAATTATGTATTTTTAGTAGAGGCGGGGTTTCTCCATGTTGGTCAGGCTGATCTTGAACTCCTGACCTCAGGTGATCCACCCACCTTGGCCTCCCAAAGTTCTGGGGTAACAGGTGTGAGCCACCACACCTGGCCAATAAATTGTTAATACTGTATTTTAAAATTTAAGCTTGAGCCTGTGACATACCCTGTGTCAAAGAGCCCTGGATGCTCCCTCCCCAGCTGCTGCAAAGTGCTTGGTTTGGTGTTCCAGGCCAGTCACTGTCACACCCTCCTTGTCTTCCTAGCCTCAGCTTGCTGTTACCCACCCCCACCACCCACCTCCACCCTTTGCCACTGCTCCACCCTGCGCTGCGGCCACAGTGGAAATTCACTCATGTCCAAACATGCCTCAATAGTCCCACCTCCATGCCTTTGCTTATGCTGTGCCCCCAGATGGCAATGCCCTTAACCTTAGTTAAAATAATTGTCATCTCTTAAGGCGCAGCTCACATGCCAGCTCTTCTAAGGTTCCTCTTTGACCTCTCCCCACATATTAACCACTTCCTCCCTGTGTAGCCCCAGTGCCCTTTGCTTGATTTTAGCAGGTGTCACACTTTGCCAGCAGCTCTGTCTCTTCTTTTTACACTTGGGGACTGCGGAGAGGTGGTACCTCTTTTTTTTCTTCTTTGGGTCTTAGTATGGGCACATAGGAGGTGAACAAAAATGGTTACGGAACTGAGTTGAAATAGTCTAAGTTTGGCCAGGCGTGGTGGCTCATGCCTGTAATCCTGGCACTTTAGGAGGCCGAGGTGGGCAGATCACCTGAGGTCAGGAGTTTGAGACCAGCCTGACCAACATGGTGAAACTCCTTTCTACCAAAAATATAAAAATTAGCCGGGCATTGTGGCACACACCTGTAGTCCCAGTTACTTGGGAGGCTGAGGCAGGAGAGTCACTTGAACCCAGGAGGTGGAGGTTGCAGTGAGCTGAGATTATGCCACTGTACTCCAGCCTGGGTGACAAAGTGCAGCTCTGTCAAAAGAAAGTAATAAAGAGAGAAAGAGATAAAGAAAGGGCCTAAATTAAGAATAATGATAGAGGAAAGTCATTTATGTTTAACCTTCCTCCTTCCAATTACAATGATTTTGAAGGCAAATATAGACATATATACATAATCGATTACAAAGCAATGTATGTACAATGTAGGAAATTCAGAAAATCCAGAAAAATACTAAGAACAAAATAAAAGTTGTCTTTAAACCCACATCTAATGATGTTAACATTTTGGTATATTGTCTTCAAGTCTTTTCTTTTATGTTTATATTCTTATTTTTACCAAAAATATTTTATTTTTATCAAATAAAAATAAGTGGGATCATTGCATTTTTTTCTGTAGCATTCCTTTCCCCCAACATTGTATCATGAACATTTTTACATTCACTATTCGTTAAGAACAATTTTAATTATGACATGGGATTCCATTTATCTAGGTCTAATCTGTACCCAACTGCCTTGCAGAGGATGAGCTGGCAGCTTCTGTGTAGGAGGGCAAGATCCCTGGAGCATCACAAACTGTTACCAATCAAAGGGAAGAGATTGGTTTTTGTAAAGGCAAACAGGGCATGCCTCACCCACCTGTTAGAATTCAGGCCTTTGGCAAATATTTACTCACTCTCTCGGGCCTGCCTTCGAGGTACAGACACTGAGAGAGATGGAAAACACCCTCTACGTCCCAGGAGCTCAGGAAGAGACCAGCTAGGAGAGCATGTGCAAGCTGTCTCTATAGGCCGGCAGGACAGACACAGGGACTGCAAGGGGGCAATTCCTTATGTAGGAGAAGAAGGGCTCACAGGAGGCACCACAGGCACGATGTTGGTGCTGGCACCCTGGGGAAGGGGTGAAAGGCCCTAGAAATCCTTCCAGATAGGCATCAAATTGGCAAGCCCATTGGCATTCATCTAGTTATTATCTCACAAGGGAGTTGTTTGCTTATTTATTTATTGCCACTGCTTCCACGGTTCACCCGTGTGTTCTTTCAAATCCCCAAGGGATGTTACCAGTTCCCTAAGAGTTTCCTTGGCTGGGCGCGATGGCTCACCCCTTTAATCCCAGCACTTTGGGAGGCTGAGGAGAAAAGATGGCTTGGGCCCAGGAGTTCAAGACCAGCCTGGACAAGATGGCAAAACTTCATTTTTACCAAAAAAATTGTTTTTTAAGAGTCGGGTGCGGTGGTACAGGCTTGTAGCCCCAGCTACTCAGGAAGCTGAGACATGAGAATCTCGAACCCAGGAGTTTGAGGTGGCAAGTTTCCTCTGAGTTCCTTGGTTAAATTTGTCAGAGGGAGAAAGGGACAGGATTACTCAAATTATCTGGATGTTTAACACCATTTGCTTTTCTACCTCTGGCCTTCTTAAACTGTCTTTGGTGGTCTGAGGAGGAGGAGTGGATCTCACGGTGGCAGGGACAATCTGGTTGGTTGAAAGCCCCGACCATTTGCTCTTATCAACCATTCATGTCCTGGCATTTGCCCTGGGCTGGGGAAACTCCAGAAGGAAAATGTCTTGTTTTCCCCTCACTCCAATCAGATCTCACTATTTCCAAGCCTGAGCCCAGTGGCTCTCCATCAGCCTCATTCTCACAGTAGATAATGCCATATGCTCGAGCGATCTGAGCTTCCGGCAGCCACAGACGTAGCAAAAGGCTTCCATCACTTTCCCATTCAGTCTGTGGAAACGGCAAGTGTTCAATTCGTTCTTTTATTTTTTGAGACAAAGTCTTGCTCTGTCACCCCAGCTGGAGTCAAGAGCAGTTCTGGCTCACTGTGACCTCCACCTCCCAGGCTCAAGCAATTCTCCTGTCTCGGCCTCCCAAGTAGCTGGGACTACAGGCGCCTGCCACCATGCCTGGCTAATTTTTGTATTTTTAGTAGAGATACAGTTTTACCATGCTGGCCAACTCCTGGCCTCAAGTGATCCACCCGCCTCGGCCTCCCAAAGTGCTGGGATTACAGATGTGAGCCACCGTGTCCGGCCTGTTCTTGGCTGATTCTAGCATGGGAGTGGGTGGGTGGCATGAGGATGGAAAATGGGAGGAGCTGGAACAGAAGCTAAGGGCAGCCTGGGAAGGGCCTCGCTCGGGAGTTTAAATTTCGTTCTCCAAGCAATAGGAAGTCACCTGCCCTGTTCAGCAGGGCAGAGACATCACCAGTGCGTACTTTAGAAAAGTAATTGCTGGCACTGAGGAGGATGGATTGAAAGGCAAGGCCCTGGCAGCAGGGCCTGAGCCAGGGCAGAGGAGAGGGGGCAGATCCCAGAGAAACTCAGAAGCAGAAAGCCCTGAGTTTACTGAGGGGGTTGAATGTAGGAGGGGAGGAAGGCAGCTTGAGTGAATGGGAGGTGCTCCTTATCCAGGACAGAGAATTCTGGCAAAGAAGAATGTGGACATGATGGGCTCCAGGCTCACCACCCTGCAGGTGCCGTGGCTGTGGGACAGCTTGTCCAGTGGCCATAACACATGCCAGGCAGGTGCTTGTGGGGGGAGTGGGGTGCTAGGATAGGTCATCAGCACACTCCACTAGGAGCAGAGGGGGTAAAGTTATTAACAAAAATCGGCCGGACATGGTGGCTTACACCTGTAATCCCAGCACTTTGCGAGGCCAAGGCAGGCGGAGGTCAGGAGTTCAAGACCAGTCTGGCCAACACAGTGAAACCCCGTTTCTGCTAAAAATATGAAAATTAGCTGGGTGTGGTGGCTCAAACCAGTAGTTCCAGCTACTGGGGAGGCTGAGGTGGAAGAATCGCTTGAACCTAGGAGGCGGAGGTTGCTGTGAGCAGATTGCGCCACTGCACTCCAGGCTGGGTGACAGAATGAGACTCCATCTCAAAAAAAAAAAAAAAAAAAAAAAAAAAAAAGTCTGCAAGTGGAGCCATGAGGCGCTGGTTCCTATACTCTGTTCCCTCTGTGAGAACATCTGGAGAGAGGGGTTGGTCAGAAAGTTAGAGGACTCAGCCTTGGAGAAGCCCCTGGGGCAGGCAGAGCTGAAGAAATGAGGGAGTGGGTAAAGGCTAGGAAGCCACGAGGGTGGGAATGATTTCAAGGGGGCATTAACAGCATCCAGGGCTGCAGTGGAGTGAAGGTGTGGGAGAGGGAGGAGGCCCATGGGTTGAAATAATGAGGAGCCTATGGGTGCCTCCCTGTGAAAATCATCTTCCCCTAGGATGATGGGCAAGAAAGCCAGATTGCAGGAAGTTTAGGAGTGAATGGGGCTTGAAGAAGCAGAGTGGGTCTGGTTGCTTCTTAAAGGAGGCCGACTGATGATGCAGAAGAGAGAAACAGAGCAATGACTTGAGGGCAGGGCAGGGTTGGGGCCAGTTCTTGAGGGCAGGTTTCCTTAGAAGGGGGCATCCTGCTTTGGGAGGCCGAGGTAGGCGGATCATGAGGTCAAGAGTTTGAGACCAGCCTGTTCAATATGGTGAAACTGTGTTTCTACTAAAAAATACAAAAATTAGCTGGGCGTGGTGGAGCAGCTACTTGGGAGGCTGAGGCAGGAGAACTGCTTGAACCCGGGAGGCAGAGGTTACGGTGAGCAGAGAGATCCAGCCACTGCACTCCAGCCTGGGTGACACAGCAAGACTCCGTCTCAAAAAAAAAAAAAAAAGAAAAAAAAAAAAAGAAAGAAAAAGGGAGCATCTTGAAGTTTTTCTAGTTTTGAAGCAGAGGGGAGGAGAAAGGAAGAACTAACAGAGTCTCCTGAAGCAGAGACTTCAGGAGGTTGGGCTACAGAGCAAAAGGGACATTTTATCTTTGGAAGAGCAGAGAAAATAGGGCCTGAACGAGGCAGAAGTGGAGGAGTGAGGCAGGGAGAAAAAGAGAAATGAACAGGATCTGATATCAGTAGAGTTCCAGGGAAGAGGCACAGGAGACTGAGGCTTCCAGCCTCTGAGCCAGAGGCAGATTCAGGAGAGTAGGAGGTGGCTTGGGTAGGGAAGAGCTCTGAGTCACCTTTAGCCTCCTTGAGGTGTCTGGGAGACCTGCAGGTGGCCCTCTGTAGGTGGCTGGTGTGAGGGGCTGGAGCCCTGGGAGCTCAGAGGCAGTGGTGGGAGTGGGTGGAGGTGTCTGGGGGTGAGGAGGTTGTGAGAGGCAGGGAAGGAGTCTAAGCAAAAGCTTCCAGAGGGACAGACCCAAAAGGAGGAATATGTTAGCAAAGCCCAAGAAAAGTGTGCTTCAAGGAAGAGTGTCTATTAGAACAACTTGTTTTATTAATGACTATAATAATAAATTTAAAAATTTTACTAGCCAGGCGTGGTGGTACATGCCTGTAATCCCAGCTACTCAGGAGGCTTAGGCAGCGGAATTGCTTGAACCTGGGAGGCGGAGGTTGCAGTGAGCCAAGATTGCGGTACTGCACTCCAGCCTGGGTGATAGAGCAAGACTCCGTCTCAAAAGAAAAAAAAAAATTTACGAGCAATCCACAGGCTAGTGCAAACATGGAAATCTCCAAGTTTGCAGTCGCATTTTCCTGGTCCTGAAATGCCACGGTGACAGGGATCAACTGCAGGGGGATCTTGCAAGTAAGCAGGAAAGTGACAGATGAACTGCACTGTGGGTAAGTATAAGGTAACACGCTTGATAACATAATCTAGACTATACTGGCCAGGAGGACAAATCCTGAGCTCTCAGTTACAACCTGGGAAAGGGGCCAGGAGTCATCCTAGAGGCATGGGTCAGTCCCTCCGGATCAAGAATCTTTAACCTGGGGCCTGAAGACCATCCTCTGGGATTTCAAGGACCCTGCCTCCCCCGGAAATTGAATGCACCAGGGAGTGAAGAAGTGTGGGGAGAGGGGAGCAGGAGAGAGGAGATCCTCAGAGGGGTCTGCGAACCCAGTCCTGGAGTTCCGCTTAACATGGTAACCTAATGTTAGGCCTCCCGGAGGAGGGTGTGGTTCTGAGATTTCTCCCCCTCCCAGTTTCCCAACTTGCTGAAGAAACTTACCCTTGACATGCAAATGATGGAAACACATTGGTGTCTGGGGCACTTCGGTTTGCGGTTTTTACCATCAGCTGTCTCTGAAGCTGAGCGTGTCGATCTGTCTCAGCAAGGCTAGCAATTGCAAGCTCTCAGAGGAGCGGAGAGGGGGCTATTCCTGGGGATTTGGGTCCAGCTGGGCAAATGGGTCTATAAGGCAGACTTTTCCAGGAGGAGGGTGCAGACCCTTTGCAAGTTGCCTGGGGATAGACTGAGATTGCTTGGGCCTTCACCCTCCTTAGATCCCCTAGGTAGCAGGGTGCTTCGTGGTCAACACCTGACCTAGGCTACCCACTCCCAAACTGGAGTCGGAAACGAAAGCACGTGGGAAAAGAATAGCAAATGTCAATTTCCCATTTATTAAACAATTTCTTCCATGGAAAATTTTCCCAGGGCTCAGCAGCCCTTGAAGTGATCAGGGATGCTGGGGAGGTCGGGGGAGGAAGAAATGGGAGATGGCAGGTGGTGTCTGTCGGTGTGGACGAGTGATAGCTTTGATTTGTACCCCCTTCCCACCATCTCCTGTGGCCTCAGCGTTTGATTTGGTTTCTTTTCCCAAGCCCTAACTCCAGGGAGCTGCCCCTCCCCCACACCTGTGTCTCAAGCCCCAGCTGTGCGTCCTCACCCGAGGTTCCTGGAGCTGACCTGGAACCTGTTGGGCAGCCCTGCTCTTAGCTCCCCGCGGAGTCTCGGAGGTCTCAGGTCTCCTCCGCCCACCCTCTCCGCAGCGGGGGAGGAGAGGGGGGCAGGACGCCCCGCACCCCGCTCTGCCCGAGAGGCCGAGGCAGCCTCAAAGCCTTCCTGACCGCAAGCCGGGGAGTCACTGCGGCCGGGGCCGGAGGGACGCGGAGGGCATTTTCCCAGTCTTCACCAGGCGCTCCCCTCTCCGGCCCCCGCAACCGTGCAGGTTTCCGGACCCCCAGGCCCGCTTCCCTCCTCTCTGGAAAGGAGTCGGGCGTCAGGAGAGGGCCCGGGGGCGCCGCAGCCTGGCCCCCGCCCCGCCCGCAGCCCCGCTCCTCCCCGCGAGGCCCCACTTGTGGCCCCGCCGGCAGCCGCGCAGGGACAGCTGCATTTCTCGCCGCCCGCCGCTAGGAAGCCGGCCTCGCCTCGCTTTCTCCGCCTCCCCGCGCCCCAGCCGCGCCGCCGCCGCCGAGCCCGGCCCCGCTGCCGCCGCCGCCGCGGATCGCAGCCCCTCCCCCGCCCGGCCCGCGGCCCGGCCCCTGCGGCCCGCGCGGAGCGGACGCGCGTGGCGCTGCCCGGTAAGACCCCTCGCTCCCGCCGCTCCCGCCCGGCCCCGGGCGCGGTCCTCGCCGGCGCCCCGCGCGCAATCCCGGCCCCTGCCCGCGGCCCCACCTTCTCGGGACCCATCGCCCAGGCGCCGCCGGGAGGGCCGGGCGGTCGCGAGTTTGAGTCCCGGGGCTGTCGCCGCGGCTCCCCGGGAGCTCCGCGGGCGGCAGGTTCCCGCCCGCCCTTCCTTCCCGATCCCCCACCTCATCCCTGGCCCCGGGCGCGGGGGGCGTGCGGACATCTCGGGGCCGGGAGCGGGGCGCGCGATTAGACTGGTGGGTGCGGGCTGGTGCCGCGGGGAAGGGAGGCGAGGCCTCCCCGAGCCGGCGCCGCCCGTGTCCCTTCTCCCGCCGCTCCCCCTTTTGTGTGGGCGCCCCTCCCCGCGCTGCCCGGGCCTGGGGGCGCAGGCTGGGCGGCGACGGCAGGCGGGGGCGCGTGCTGGGAGCAGAGCGCCTTCCAGGGGGAGGGGAGCCTCGCTTCCTGCCCCCGCCTATGTCACAGGTCGGCTCAGCCTTTTTTGATTCCTCCGGGTCCCCTGGGAGCTGTGTCTCCCGTCAGCTCGGCCAGGGAAAGTTGGGAATGCGCTGTCTCCGCCCCTACCTCCCCGCCCCGCCGGCTCCTGTGCCCGGGGCTCTGAGCTCCAGGGGGCTGGTGTCGGCGTTTATTCATTCCGCCTTCTTCCTTTTCTCGGTTGCCTGGTCGCCTTACACCCAGCACTGGCCTGCCCATTTATTTTCCCCTTAAAGAAAGTTTTAGCTCCAAGAAAGGTACACTGAAATTAAATTCCTGGGAAGGAATGTGTTTTAAGGGGAGGGAGGGTTTAGATTTTCCTCTTCTTGGTGGAGTGGAAGGTGAGGGGACTCCCTGTGAGTTTAGAAACAAGACATCCTAGAGGCGATGGAAGATACAAGACCATCTGCCGGGCTCCCCACCCGATCCGCAGGCAGCTTTCATAGCCAGAGGAATGAGCCTTCCGTGGGTAATCCTGCAGCACCTGAGCCACCTGGCCCAGGAGAAAGGACTCACGGAGATGTCCTGGGCCTCTCACTGCTTTTCTTTATAGCCAGCTGTGCCTGAAGGAGGTGAGGGACCCCAGGAATTCTCTCATGGAGGAAGTCATCTCACCATGAGATTGGAGCCCTATTAGATCAGGTGTGAAGCTGGGTCCTCTCTGTTGTTGGGGGTCAGTGCCACTGGTACCTCAGTTTGAATGGAGGGTGCCATCTCTGGGATGGAGAGGTGCTGCTGGGAGAAACCTGGCTTGGGCCTCCAGGAAGCTGGAGCCTGTGCAGGAGGGTTGGGTGTGAAACCCCACTGTCCACTTTTGCAGCTGGATGGGTCAGGACACAAGGGAAACAGGATGCTGCTACCAACCTGAACACATCCTTGAATAGAAGAGAGACCCTGGACAGCGAGGATGGCCCAGGGATGTTGATATGACTAGGGCTGTGTCCCCAGCTCCTGGGCCAGACCAACTAGGGCCAGAGGTTGGGGTCATGGGCTCCTTTGAGAATCTGGTGAAAGCACTAACTCTTCTCCCTCCAAAATGCATGTGCGTAGGGAAATACTTGCATTCAACACCAGAGGGTTAATATACCCCCTTGGAACTAGGACCTCCATTGAGACCCCTGCCCTAGAGTTTCTGGTCTGGCCTGGGCCATCAGAACATTTCCCTCCTTTTTGGCTGGTCAATGAATAATCCTGGGGTGCAAAGAGTAGACTGCTTCTAAGGTCTTTTCTCATGACCTTCCTATGCCACTCTGGGCTTGTGGCCATGGAGACCTGGAAACTCTGGACAGATCTCAGATCCCTACAGCTAGCTAGAGGATGGGGGCAGTTGAGGTGGCCCTTTTCCAGGGGCTCATTTTGCTATCTGTGTGGTGGGAAGGCCCTGGGCACTGGGCTAGGCCCACTGGGCTATTGCATTAGAGGTAAATAAAGGGATTTGGGAGGAGGTGGATATTCTGGCGTTTCGGCTGGGTGTTAGCTCCAGGCCCTTTAAGAGCTCCAGTTTGTTCTTGGGGAAATGGAGTTGAGGTGCTTTCGTAGAGAACACTTAAGTGTGAAAGACGCCTCTTAAGGAGGTCTTGGGGTGGAATTGTCAGTTCCTTAGATTCCTTTGGATTCTTGAAGGCAAGTGGGGGACAGAGGGTGGCTGTCACTATCCCCAGTGTAGCCCAGAGGAGGCCTGGCCTGCCTTTTCTTTCTTACCCATAGCTCACTGGGCCCTGGGCTGCTGCACAGGTGTTTGTGACATCTACACTTGCTAGGAATCTGGTAGAGCTATGGCAGGATCTGCCATTTGTGACTTCTCTACCTTGGGATTGAGAAGTCTTCCTTAGGCTCAAGTCCCCCACAGACAGCTGTAGAAGATTTTTCTTTAATTAGAGAGCACAGTTTTTGGTATATGGCACCACTCACACTGGTATTCTTTCTTTAGAGCTTCCCACATTTGCTCTGGTAATAAACAACAGAGCCAGAAGCATCCTAGAGCCTTCTGCACAGGAAGCTGGGTGTCTGACAGGGATCACCTCTGACTATCCAAGGTGAACTGGAGGAGGTGGTGCTTCGGTTTTGCTGGCTCTTGAACTTACAGGAATTAAGAGCTGTAAAGGGTCTTGGAGGCCGGATGTGGTGGCTCACATCTGTAATTCCAGCACTTTGGGAGGCCGAGGCAGATTTATGACCTGAGGTCAGGAGTTTGAGACTAGCCTGGCCAACATGGTGAAACCCCATCTCTACTAAAAATACAAAAATTTGCTGGGTGTGGTGACACATGCCTGTAATCCCAGCTACTCAGGAGGCTGAGGCAGGAGAATCACTTGAACCCAGGAGGCAGAGGTTGCAGTGAGCTGAGATTGTGCCATTGCATTCCAACCTGGACAACAATAGCAAAACTCTGTCTCCAATAATAATAATAAAAGGCATTGGAGACGCTAAAGGGTTGTGGTCCAGTGGTCCCTGACTTGGGAATTGGAAGTGTCTTGGTGGCATGCAGAAGTCTTTTTGCAGTGACTGATGATTCACTTTCTCCAGTGGCCATGACTTCTCAGTCTGCTGTGGCCCTGTCTACCATGGATTGGTGAGTTCAGGACGCTAGTTGTGTTGGCTCACTCACTGCTTCGTTGATCCCTTTGGCTTCCAGGCTCCCAGAATCTCTGATGTGTCAGAGCAGTATCATGGACTCTTGATGATGCAGCTAAATGTCTTATCTTTAAAGCAGGTCATAAATGATAAATGTGGTAACAGTCCTCTTAAACATAAACTCCCTTCTTATAAATTTGACCATTTCATTTCCATTGTGGCAGCACCAAGGGTCTTTGAGGAATTCTAGGTAGGAAAAAAATGTCTGTCTGGGTGCAGTGGCTCACACCTATAATCTCAGCACTTTGGGAGGCCGAGGCAGGTGGATCACCTAACATCAGGAGTTCAAGACCAGCCTGGCCAACATGGTAAAATTCTGTCTCTACTAAAAATACAAAAAATTAGCCTGGCATGATAGTACATACCTGTAATCCCAGCTACTTGGGAGGCTGAGGCAAGAGAATCACCTGAACTTGGGAGGCGGAGGTTGCAGTGAGCTGAGATCGCACCACTGCACTCCAGACTGGGCAACATAGTGAGACTCTGTCTCAAAAAAAAGCTCCAACTCCACTGGTCAATAACTTCCACCCCCAGGAAGCAACTGAGTTATTTTGTGTACATTTTTGTCATAACTTTGTGATTTAGGATATAATATCTGTAGTTAGATATCCCCAGGTAGAATTCCAGCTCTCCATCTTACTCTAAGACTTTGTAAGTGCCTGCGTTTCCTGTATTTAGAAAGAGTTGGCCAGGCGCTGTGGCTCACGTCTGTAATCCCAGAACTTTGGGAGGCTGAGGTGGGTGGATCACCTGAGGTGAGGAGTTTGAGACCAATGTGGCCAACATGGTGAAACCCTGTCTCTACTGAAAAAACAAAAATTAGCCAGGCGTGGTGGCAAGTGCCTGTAACCCTAGCTACTCGGGAGGATCAGCACGAGAATCACTTGGACCCAGGAGGCAGAGTTTGCAGTTAGCTGAGATCACGCCACTGCACTCCAGCCTGGGCAACAGAGTGAGACTTTGTCTCAAAAAAAAAAAAGTTAAAAGAGATCTCACAAATGTCAGACAAAGAGCAAGTGTTCATTAGATGGAAGCTATTATTACAATTATCATTTCTGCACAGGGTATACAAGTTCTGAGGCTCATTATTAATGAAAATCTTTGGTAAAAACTCTAGAGGCTGAGGACGGTTTTGGATGAGTGGGAGGGGTTCGGGTGAGGCTCTTGAATGATGAGCAGAGGGGACCGCACAATGGAGACGGGGGTGGGGAGACTGAAATGTCATGGGTGACAGCTGAGCATATTTGGGGGCAGAATGACTCAGCATCTGTAGCCCTGCTGTGGAACCAACTCTTTTCCCTTTTCTTTGGAGAATTTGCCATATAAGCTGGGGGCAGGGGTGAGGACGCATAACCAGTGAGGAGGGTTGAATGGCATAAAATTAATGCTAACATTGGTCCAGAGGAACAAGGCAGAGTTCCTGGAGGAAGGGAACCTAGTGAGAGGATGGGGGCAGGCCCAGCAGGCAGTCATGAGTGCAAGCTGGCCGGGCATGGTGGTTCACGCCTGTAATCCCAGCACTTTTGGAGCTGAGGCGGGTAGATCACCTGAGGACAGGAGTTCGAGACCAGCCTGGCCAACATGGTGAAACCCTGTCTCTACTAAAAATACAAAAATTAGTTGGGCGTGGTGGTGGGTGCCTGTAATTCCAGCTACTCAGGAGGCTGAGGTGGGAGAATGGCTTGAACCTGGGAGGCGGAGGTTGTAGTAAGGCGAGATCACGCCATCGCACTCCAGCCTGGGTGACAAGAGCAAAACTCAAAAGAGAAAAAAAAAAAAAGACTCCGGGCGTGGTGGCTCTCACGCCTGTAATCCAGCACTTTGGGAGGCCAAGATGGGCAGATTGCCTGAGCTCAGAAGTTTGAGACCAGCCTGGGCACCATGGTGAAACCTCATCTCTACTAAAATACAAAAAATTAGCCAGGCATGGCAGCAGGTGCCTGTAGTCCCAGCAACTTGGGAGGCTGAGGCAGGAGAATTGCTTAAACCCAAGAGGTAGAGGTTGCAGTGAGCTGAGATAGCACCACTACACTCTAGCCTGAGCAACAGAGTGAGACTCCATTTCCAAAAAAAAACAGTGGAAGCTGCGGGTGGGCAAAGGTTTCTGTGAAGGGATAGGCTTGGGAAATAATCATTGCAGCACTCATAGAGGGGTCAGACCCTTTCCAAGTGCTTCACATGGATTAGCTCGTGTAATTCCCCTAAGACCTATGAGATATTATAATCATTTTTCAGGTGAAGAAACAGAGACATAAGAGACATCAAGAGTTTAAATAACTTGCCCAAGATCACAAAGCTGAGAAAGTGGCAGAGCCAGGATTTGAAATCAGGCAGTCTGGCTGCAGGCCCACACCCACAGAGAAACTGTCAGAGAGGGCCGACAGGGTGTGGTGGCTTATGCCTGTAATCCTAGCACTTTGAGAGACTGAGGACGACAGATCGCTTGAGCTCAGGAGTTTGAAACCAGCCTGGCCAACATCATGAAACCCCATCTCTACAAAAAATACAAAAATTAGCTGGGTGTGGTGGCATGCATATGTAATCCCAGCTACTCAGGAGGGTGAGGTGGGAGGATCGCTTGAGCCTGGGAGACCGAGGTTGCAGTGAGCTGAAATTGCACCACTGTATTCCAGCCTGGGCATCAGAGCCAGATCCTGTCTCAAAAAAGAAAAAAAGTTTTCAGAGAGACCCCTACTAAGGCCAGGGGGTGGTTGTGGTGGGGGAGGGTGGAGCTGGTGGGTTGTGGGGTTTGTAGCCTGCTTGAAGAGCTGCCAGTGCAATGTCCAGGCGTCACTGGAACATGCCTGGAGGATTCAGCTTAACAGAGTCTGCTGAGAACCACTGGCCAAGCACCAGACACTCTGCTGGGGCCCATCTGGGAGCACAAAGGTCACCAAGCCATGGGCCCTGCCTTCAAGATGCCTCCAGTCTAGTAAGGGAGACAAACATGCTAGTGTGGAATTTCAGTTGCTGTGGCAGGTACTGCTATAAGACAAAGCGCTGGGGAAGGAGGCACTTTGCCAGCCAGAAGAGGAGTTGGGGCAGGGAAGGCTTCCTGGAAGAGGGGCCACTTGAGCTGAGTGAGGACAAGATAAGTGGCTGCTGCCTCCTGGGCTTTTGATCTGGCATGGGAGCACATTGTTCTCCCCCTTGGGGAACTGAGTTAAGCCGAGTGGCCAATGTGTGGGTTTCAGAGGAGGGTCAGGTTTTCAGATCCTGCAGCACCTTGCCAGGATGAGGCAGGAACTGGGTAGTGTGGTCAGCTTTCCTGATGCCTTTGTGGTTTTTAATAGCTGAGAAACACTGCCACCTCTTGTAATGCCTGCAGTGAACATGGTAAAGAAGACATAAAAGTCTCTTAAGAGTCATTGCTCAGAACACAGTGATTCACTCTTGTCTCTCTGCACTTAGAACCAGAGGCAAATGAATTTACGGAGGAAGGATTCAAGTAAGGTATGAGAAAGACATTCCAGATAGGATGTGAGATGTAAGAAAAGTGACTCATAGGCACAGAGGGGAATGGCCTCCCCCGAAGGTCTTCAGAAATGGGAACAAGTTTCATTTGTCTTTGTGGTTTAAGAGGTTTCATCTGGAGACAGGAAGATGAAGTAAAGACCCCTAGAGGTCCATGTCAGCTCAGTGATCGGAGGATAAAAGGAGCTGGAATTTTTGAGCTAGAAGATTACTCAAATCTGGCCTAACTCCTCCTTTGACTGTTGGAGTGATTGAAGAATGCCTGATAACAATGAACGGCTCATCCATTAATGAGTGAGCCAAGGCACAGAGTCTGCCCAACAGCTGGGGCCCTTGCCTGCAATGCTCCCGGTCAGCGGGGGTGCTCACTGGGAGGGACCTGCAGCTCTAGTGGATGGAGTTCAAGCCTTGTGAGGAGAGCCCAGGAAATCTGGAAGCAGTGGAGTGTTTGTCTTGGTATTGGAATACAGAAAGCGTCAGCTTCCATACACATAGTGTTTCTGAGAGTGGCACTCTCAGGTGGAGCTTCTAGCTGGATGCATCTAGAAGAGTTTTAGGCATATATATGGGACTCTCAGTCAGCTTTGTTAGATGAATGAGTAAATAACAGATCATCCAAGACTTATCTCTGTTTGACCATACCCTTGTTGGGCCAGTGCTCTTAACCCTTGTTATTCTGTTTTACTTAAGCTGACAGTAGACTTTTTTCGTAAGACTGCCCAGCCACAAAGAAAGGTGCCTGCAAGTATGCTGGGGGCAAGGTTAAGAGAAGGAAATGCAGTTTGGAATTTTCTCAACATTTATGCTTCTTTTAAGGATCATCAAGTCCTAACATTATGTTCAGTCATAATGGCTTTTGCTTTTTTTTTCTTTTTGGTTGTGCCAAGCACAAAAGTGTTTTTATTTTTTATTATTTATTTATGAGACAGGGTCTCGCTCTTTCACCCATTCTGGAGTGTAGTGGTGTGATCTTGGCTCACTGCAACCTCTGCCTCCCAGGTTCAAACAATTTTCGTGTCTCAGCCTCCCAAGTAGCTGGGATTACAGACATGCAACAACACACACAGCGAATTTTTTGTGTGTTTTTAGTAGAGATGGGGTTTCACCATGTTGCCCTGGCTGGTCTCGAACTCCTGAGCTCAAGTGATCTGCCCACTTCAGCCTCCCAAATTTCTGGGATTGTAGGCATGAGCCACTGTGCCTGGCCCAAGCACAAAAGTAAAGGCTTCATTTTTTATATTTAGGAAAAACATATAGTGTAACCGTCTCAGCCACATTAGAGTAAGATGGTTACAGAGATCTCAGAGAACAAAGCTTGCTCTGGAAAGATAATCTGATTAAGAATGAACCAAATATGAACGGATGCTGGACAATGAGTTTAAAAATAATACGGGGTGGTGAACTTTAGCTCTCGGGGTGAATTGAAATAGACTTGTGCAAATAAGAGAGAAGTAGCAGCAGCAAACATGATGGCAAGGACTTTTGCTTCCTCCTCTAATCCCAGAATTCCCTATTCATTAAGAAAGTATTTGGTGTTAGGAGGGCACTGCAAAGCTTTGTTTTTGCCTGGTGACCAGCAAGCTGGATTTGGTGCCCTGTTAAGGGGAAGGCTCTTTGTGGTCATGTAGGGTGATCAGGCGCAGGAAATGATTTCACTTTGCTCTGGTCTGAGATTAGTTTCAGTTTCAGGCTGTACCCAGAGCTGGGAGAGAGCTAGTGAGCTCCAGGGAGGGTCAGCTGGGGGAGTTCCACCATTGGCTATGTCAGCCAATGGCAAGGTGTGTGAACAGGGAACTCCTGTGCTGAGCAGAGAGAGGAAGAAGATGAGTCTGAGATGGGGAGGGCAGCACTTGTGTGTTTGTGTGTCCAGAGACCGGGCTGGTGATGATGAGCAGGAAGGAGCATATGAAGATATCAGATGTGCAAAGGACAAAACCTCCACCCAGTTACAGGACCACTGAGCCTCGGGCTAGGAGGTCGTAGGGAAGTCTTAAAACAGATTGCCTGGGCCAGTTGGGTTTTCCTTGAGCAGGTGCACACCTGAGAGGAAAGCAAATGTAAGCATGCCACAGAGTCAACATACGTCTTGTAGTGGCATCCTTAAGATCAGCCTCTGCTGTGCAGCATTTTCTTGCATATGAGTTTCCTTAAAAAAAAAAAACAAAAAAAACAAAACACTCAAATTAAAGTTTGAGAACCGATAGTTGTGAACTTGCAGAGCTTTGCACGTTGGTGCATCCTCTAAGAACTTCAAGTTGTCATTTTTCCTGAGACGGCTTGAGGCCAGTCTGGTTGTTTCACAGGGCATCATTACCCTAGAAAATCAGCAGTGTTCCTCCCCTGACTGGTTCTGGGTGAGGCATACACAGATGTTTCCTTCCCTCTTAGCAGTACTAGAGCATCATTACATTATTTCTTGAAGTTATATGTTAATTTCATTTTGAAAAAGGAGAATCGCTGAATTTTACAGCTGGAAAGGATTCTGAAGACTCCTGGAGGAAGCTGAGGTTCTGGGTCATGAAGTGCTTTGACAAGACTGATGGTATGTAATTAACAATACTGAATCAGAATGCCCGTGCTTCATCCCAGCCTCTGCTAGTGGCTGCTGTGTTCTTGGGGCAAGTTAGTCAATCTCTGAGTCTTAGTTTCCTGATCCATACAGGAGTAATAATATCACCAATTTTTGTTGTTGTTGTTTTTGAGACAGAGTCTTGCTCTGTCACCCACAGCCTCCACCTCCTGGGTTCAAGTGATTTTCCTGCCTCAGCCACCTGAGTAGCTGGGATTACAGGCGCCCATCACCATGCCCAGCTGGTTTTTGTATTTTTAGTAGAGACAGTGTTTCACCATGTTGGCCAGGTTGGTCTTGAACTCCTGACCTCAAGTGATCTGTCTGCCTCAGCCTCCAAAGTGCTGGGATTATAGGTGTGAGCCACCGTGCCGGCCATAATATTACATAATGGTTGTTAATTAGTACCAAATCCTTATTAAGCCCCTAGCACAAAGTTTTGCATATTGTAAGTCCTCATTAAATGTTAGCTGCTATTGTTATTGTTATTGTTTTCATTTTGTGAAATCACACAGCTACTTAGTGGTAAAGCCAGAGCTACAATGTTAAATTCTTTTTATTCCAATTCTTTTCAGCATGGCCATAAGGAGATTTCATCACAGTCTTGAAATATGAGAAGACCTTTATGAAAATGTTTATGCAGAAGTCTTCTAATGAACATTCATAATAGAGCCAGAAGAAATGGGCTTAACCTATTTATTAGATATAGTTAGACTTTGGGCATGAGGGCATATGTTTGCCAAATAATTTGTTCCCATAAATATTATTTATTAGTGTTTAAAGGTTTCCTAAATGCCAGATTGGTTGCCTCTGCTGGAAGTTTGGGGTGTTTTTAGATATTTTCATTGAAGAGTTCTTCTCAAGTTGGAAACATCCATTTGAATGAGTTGTGGTGGCAAAGCAGGCTTTTGTGTGTAATGGAAATATTTCTGTAGCCTGGCTGCTATTTATCAAGGGTGAAGACAGTACAGATGTTTTGAAAAAAATATATGGACTTGGCAGCAGTCCACATGTCTTAGGCCATGCCTACACAAATGCATTCTCACATGATTTGCACTGACCTTCGGCAAATTGATGACAGCCTAGGAGCCTCCCAAGGGAGCCATTTTTGTCTGAAACATTGTTGAGGCCGGTGTGACCCCTGGCCTTGCATGGTCCTTGACACCTTTGATGGGGTGACACCCTCTCCCTAAGGCAGCTTTGGTGTGTGTTCTTGAAAAATGAAAACGAATGGAATGGAAATGAATTTTGTTTGGTGAATCTCGAAATACTCCCTTGAGATACTGTCACTCTGTAGAGATGATGGAATTGAAATCTGTTTCTGATGCTGATCTGCGGGACTTCTCAAATTTCTATGCCTGGGGGAGACAGTGTGTTAAAGTATGAAATTTGTGAGTCTGCAAATTGGAGTTCACAACTGGAGTTCCAGTCTTAGCTCTGCCGTGTGTGGGCTGTGTCATTCTGAACAGGTCACTTAGCTTCTTAATTTGTAGTTTTCTTGAGGCTAGTCTATTATTATACTCCACAACAACACATGGCTATTTACTACATATGTTAAATAGAGCTGGTAAGAATAATTTCTATGGTACAAGATTCTTGTGATGGTCTAATAATAGCTAATGGCCAGGAACAGTGGCTCATGTCTGTAATCCCAGCACTTTGGAAGGCCAAGGCAGGTGGATCACCTGAAGTCAGGTGTTTGAGACTAGCCTGGCAACATGCTGAAACTCCGTCTCTACTAAAATTACAAAAATTATCTGGACATGGTGGTGGGTGCCTGTGATCACAGCTACTCGGGAGGCCGAGGCAAGAGAATCACTGGAACCCTGGAGGTGGAGGTTGCAGTGAGATATGAGATCATGCCACTGCACTCCAGCCTGGGCAACAGAGTAAGACTCTGTCATAAACAAAATAACAGTAGCTGGCCGGGTGCAGTGGCTCACACCTGTAATCCCAGCACTTTGGGAGGCTGAGGCAGGCGGATCATGAGGTCAGGAGATAGAGTCCATCCTGGCCATGGTGAAACCCCATCTCTACTAAAATACAAAAAATTAGCCAGGCCTTGTAGCATGCGCCTGTAGTCCCAGCTACTTAGGAGGCTGAGGCAGGGGAATCGCTTGAATCCAGGAGACGGAGGTTGAAGTGAGCCGAGATTGTGCAACTGCACTCCAGCCTGGTGAAAGAGCAAGACTCCGTCTCAAAAAATAATAATAATAATAGCTAACATTTATTGCATGCTTACTGCATGCCAGTAAGCTTTCTAAGCATGTTGGGAATGTTAATGTGTGCAATCAACCCTAGATGAGAGAGTATTATCGTCACTTTATGCAGGAGGAAACTGAGGCACAGAGAGGTTAAGTTAACCTGCATAAGGTCACACTGATTAGTTGAGGAGGTGGGATTTGAGCTCCAAAACCAGGAGGCTGAGTCCATAGACGTATTTACAAAAGTGCTTTATAACATTGTAGTGTTAGGATTCTTATTCTTTGACTGTTACTCTTCTTGTTTGACAGTCCCAGGGAGGGATAAACTGAGCCTAGAGGTAGATTAAGTGTGCAGATCACAGTGTTGGAAAGAATGAGGGATGGAGCATATGAGAGCTTTTTTTGGAGTTCTGGGGAAACAGCTGCTTCTAAGTGTGGGTCAGAGCTGAGGAGATCTGACACAGACAGAGAAGAATATTTTCTGGGTGGATTTTACTTTCTGCTCTGAGGGTGGCATGTGTGTGGATTTAAGAGCCATGTGACTCTTTCCCCTCCTATCCCATTTTATGTGGAAACTTATCGTTAAACTCCAACTCAGCCCTCCTCCCTGGCAGCCTTAGAAACTTAGAAACCTGCCATGGATGGTGAATTCTTGAGACATGAAAGGAAAGGCGAAGGGCGGGGCTCTTCGTGGAATTTCTTCCTTGTTGTAGCATTTCTATTAAGTGCATATGGGGAATGAGCCATGGGGTGGCTTATGTTTGGCAGAGAGAGGGATGGGAACTCGGGTGACTTCCCTTTTTCTCATGAGCCGATTTAATAAGAGAATGAATCATCCTATTAGCTTTAATTCTGGAAAAGAAAGAAAGGAGAGGCAAATGAGTGAGATGGCATTGGCTGAGGCCAGAAGCCTTCCATGTCAGTCTCCCAGGGCGGGTACCAGGCTGACACCCAGGCCTTGGTGGTTTGTGCCAGTGGTGAGCTCCCTTCAGGGGTTTTGGGAAGGGTTCCCAGCTTCTGGTCACTGCCATTGCCACCATGAGCCCTGTCCTGGTGAGGCTCTGGAACCTAAGTCCTTGAAGGGAAATGAATGGGGGGGCGGGCAGAGCATGTCATTAAAAAGAGACTACTGGTAAAATTCACATATAGCAGTGATCATTTTGAAGACTTTAACATAAAAATTGATTTCATAAAACTAGACAGTTTGGCCAGGTGCAGTGGCTCATGCCTGTAATCCCAGCACTTTGGATGGCTGAGATGGGTGGATCACCTAAGGTCAGGAGTTCAAGACCAGCCTGGCTCACATGGTGAAACCCCCTCTACTAAAAATACAAAAATTAGCGTGGTGGGTGCATGCTTGTAGTCCCAGCTATTTGAGAGGCTGAGGCAGGAGAATCGCTTGAACGCAGGAGGCGGAGGTTGCAGTGAGCTGAGAGCGTACCACTGCACTCCAGCCTGGGCAACAGAGCAAGACTCTGTCTCAAAAACCAAACCAAACCAAATTAAAACAAACACCCTAGACATTCAAATATAGTGTTTGACCTTCAGGAATGTGAGTGGGCCATTTGTACCCCACAAAGGTGGCAGGAGTCCTTTCTGTGCTAATGGCTGACCTCCTGGAACATCTTCAGGGAAGTCTTGTTCTCTTTTAGGACTTCAGATGTACTCCCAGCCCAGCCAGCCCCACCTCCCAGCTGCCTGGCCCTTCTCTGAGTTTGCTGGGAGGCTGGGAGCACATCCTTTTCTAAGCCACTCTTTGTGGCCTTTGTGTGGATCAGTAAGGTCACTGATCTTGGATTCTGAGCCAAGCCTGGGGTCCCCAGGGAAGTGTCAAAGCTGCCAAGGAAGAAGGGGTTGCATGAGAACTCCTTCACACCAGCCCCGGCCTCCAAGCTCAAAGTAGGGTGGTCATGTGTTTGGACTCTGGCCTCTCTACACACATTTTCCAAAGCGCTGGCTTTTTTAGACAGTGTCCCTCTGTCCCCACTCACCTCGTTTTCCTTCCTGGCCCCAGCCACCAGCAGCGGCTACTGTTAATAGTTCCCATTTGTAATAGGAGTTGCTCCATGTCAAGCATTCTGCTTATGTAATTTGTGTCCTGATACTGACCCTATGAGCCAGGGATTGTTGTCACAGCCAGGGATGTGGGAACTGAGGCTGAGGGTTAAGTAACCTGTCCAAGTAACACACCCAGTCACTTGATGGGGTGTTGGTTTGGTTTTTGTTTTAACCTTTTACTGTGAAAAATGTCAAACATTACAAAAGTAGAGAGATCAGCATAATAACTGGAGAAGGCCTGGCCCCAGTTCTCCTGTGGCATACAGCAGACACCTTTGGGTGAATTAGAAGAAGGTGCCCTTCCTCTAGGATATACAACCTGGTAAGCAGAGTATAAGCTAGATTCCAGCTCCATTTGCCCCTATGGATGGACGTGTTATGCAGTGAACAGCCTGCATAACTGTACATGGCAACCCTGTCTGCCTAACTTCTTATCTAGCTTTTGGCATAAAGAAAGGAGACTATAGCCAGACACCAGTTCCTGAAAGAATAATGACTTCTCTGCTCAGTCCTCAGCTCCATGGGATAGGGGGAGAAAAGCTCAGTCATGGGGGACTTTTCCAGTTAAAATCAAACAGGGAGATGATTCCCAGAGGAGACATTTCTGCTGCAGAGGAGGGTGGGGAAGATGAGCAGTGTCTTTTGCTGCTTCTGTTTTCCATCAGCCACCTGCTCTCTTGACGACTCCTCCTTGATGCCTTCTCCCCTCTGTCTGTGCCCAGAGCAAGGGAAGCATTTGTCTACAGCCACAAGGCTGGCAGGAGTAGAGGTGGTAGAGCCTTGGGTGTGAAAGCCTGGTGTGAACTCACTCTTGGCTGTCACCCTCCCGGAGTCACTAGGACAAGCTGTCTTTGCCTCCTGGCAGCTTAGCTTCTCTCAGGGCTCAGGTTAGCCAGGGACTGTGTGGGAGTTCTGCTTTGCACCTGTAGAACTGTTTCTTTTAGTCCCAAGTGGGGCTTATGAGTCACCAGATAGGGTGCTTCTTAAGGGTAGCTATTGTATTTTTTTTTAAACTACTGTGCCCTTGACTATACCCATGACAGCACCTGGCACTGTGCTCCAGAAATATTTGTTAAACAGATCGTGTTAAACAAATAAATGCAGCATCCTGCTGGCCCAGGCTGAAGAATTCCTGTGCTTCAGTCAGGAGAGGCTAGATTATGCTGCAGGAATAATCAAATCCTGACATCCCAGGGGCTTGACACCATCTAGGTTTACGTTTTGCTCATGGTAAGTCTTGTGGGTCAGCAGGCCACCTCCATCTGTAGCCACATCATCTGGAATATAGGGCCTTCAAGGTTACTGCAGGAGGGGAGGAGAGAGACGGAGGAAACTGACACCTGTTGCTTCCATTCACATTGCCCAGAGCTGGTCACATGGGGCTGACCTCACTGCAAGGAAGGCTGGGAAATATAGAGGCGAGAGGAGCTGTCTTTACAGTTCTAAAGGAGAGGATTTTGAATTTTTTGTTTCCAGCTTTAGTCCATTGGAGTGCCTCTGGCTGAATCGCTTACTGTGCCACCATTTTTTTTAACACTGGCAGAAAGGGAACACCTGCCACTTCCTTTAATCCAGGGAAGGAGGCATGAGATGGCACTGAAGGAGAGTCACATGGCAGGGTTTTTAACGGCTCCTTTATTACATGTTGACTGTATGACGTTCATTTAGTCACCTCTAGAGCCTCTTTCCTCGTCTGTACAGGGAGGATAGTAATGCCAGCTCATCTCTCAGTTCAGACTCTACTGATGGCAAGTAACAGAGATCAGCTTGAGCTATTTGAAGCTGTGGGGAATTGAAGAATCAAAGGAGGAAGTGCAGCTGGCTTCCCCAGTGCGGGGGTGGGGGACGAGGGGAGCACACACAGGCTGACGAAGCTGTTCTCAGTGAGTCTGCACACTGCACCTGCAGGATGCCGCTGCTGCTGTGGACACGCACCAGGTGGTGTGATCCTCAGCTCCCAAATACACCTGTCTGCTTCCCAGTAACCCTCAGAGACTGAATAGTCTGAACCTTGATGTGAAATCCTGAGGAGAGAGTCTGATGGGCTCATGTGGATCAGCTGTCTACCAGTGGGCCAGTCAGCTAGGGCCAGGAGGACATGATCACATAGCACAATGGGGTAGGGGCTTTCCCCTGTGAATGGGAGTCGCGGCAGTCCTCACAGGAGGATGAGCTGGCCACACACCTCCAAAAGCTGTTCAGTGCAGGTAAAGTGGTTCACGCCTATAATCCCAGTACTCTGGGAGAGCAAGGTAGGAGGATCACTTGAGGTCAGGAGTTTGAGACTAGCCTGGGCAACATAGTGAGCCCCCCCCATCTCTATACATAATTTGAAAAATTAGCTGGGTGTGGTGGTGTGTGCCTGTAATCCCAGCTGCTTGGAAGGCTGAGGTGGGAGGATCACCTGAGCCCCAGAGTTCAAGGCTGTGGTGAGCCGGGATTGCACCGCTGCACTCCATCCAGTCTTTACCCAGACCAAGACCTTGTCTCAAAAAATAAAACACTAGGCCTGGTGCAGTGTCTCACATCTGTAATCCCAGCACTTTAGTGGGGGCCAATGGGGATCACTTGAGGTCAGGAGTTCAAGATCAGCCTAGCCAACAAGGTAAAAGCCCATCTCTACTAAAATACAAAAATCTGCAGGGTGTGGTGGCATATGCCTGTAGTCCCAGCTACTCAGGAGGCTGAGGCAGGAGAATTGCCTGAACCCAGGAGGCTGAGGTTGCAGTGAGCCAAGACCATGCCACTGCACTCCAGCTTGGGTGACAGAATGAGACTCCCTCTCAAATAAAAATAAATAAATAAAAATAAAAAGCTGTTGTCCATATTTAGCTGGTTCCCAGTTACTGAGCTGGCTGGGTGATGTCTGTAACAATACTTTGGGAACTGTCAGGTGTTGTATACATGTGCTCTGGTATGGTGGTGCCCAGTCTCTCATTAGGAATCTTGGAGATTGCACTGCCCTGAAGGGGCATGGGAAGGATTATAATGCTGTGAGAGAGAATTTAAAAGTCTTGGTGGAAGCAGGTGAGCTGTTCGTTGGAAGGCCATGGAGCCAGGAGGAGTCAGGGCTGGGGCCAGGGCCAGCACAGGGCATCGCTGGGAGTTAATCTAGGTTTATAGGGTGTTAGGCTATGACATCATAAACCAGAGAGCAAACGTGTATTTGTCACCTGTGTAAATACGGATGCTTCTATACTTGAAACTGTGTAATGGAGAAAGGATGTTAGCCCAGATGTGGCACTTTGGTCCCCAGACTGTCTCAACTGGCTGTGTGCCTGTGAGCAAGTTACCTCATCTCTCTGGGCTTGAGGATCCTGTGTGTGCAGCCTGTGTCCATATAGCATGGCACTTAAGGCCTGGAGACTGGAATTAGGCAGCTGGCTTTCAGCCTTGCTCTTCACTCTCTGTGCGACCTAGGCAGATTAAAAAAAATTTTTTATTACAATTATTTTATCTTTTTGGCTTCTTATGCTTGTTTCCTACCTAGGCAGATTTTTAAATTTATTTTTTATTTTTTCTTGAGATGAGTTCTCTCTCTGTCATCCCAGCTGGAGTGCAGTAGCATTAGTGCAGCTCACTGCAGCCTGGGTCCCCAGGGTTCAAGGGGTTTTTCCAACTCAGCGTCCCTGGTCGCTAGGACTACAGGCACTCACCATCATGCCTGGCTATTTTAAAAAATTATTTGTAGAGACAGGATCTTGCTATGTTGCCCAGGCTAGTCTTGAACTCCTAGGCTCAAATGATTCTCCCACCTCAGACTCCTAAAGTGTTGAGATTACAGGCATGAGCCACTGTAATCAGCTTCTGGGCGGATTTCTTTCCTTTCTTTCTTTTTTTTTTTTTTTGAGACAATTTTGCTTTTGTTGCCCAGGCTGGAGTGCAATGACGCAATCTCAGCTCACTGCAACCTCTACCTCCCAGGTTCAGGTGATTCTCCTACCTCAGCCTCCCTAGTAGCTGGGATTATAGGCGCCCGCCACCACGCCACCACGCCACCACGCTGGCTAATTTTTGTATTTTTAGTAGAGGTGGGGTTTCACTATGTTGGCCAGGCTGGTCTCGAATTCCTAACTTCAGGCGATCCACCTGCCTCAGCTTCTCAAAGTGCTGGGATTGCAGGCATGAGCCACTGCACCCAGCTATTCTTATCTTTTGAGACAGGGTCTCACTTTGTCACCCAGGCTGGAGTGCAGTACCATAATCCTGGCTCACTGCAAACTAGACCTCCAAGGTTCAAGCACCCTCCTGCCTCAGCCTCCTTAGTGGCTGGGACCACAGGTGCATGCTGCCATGCCTCGCTAATTTTTGTATTTTTTGTAGAGATGGGAATCTCACCATGTTGTCCAGGCTGGTCTTGAACTCCGGGGCTCAAGCAATCCTCCCACCTTGGCTTTCCAAAGTGTTAAGATGACAGGCGTGAGCCACTGTACCCGGCTTCGGGGCAGATTTCTAAACCTCCCTGAGTCTCAGTTTCCTCATTTGTGAAATGAGTATATTCATAGTACCTGTTTTGTGTGGTTATTGTGAGAATTACATGAAATGGATGTGCAAACAAATATTAACTAATATTATTAATAGAAGCCAAGGCCAGGCCAATTCCAGGGACCCATGGCAGGGTGCTCAGGCCCTTTAAGAGTATGAATGAACACAAAGGGCTGTGTGGGGGCAGGATGGGCTGGGGGTGCAGGAAGAAGAAGCCCTGAGAGAGGATAGATAGGAAGCTGGAGGGGCCGTGGGCAGGAGAGGGGAGCTGCGCACAGAGGTGGGTCTATGCCTCCCGCCGGCTGCAGCTCCGGTCTTTCTGTTACTCCAGTTCTGCCAGTGCAGTAGTAGCGTGCTCTGTGGAAACAGCCCTGAGGCCAGCACTGCCACCTCTCTTCCTGCTGCCCATCTGTGTACTGGCTACTGTCCCCGAGACCTCACGAGGTATTGAACTGTAGGGATGAGTCTGCAGAATCCTAGAAGTTGGGTGCCTCCTTCCCTTCCATCCTGGGCCGGGGGCTCGAGAGGCACCTGATTCTGAGAGCTGGGATTAGAGTGCTTCCATTGCAAAACCATGGAGCCTAGAGAGTTAAAAAATAAATGAAGAAGCTCTGACCACAGAGCAATTTGAGGACTGAATTATTTAGAGCCTCTGCTCCCTCTGGCTTCTCCTGGGGGAAGGGCCAAAGGAGGCATGTGGAGCCGGGAAGGCTGAGCTTCCCTGGCCACGCTCATGCACTCACGGGCCCTGGAAGTCCACAGTGTCCCACCGTGTCCTCAGCGCCTTTGTCCTTGGGTCACAAGGTCCCTGTGGTTTCCTGCCAGGTTCAGGTTGAGGCTGAGAGGAGAGACCGACCCTTTCCTCGTTGCCCTGCTCCCGGTCTGACCTCCCTTGATGCTGCTTGGCTCCAGGACACGGTGATAATGAATTACATAAATAAGTCATTCTCATTAGCGGCAGGCTGGTCACTGGCCCAGGGTCGGGGCCGCAGCAGTGGAGGTGGGTGTGGGCAGGGCCAGTCAAGTCCCCTTGTCTTTCTCTCAGGAGCCCCAGAGGGAGGCTTAATCCTCTTTCAGTCTCTCCAGGATTATGCTTTCAGCCTGGGGGACTTGATGAAAATCCCTGCTTCTGGCAGTCAAGGGGGCCCAGGAGGGGTGCCAGTAGGGTCCCCTAGGAAGGAGTTGGGGTGGGACGGCCAGGCATTGAGGCTGCTCCAGGCAGGCCTGGCCTGCCAAGGTGGACCGTGGCCATGACAACCCCTGGCTGCACCCGGGGTAAACACAGGCTTTCAAAGGGGGCCTTGTTCCCTGTGGAAGCCTTTCAGTTCCAGCCGCTGGGGCTTTTCAAACCTCGGGAGGAAAGGGAGGGCAGCGGGGACGGGGCGGGCCTGACTGTGAGGAAATGTCACTCCTGGACCCCCTTCACCCCGGCCCCAGGCATATTTCCTGGAGGCCCCTGTTTCCAAAGCTCCTGCTTCTAGAGAATGAAAAGAGGAGTAAGCACCAGGAATGTGTCCAGTCTCTAGGCAACGGGTGTGTGTGTGTGTGTGTGTGTGTGTGTGTGTGTGTGTGTGTGTGTGTGTGTGTGTGTGTGTATGTGTCTAATGGAAGGGAGGGAAACTTAAAAAAAAATCACTGTCACACCAGTCACCCAGGATGGAAGTCTTCACTGCTCTACACTGATTTCAGCAAGCCAGCCAGGGCTGCCTGATGCCTGAAGCAGATCTTTTTTTTTTGAGATGGTGTCTCGCTCTGTCACCAGGCTGGAGTACAGCAGCATGATCTTGGCTCACTGCAACCTCTGCCTCCCGGGTTCAACCAATTCTCCTGCCTCAGTCTCCCTAGTAGCTGGGACTACAGGTGCATGCCACCACTCCCAGCTAATTTTTGTATTTTTGGTAGAGACGGGGTTTCATCATGTTGGCCAGGATGGTCTCAATTTCTTGACCTCGTGATCTGCCTGCCTCGGCCTCCCAAAGTGCCGGGATTACAGGTGTGAGCCACTGCGCCTGGTCTGAAGCAGATCTTTAAGGATTACTCATCCCATTGGCATGGAATGTCAAATAAGTAAAATCTCAGAGAAAACGCTAAACCATTCATTAAATGTAAGGTAATCATATTGGCAATCTGCATTCTTGAGTATTAGCCAGTAGTTTTAGTAAGAAAGCTGATTGCTGGCACTTGAATAAATAGCCTTTGCTGCCTGAGGGAGTTTGGCCCCTGGATTCTGTCCCCATAATTTTGTTTGTAAGCTAACCCAAGTATAAAAATCAGGAAGGGGCTGGGTGCGGTGGCTCCCGCCTATAATCCCAGCACTCCAAGGCTGAGGCAGGTGGATCACCTGAGGCCAGGAGTTCGAGACCAGCCTGGCCAACATGGTGAAACCCTGTCTCTACTAAAAATACAAAACAGCCAGGTGTGGTGGTGCACACCTGTAATCTCAGCTACTTGGGAGGCTAAGGCATCAGAATTGCTTGAACCCAGGAGGCAGAGGCTGCAGTGAGCTGAGATCATGCCACTGCACATTGACCTGGGTGACAGAGTGAGATTCTGCCTAAAAAAAAAAAAAAAAAAAAAAAAAAAAGGATGGCATTCTGCTCCTCTAAGGTATTCTTTATGTATCTGTTAAAGAATGAGTGGATGATGAATGTACTTCCACTTCTTAAGAAAGACAGGGGCTAATATCCAAATATTCCTTCTTTCTTATCTTTTTTTTTTTTTTTTTTTTTTTAGACAGGCTCTCGCTCTATAGCCCAGGCTGGAGTACAGTGTCACAATAATAGCTCACTCTAACCTGGAATTCCTGGGCTCAAGCAATACCCCTGCCTTAGCCTCCCAAGTAGCTGGTACTGCAGGTGTGCACCACCATGCCCAGCTATTTTTATTTCTATATTGTAGAGAAGAGATCTCACTATGTTGCTCAGGCTGGTCTCAAACTCCTGGGCTCAAGTATTCCTCCCACCTTGGCTTTAAATATTCTTTCTTGACCCCGCATTCCTCTTTTCCTTGTCTGAAAAGGTGGTGAACCGAATAGGGAGGGGAGCAGGAGGCGGATATGACTACATCTGTTAACATCGGGCTGGCCTCTCTCAGCCAGGTCCCCAGATGCTCCTGGGGATCCTTGAGGGAGGTGTGAGGAGAAAGAGCCCAGCCCATAAGCCAGGCTCCAAATAGAGCTGTTCTGGGCCTGCGTTCATTTGTTCTTGAGTCACTGTTGGCCCGGGGAATGCAGCATCGGATCTGGTAGACTGGAGTTTACTGCTGAAGACCCCAGTCTCATGCCTTCCAGTCTGGCCAGGAGAGGTGGGGCTCAGGAAGTGTGGGTATACCTAGCCCAGCATCCTGGCAACTCAGCAAGTTTTCCCCATGGCCGGCAGAGAGCACGAAGGGTCTCATTCCAAGAGTGGACCTGGGACCAAGATCAGGTGGCTGGGATCTTCTGGATTCCCATCTCTTCTGTCCCTTCCTCCCTTTGCAAATTCTCCCTTGTCATATGCCGTTGAACTGGGGGAGATGGTGGTATTGAAAGTGGCTTCTTCCTTCTGAAGTTGAGTGGAGGGGGGCTCATAAGCTTTCCCAGCTTTTATGATTAGTATAAAATAAGAGGCACTCCATACAGCTTTGCAGAGACAGGGAAAAAGAAGATATGGTTCCTGCTTCTGGAGAGATTTGGTCTAATGGAGGAACCGACCACCACATTAAAAGGATCAAGGGTATATGCAGTTACAGACATTGCTGTTTCCTTGTCGAATCTTAGACTGGTTTAGAGGTCCAGAATGTCCAGAGTAGCTCTGTTCAGTGGTTTTCCACCTTGCTGACTGTGAGGCTGTCTGACTTTGCTAGTGCTGGGTGGGGCTCAGGCATGGGTGAGTTTTATACCTTCCCCACGTGTTTCTATTGGGCAGCCCTGGTTGAGAAGCATCTCTCTAGTGCAGTGGTTCACAAGGGGTGATGGTTTTCCCCCAGGAGACATTGGCAGTCTTACACCTGGGAGTGTTGTTGCCACTGGCATTTGTGGGTAGAGGCCAGGGATGCTGCTAAACATTTTCCAACATACAGGACAGCCCCTGACTCTCTAGCCCCAAATGCCAGTAGTGCCCAAGGTTGAGAACCCTTGCTCCAGTTCCTGGACAAGACCTTTTTTTTTAATTTAATTTTTTTTTTTTTTGAGTCATAGTCTTACTTTGTACCCCAGGCTGGAGTGCGGTGGAGAGATCTTGGCTCACTGCAATCTCCACCTCCCAGGTTCAACAGATTCTTATGCCTCAGCCTCCCAAGTAGCTGGGACTACAGGCATGCACCACCACACCCAGCAATTTTTAATTTATTTTTATTTATTTATTTATTTACTTAGTTTTTGGTAATTTTAGTAGAGATGAGATTTCACCATGTTGGCCAGGCCGGTCTCGAACTCCTAACCTCAGGTGATGCACCCCTCCCCACCCCCGCCGCCTTGGCCTGCCAAAGTGCTGGGATTACAGGCATGAGCCACCACTCCCAGCCTAGAGATACATTTTAAGCAGAAATCTGAGAGAGGGAAGGACACGTGGGTAGGAGGAGCAGGGTGGGGGCATTGTGTAGGGAAGCAGCTTATGGTTTGGAGGTAGGAGAAACTATTTGATTTTTGAAAAGGAGAAAGAGGCTCGTGGTTTCAAGAGAGTCCTCTGCAGTCCAGAGGAGGCTTTTCAGCTGGATCCTCCCTGGATTCAGGATTATGTCTTGTTGAGAACCCTTTGGTTGGACATCAAGCCTTTCTAACTGTCTTTGTGTGTTGCTAACCCTCAGGCCTTTCTTGGCCCTGTGTGAGTAAAGGGAAGGAAATCTGTCAGCCATCATCAACTTCAATACCCAGTCCCACCCTCGGGCTGGCTTTCCCTGAGTCCATGCATATGTGAGAGCTTCTGCCCAGGAGCTTACTTTCCCTCCCACTCCAGGAGCAGCAGTGCCCTTTGGCTTAAAGGCCTCATGATCCCTTTATTGCTTATTCTCCACTTCTCTCTCTCTCTCTGTTTCTTTCCCTCCCTCCCTCCCTTCCTCCCTCCCTCCCTTCCTTCCTTCCTCTCTTTCTCTCTCTCTTTTTCTTTCTTTTCTTTCCGGAGTCTCGCTCTGTCGCCCAGGCTGGAGTGCAGTGGCAAGATCTTGACTCACTGCAACCTCCGCCTCCCAGGTTCAGGTGATTCTCCTGCCTCAGCTTCCTGAATAGCTGGTATTACAGGCATCCGCCACCATACCTGGCTAATTTTTGTATATTTAGTAGAGACAGGGTTTCACCTTGTTGGTGAGGTTGATCTCGAGCTTCTGACCTCGTGATCTGCCTGCCTCAGCCTCCCAGAGTGCTGGGATTACAGGGGTGAGCCACCATGCCCAGCGATTCCGCGCTTCATTAGAGGAGGGTAAGGAGAAGGCCCCTGCCCGTGCCTGTCTACCCGCCTCCTGGCAGAGCCCGGCATGTGGTGGTGGCTTTATCAACGTTTTTGAATGAATGAACCACTGCCCTGAATGAATGGGAGATCTGGGGTTTTTCCTGCAAATTGCACCTCTCCCCCTTTTTTTGTTTCTTTTTTCTTGTTTTCAAGACAGGGTCTCACTTAATCACCCAGGCTGGAGGTCGAACACAGCTCACTGCAGCCTCGACTTCCCAGGCTCAGGCGATCCCACGCTTCAGCCCCCAAGTAGCTGAGACTACAGGTGTGTGCCACCACCTCCAGCTACTTTTTGTATTTGTTGTAGAGACATGGTTTTGCCATGTTGCACAGGCTGGTCTCGAACTCCTGAGCTCAAGTAATCTGCCTGCCTTAGCTTCCTAAGCTGGGATTACAGACATAAGCCACTGCACCTGGCCAGCCCTTTAATAAATCCTTCAGTCCTTGTGACAGATATGGAACTAGGAGAGCCTGAGGTTGGCACTAAGGAAGAAGGTCTTTAGTGTCAAGAATTTCCAGGGAGTCGAGCAGGTCATGGGAGGGTTGCCTGCGGGAAGTGGGGACCATTCCTCCTTTGGAATTGGGCTGTTGTGGCTCTTTACGGCTACAGGAGTGGTCACAGAGGGGGTCATTTCTGTCCTCCTGTTTTGACCACAGCACATCCCTTCCTCTGAGGTTTCCGGCTCTTAATTCGATTTCTCAGCTCTCATAATAGATGTGAATATCTTCTTTTTAAGAAGTAGAAAGTGATGTCCAAACACATGTGTGTAGTGATTCTCCCAGGCCGTCACTGTTTGAGACCCAGCTTCAGTCTGGCTTGAGCAGAACTGAAGTGGGCACAGTTTTCTCAAAATGCTCCCTCCTCTTGACTGTGGTTGTGGGTAGCATTCCTCGCAATGTTTGCAAATGCTTCTGAACTGCTTTTGTCTGCCTTCTGTTAAGGATTTTGGTTTCTGACTCAGGATAAAAGGGCCCCTGGGCATCCCAGACTCAGCCTGGAGTTGGGGAAAGGTTTTGTAAGGGCTACCTCTGGCCTCCTCGCAGCCAGTGCTGACTGGTGAGCCTTTGCTGGAGTCCAGCTTGCTTGGTCAGGTGGAGTTCGCAGCACCAGCCTTGAAGGCCCTGTTCTGCATGTGCAGTTGGAGACTTGCCACCCAAAGTCAGGTCCCCAGACCAGCAGTGCTGACATCACCTGGTTAGAAATGGAGTATCACGGGCCCAACCTGGAACTTCCTGAATCTATCTACATTTTAACAATGTCCTCAGTGTTTTGTGTGCACATTCAAGTCTGAGAAGTGGCCAGGCACGGTGGTTTATGCCTGTAATCCCAGCACTTTGGGAGGCCAAGGCAGGTGGATAACCTGAGTTCAGGAGTTCGAGACCAGCCTGATAAACATGGTGAAACCCTGTCTCTACTAAATACAAAAATTTAGCTGGGTGTGGTGGTGCATGCCTGTAATCCTAGCTACTCAGGAGGCTGAGACAGGAGAACCGCTTGAACCTGGGAGGCAGAGGTTGCAGTGAGCCGAGATTGCACCACTGCACTCCAGCCTGAGAAACAAGAGGGAAACTCCATCTCAAAAAATAAAAATAAAAACATAAAATCTGAGAAGCACTGTGCTAGAAGACTTTGGATGCTGCAGAGACAGCTGGGGACCTGCTGAACCTCGTTTGAGTGTCTTCTATGCCCTGTCTGCAGTGCTTTACAACAATGCTTCTCAAAGTATCTGAGGCGAAGAACAACTTGTTCTATTCGTTAGTTCAGGGACTGATGAGCATGACCAGTCTGTGCAAGTCTGAGACTATCCAGACTATCTGTTCTAAGAGGGAAGTCTGTGGATCACATGCTTGGATATTGTGGTAATGTCGAATTGCTAGAAACGTTTTAAAATCCTTCCTTCCTTTTTCTTACAACTAACAGTTTGTAGGCAGTCTGTAGACATACTTTTAGTGGCCCTGGTCTGGAGCCCTGTCTTTGGGGTCAGATAGATCCAGGTTTGAATCCTGGCACTGTCACTGACTTGCTGTGTGTTCTTGGGCAACTGTTTAACCTCTCTGGGCCTTAATTTTGTCTCCTAATTCTCTCAATTGGAGAAGATAATATACCTACCTCATAGAGTTGGGGTAAGGATGAAATGAGATAAGGCTGGGTAAAGCCTGTCGTTAAGAGCCCAGCACACAGAATTTGGGCTTGATCGTATTGGGTGTCAAATGTTGGCAGCAGCCTCATTGTCATTGTTTGCTGTCTTGGAGCATCTGGAAATGAGGACAATGGCCTCCGTTAAGGAACACCCTTGTTTTTAGACAGACAGTGGCCTTTAAGACTGTAACGAATTAGCATGGAATGGAAACCTTTTTCCCCACCTGCTAATTTCTGATAGTTTGAGGCTGCCGTAATGAATTCTTTTTCTCAATGTGAATGCAAGTAAAACCCGGGATCAGAATTGGGACAGTGTTGGAACTTGTTTTTAAGTGATGGCAAGAAGTAATAAACACAGTGTAGGAAATCCCTTAATCCCACAGGACCTGGCTGTTAACCCTTTTCCTCCCGCACCCCACCCCAAGTGTATAGCCTGGATACTGTCTCCCAGGCAGGCTGGGTAGACTTACAGTGCCAGGTGCCTCTAATTCTCGAATGCCAGTATATATTCTTCCTTTCTAGAGAAACTCAAATTGCCCTCTTCGCTATTTCTTGACAGCAAAGAGGTGAGGTGAAAAAGCAGAGGGCTCAAATCGGAAGATCTGTGTTCTAGAATCGACTTAACAAGGCATTAGAATGTTGTTACCTTATTGGCCCTAGGTTCTTGAGCTTTTTTCTGGTCCCAGATCCCATTGATAATCTAAAAAGAACTTTGACACCCCTCCCTAGCCCAAAAAGCACGTACACATACAAACACATTAAATTGCGCATTCAATTTTGGGGATGAGGGGTCCATAGACCTCACAGAAACCTCACAGAGCCTTACCTAAGAACCTCGTGCCAGGCTGTAAGCTTCACAAGGCGTGTTTCTACTGCCCAGAGACTGAGTTTGCCCCTTGGCATAGAATAGGGGTTAAATACACAGGCTTTGGAGTCAGGGTGCCAGGGTTTGAATCTTTCTTCTGCTACTTGCAGGCTTGTCGACCTTGGGTACAGCTATTTATCCTCTCTAAGCCTCAGTTTCCCCATCTATAAAGTGCAGGAAAGAATAGTACCTCCCTCACAGGGCAGTTGTGAGGTTAGGCAGAATAATGTTTGTAAATGCTCACATTGCATGGTTTTGCCTATGGAATGCCCCGTTGCCACCTAGAGGAATCTCATGTTGGTAGCAAGAGTTGCACTGTCTTTGTTGCAGAGCAGCAAGTTATTTGGCTGGGGGTTAATGAGGCTTTCCTTTTCTTTTCCTTTCCTTTTTTCTTTTCTTAATATGGAGTTTCGGTCTTGTTACCCAGGCTAGAGGGCAATGATGCGATCTTGGCTCGCCGCAACCTCTGCCTCCCAGGTTCAAGCAATTCTCCTGCCTCAGCACCCCCCACCCCTGGCCCCCCGCCCCCGGCCCCCGGCCCCGAGTTGCTGGGATTACAGGCATGTGCCACCACGCCCAGCTAATTTTGTATCTTTAGTAGAGACAGGGTTTCTCCATGTTGGTCTCAAACTCCCAACCTCAGGTCATCTGCCCGCCTCGGTCACCCAAAGTGCTGGGATCACAGGCATGAGCCACTGCGCCTGGCGATGAGGCTTTCTTTGGATGGGTGGGTGGGGGTTCTTGTCAAACCACTCCCTGACATACCTCCCTGACTTACCTCTGGGAATTTTGAGGGGTTGGGAGCTTTGGAGCAAGGCTCCTAGAAGCCTGCAAGACCCAGCTGCTCCTGTTCAGTAATTTCCATGTGCTGTTGTTGGTTTTGGCTCCAGGCATGGAGAGTCCTGCCTTGGGAGCTTCCTTGAAACTGGATGCCCCAACCCAGAGGGTGTGGGCAGGAGGGAAGCCTCAGTGAACACAGGAGAAGCAGACTATTTTTCTCTCTTTAATTAACTCTGGCTTTTTTTGCTCCCTGGGCTTTCTGCAGCAGCCCCAGCAATTACCAGGAGTGTTAAGCGGGGTCAGAGCAGTGGCAGGGCTTTGGGAGACTCCAGGGGCAGTGGGGAGGAGGAGGAAGTGCCTATCAGGCACCCTGGAATGAGGGCTGCACCGCCTGCTGCCCAGGCCCTCCTGTCCCTGGATGCCCTTTCAGCTGAGCTGACCAGAAACCCAGTGCCACCCTCCATAAGAGCCCCACTCTGTCCCAGCAGTTCTGTTGAGAATGGCAGGGAGTTAAAGGATTCTAAACACTGGCCCCCACCGAGCCCTTAATTACATTAACACACAAAGCAGCGGGCGGGCCAGCCCTGCAAACAATTGCCAGCCTGTTTCTCCCAGCTGCGCCCCCCTTCATGAGACGCAGGGTTCCAGCCTCCCTACTTTTCCCCCTGTTTTATTGGTTTCGTCTCTTCCTTTCCCTATCTGAGTCAGTCCCTTCCCGCTTTGGTCCAAGAGGCCCAGTGAGGCACCAGCTGCTGAGCCCTGTTTCCTGTGTTCCAGAAGCAGCCCCATAACCCTGTTTTACAGTGGATATATGAGTGATTTGAAAAGAAAACCAATGTGCTTGGTTATTTTTTGCTAATAGATTAGCAGATTTTTTTATGTATATGGCTAATATAATTTGTTAATTTGCTTCCGAAACAGAAGCAAAATGCCTTCACTTTACAATGACTTCCCATGCATCTTAACCACCCTTTCTACTTGTTTAGACTTTGATAGCTTTAAATTTATTTTTTATTTTACAATTTGTAAATAAAGACAGGGTCTTTGCTATGTTGTCCAGGCTGGTCTTGAACTCCTGGCCTCAAGTGATCCTTCCATCTCAGCCTCCCAAAGTGCTGGGATTACACAGGGGTGAGCCACTGCACCAGGCCAGAATTTGACAGGTTTTCGAAGTCCCATCTCATACATTTCTCACTGATCTGTAAATGTTTTGATGCAGTATCTAAATCACACCTATTTCAGAGGGTAGAGGGGCTTGAATGGGGATGAGACCCGACTAGTCTGACTGCTAGGCCAGTGCTTTTTCCACCTGCCCGCCTTTTTGGCTTAGTGTGAGCCTTTTTCTGTCCTCTCCAGTGTCTCAGCAAAATGCCAGCAACAGGAGGCCATGCAGGAGGTGATGGTGAACTTGAGCTCCTTGCTATGAGTGGCAGGTGACGGACCCCTGGAGAACTGGCATTTCCCACCTCTGCACTTGACTCTGCCCCCTCCCACAACTTCAAGGGATGAAAACGTCATTTTTTTCCATTCCAGTGTTTGTGGGTCTTTAACATTTCCAGACAAGGAAGTTCTCTAATTATCCCCACGTTCCAGGGTCTTCTGGCACAGGGCCCCTGACCCTATGATGAGGACTTCTCAGTAAGCTGGGCTTGGGGCCTCCCCACCCGGCTTGGGGAGCCATCAGGCCTGCAGCCCCAGGCAGACCACCCTTGCCACCTCTGGGCCAGTCACAGGCGGCCAGGTGAACACTGAGCTGGGAGCATCTTTGCTGGCAGCACCAGGCCTGGCTAAGGCAGGCTTAGTGCCTTAAGCCTAAGAATGGTTCTGCCATTCTCACAGAACCCTGTAATTAGTGTTCTTTTAGAGACAGCTGCTGCAGCTCCTTCTCCTTTGACCCTCTTGCTCCTTCACATTTGCACATGGCTTAGGGACCTGCCATTCTCTCTTACTCAGGCAGGCATTCCCGGGAGGCTCCTGCACCCCAGATGGTGAAGCTTATCTCTTTTATATCCTTGTGCTTGGGGGTGGCGGTGCCGGCAGGGATCCTCGGCTGCGGGGGTCTCTGAGGGACACTGGACCCTGCAGCGGCAGCTGTCTTCTGTCTCTTTGCCTGGGGCGGAGCACCTGACCAGGCTGTGTTTCACTGCAGTGTCTTTTGCCAGACTCCTTTAGGGCACTCTAAGGGCTAACGGGCTGTTGCTTATGTTCCCTGGAGAATTTCTGCCCCTCGGGAAGGGTACTCCACTGGCTTGCTTGTTTAGGTGTGACCACAGCAGAGCTCCGAGGGCCTCCAGATTGCAGCTGTGCCTGTCCCATCTCGTTGCTGTGGGCGGCCTGCAGGGGTTTGTGGCATCCCAGCAGCTCTTCACCCTCACTGCTCAGACACACGGATTTCAGTCAGAATGTGCTCCTCTTGCCCCTGGGTAGTTTACTCATTAAAGAAAAACTGGAAAATGTTTAATTTCTAGTAAAACTGATCATTTGGATAATTTCAGTGCTACTGCTGATAACATTTGGTTGTATTTTCCTCTGTTCTTTTTTTCTTAATGTGCACAGGTTTTAAAAACTAGCTGTGATCCTACTGACTTACCTACCTTTGAATCTAGCTTTTTGGTGTAATACTACATAATGAGAATTTTTAATGAAACGGTGTGTGTGTTTTTTTCTTTTTAGACGGCGTTTTGCTCCTGTTGCCCAGGTTGGAGTGTAGTAGCACAATCTCGGCTCACTGCAACCTCTGCCTCCCGGGTTTAAGCTATTCTTCTGTCTCAGCCTCCTGAGTAGCTGGGATTATAGATGTGAGCCACCATTCTCAGCTAATTTTTTATATTTTTAGTAGAGACAGGATTTCACCATGTTGGCCAGGCTAGTCTTGAACTCCTGACCTTAGGTGATACACCTTGGCCTCCCAAAGTGCAGGGATTACAGGCATGAGCCACTGCACCTGGCTGAATGATGTGGTTTTAAAACACTCTTTTAAGTGGCTGTACACTATTTCATCCTGTGGCTGTAGCATTGCTGACTATTGTTGACACCCCATCTCTTCCAAACTCATCTTTATTTTAAGCTTCGGAACTTATGGAGCGTGAAAGTCAGGAGCCATTTGTTTGGGTTCTCTTGGTGTAATATTAATCCAGAGTTGGGGCCTCTGCCAAGGCCCCTTCTTGCCAAAGTGCCCACAGGACAGACCTGGCTGTGGTACATGTCTGGGGCCTCGATGGGATAGCAGCTTCTAGCATGGCCTCTTCAGCCCTCAGCTCCATGAAAGTGGGACACTCATTTGAGCACCCTTTGACAGCTTCAGGAAGCTTCTTGTGGCTTATACAGGGGTGGGGTGATGGCTCAGGTTGGCTCTCCATGTCCATCAGTGCATTGAGAGAGTCTCATTTCCAGCCCTGGGCCTGGGGCTGGGTGCCTTGCTTAGCCGCCCAACACATGGGATAGACACCACTTCCAGTTCTATTGATTTACACACTTTTCTCTTTCTTCTCTGCCCCAAATGAAAGGGTAAAATGAGTCATAGAGATTAAGAGTTTTGAGCAGGAAGAATTGGGGCACAGTGGCGCATGCCTGTAGTATCAGATACTTGGGAGGCTGGAGAATTGATTGAGCCCAGGAGCCCGGGCAACACAGCAAGAGCTTATCTCAAAAAAACCAAAAACCAAAAAACAAAAAAAATAATAGGTAGAAGTAGGAAGTTCTGAACAGGCTTGAGCTCCAGTTCTGGTTCTGTCCTGTGTGAGTTCCGTTGTTACTTATCCATTGAGCCTATTTCCTCATGTGTGCAGTAAAGATGGTGATACCCGACTTGCAAAGTTGATGTGACGATCAAATGAAAATATTTATGTAACATTGCCTGGCACATCGGTGTCCAGTCAGTATTGTTTTGTTGATGTTCAGGGTCACAAAAATGCACCAGCTTCGAAGCCAGAGAGGCCTGCCACCCAGCTCCCCCCAGCTTCTGTTTCACAGAAGCCCATCAACTGTGCCTTTACTTTGCCAGCTCCCGGCAGGAAGCTTTCCTGCTTGGCTGATCAGAGGAGTCTGGGTGGCCAGAATTGCCATTGTTTCAGTTCCTTCTGGCTGGGACATCCAGCCAAGGCAGGCCATGCTCTCCTACACCCTGCTTATCTGAGTGAAAGTAACCAGGGCCCTTTCCTTCTGACTCTCCCTTGGATGATCTTGAGACGGCAACTCTATGTGAATGCAGGTGTGACACCATGATTGATTTGCTAGTGCATCTTTGTGGCCACACTTGTATGCAGGCTCTTGGTAGAACCCAAAATGCCAACAGGAAGCCAAAGAGAGAGACAAGCTGAGGACAAGCTTTGGTTCTGTCTTTGTGCCCCAATCTGAGGTCCTGTAGTTGACTGCTTCCAGGAGGCAGTGCACTCTAGCCTGGCTGGACAGAGGTGACCTTTGAGACTGTCCAGGGATGAATAACCGTATAACCTTTCCAGCCATCTGCCCAAGACCTTGAGTTTTGGGTCCCCTGGCATCACCTGGGGGCTAGTTGGAAATGGTAAACAAAAAATAAAATTCATGGTCAGACACGGTGGCTCATGCCTGTAATCTAGCAATTTGGGAGGCGGAGGTGGCTTGGAGCTTGGTGCATGGCGCTCAGGAGTTTGAGACTAGCCTGGGCAACATGGCAAGAACCTGTCTCTACAAAACATCAAAAAATGAGGTGGGAAAATTGCTTAAGCCCTGGAGGTCAAGGCTGCAGTGAGCCATGTTCGTGCCATTGCACTCCAGCCTGGGCAACAGAGCAAGACCCTGTTTCAAAGAGAGAGAGAGAGAGAGAGAGAGAGAAAGAGATTCCCCAGGTGATTCTAATGTGCAGTTGGATTGGAGAACTGATTTAGACCCCTGTCTTTGGGATGGATGTTCTGGAATGATGGTGATCATGATGGGAATAGTTGCTGTTTATTGAGCTCCGACTATGTATGAAGAGCTTTACCCTTATCTACAATCTTCCTTTCAAACTGAAAGGTGGTAGCACTCTTCCTGTCTTGCATGTGAGAAAAATGGAGGCTCAGTCACCTAAGGCCACTTACGTAGTGAGTCTAGAATTGTCTGCCCCAAGACTTCTTCTGCCATTACTTTGCTGTAATGAAAGCTCATAATGGCTTAGACAGGTCTGGTTCTCCTTGGAAAATCTGGCTGGGGATTCTCTTCTAGATCAGTTTCAATGATACTTTCAGACTATGTGGTTTTTAGTATTGTTCTAACGTTTGAGGAAAAGCACAGCAGCTTTTAATCCCCAGATTCCTGTCGCCTAGAATGAACAGAGGGATGAGGTCAGTGACAGACAAGTTGCAAATGAATGATCGACAAGTCTTAAGGAAAGGAGCTTATTTCCAAAGGTCATAGAGGAAGTAGGGATAAAGGAGCCTGGCCTTTGGGGCCAGAGAACCCCACCCAACTGTTTATTTTAAGCCAGCTATGTGAGTTTGAACAAGTCACTGTATCCCTCCGTATCCAAACTCTGCACCCTCCAGATGAGCAAGAGTAACATTTGCTGCTCTTTCTGCGGATCTGATTTCTTTCTGTTTTTTGAGATGGGGTCTCGCTCTGTTGCCCAGGCTGGAATGCAGTGGCGTGATCTCAGCTTACTGCAACCTCCACCTTCTGGGTTTAAGTGATTCTCCTGCCTCAGCCATCTAAATAGCTGGAACTACAGGCACGTGCCACCACGCCTGGCTCATTTTGTATCTCTAGTAGAGATGGGGTTTCACCATGTTGGCCAGGCGGGTCTGGATCTCCTGACCTTGTGATCAGCCTGCCTCGGCCTCCGAAAATGCTGGGATTATAGGCGTGGGCCGCTGCACCCCTCCCAGACCCCAAGTCTTCTGCTCTAAGAGCGGCTGAGAGGTAGCACTGGAGACGGAAGCTGGTAGAAAACCATGAAAGCAAAGGAGAGGGCAGTCACTGCGCCCAGAACCCTGGGACAGAAGCTCCCAAGCATCATGAGCCTGCAGAGAAACCGGGTGAGAAGCACAAAGAAAATGGGCCAGACATTGAGAAATAGCCCTTTCTTTTCATGTTTTGAACCGCGTCCAACTCTAACTTCTAAGTTCGAATAAGGATTTGAAAAGCAGCCTGAGGCTCCCACGGAATCTAAATCCAGGTTACTCTGTATATCTTCCTTATAAAGTCATGGGATATCTGTGTTTGGGGAATGGAAAGAGGGTGAATGTTTCACTGCTTTTTCTCATCTCTTCTTTTCAAGAAAATACTTGGCCCTTGCCTTGCCTAATACCTTGCAGTTCACAAGGAACTTTTATGCATTTCACTGCATTGTGGATCCCTGAAAGGGGAAAGGGGTGCCCCTATTTTATAGCAGAGGAAACAGGCCCATAGAGGAGAGCCTCGAGATCACCCAGCAAATCAGGGGCAGTGCCTGGACTCGAGTTTTCCAGCTGCGAGCACAGCACACCTTTTGTTCCACCAACACCTCCTTACTAACTCCCTATCTTGGCTTTCCACATTCTGAGGCTGGATAGCTGTCAATAGCCTTGGATAGATGGAGCTCATAAAATACAACTAATTTCCAGTGATCTGTACTTGTGTTTAAAACATGCTTTCCTTTTAAATTGTATAACCAATATACAACTATACTCTGTTTATTAAACATTTCAGCTGGGCATGGTGGCTCATGCCTATAATCTCAGCACTTTGGGAGGCTAAGGCAGGCAGATCACCTGAGGTTAGGAGTTCAAGACCAGCTGGCCAACATGGTGAAACCCTGTGCTCTACTAAAAATACAAAAATTAACTCAGTATGGTGGCGGGCACCTGTAATCCCAGCTACTCAGGAGGCTGAGGCAGAAGAATCACTTGAACCCATGAGGTGGAGGTTGCAGTGACCTGAGATTGCACCACTGCACTCCAGCCTGGGTGACAGAGCAAGTTTCCGTCTCAAAAAAAATAAATAAAATTCAGATAATATAAAGCCTCCTTTGGCTCCCCCAACCCCCATCCCATACTATTTCTCAGAGGTAACCACTGATGACAGCCTTTTTAAAAAAATGCATTTTGCATGTGTTGCTGATGGGTTATTATAATCCCTAACCATCTTGCTTGTTTTAATTGCCAGCTGTGTATGTGTGTGTGTGTGCCCGTGGAGAAAGCAAACATTGTATTATCTTCAGCAAGATAAAACCAGGATGGCAAAATCAGCCAGCCTAGAGGTTGAGAGCAATGATTCTCAAACCTGGATATGCATACAAATGCCTTGTAGATTTTGCTACAATGCAGACACGGATTCAGTATGTTTGGAGTAGCTCCTGGGATCCTGCATTGCTAATAAGGTACCAGGCTTTGTTGATGCTGCTGGTCTCAGGCCTCACTTTGAGTAGGGAGGGTATTTAGAGCACAGTCTCTGGAATCCAACGGACCTACTGGGCCCTTAATTGCTAGTTGAGTGAGTTGAGCAAGTCTTTAAGCTTTCCACGCCTGAGGATCAGGCATAAAAATGGTACCCTTCCTGCGGGGTTGTGAAAACAAAATGAACTGGGGCCTGTGAAGCACTTAGTCCAGTGCCTGGCACATAGCGAGCGCTGGATAAATGTTAGTTATTAATATCATCTGGAGACACACACCATCAAGTTGTCTAAGCCAAACAGAAAACGCTTGCTGGCTGGCTATTACTGGGGGCTGTCTGTGCTGATGCACTTTTCCCTTATTCATTTAATGTCCTCCTTGTCATCAGGATTTGGGCTTTACCTTGTATGGTATTATCTCCATGTACTTAGGGAGAAACTGAGGCTCAAGGAGGTTGGGTGACTTAGCCTTCTGAGCCACACAGCTAGGAAGTGGCAGAAATAAAGTTATACCAGGTTTTAGGTCTCGTGCTTGTTGTATACACTGCAGCTGCCTTCTCTTGAAAACGTACTGTGTGCATGGCTCAGTGGGTCTGTCGGTGTGGGAGCTTGAGCCTTGAGCCTTTGATCATGGCTCCAGAGCAGGAAAGGAACAGGCTTCAAACTTCTTTCACTGCTTTGCCTCAAAAGAATTTTGAACAACTGTGTATCCACTCATACATTTAAAAATTGACATATATTGAAGGGCGCAGTGGCTCATGCCTGTAATCCCAGCACTTTGGGAGGCCGGGGCAGGAGGAGGATCACTTGAGGTCAGGAGTTTGAGACCAGCCTGGCCAACATGGAGAAACTAAAAATACAAAAATTAGCCGGGCATGGTGGCAGGCGCCTGTAATCCCAGCTACTGGAGAGGCTGAGGCACAAGAATCACTTCATCCCTGGAAGAGGAGGTTGCAGTGAGCTGAGATCATGCCACTGTACTCCAGCCTGGGAGACAGAGACTGTCTCAAAAAAATAAAAATAAAAAGTGACATATAAAATGTTTTATAACTTCAGGTGGAATGTATTTCTAGGCCTATTGTAGTCCATATACTTGCTTCACATTTATTTTCGTTAAAGCCTTAGAACAGCAAACCCGGCCCAGGCAGTTGAGGAAAACGTCCACCGTAATTCCTAATTGACCAAGCTGGATCTTGTGGTTAGACCAGCCAGCCAAATCATACTTTGTGTCGGAAAAACTCTGACTCCCCTTTTTAATTCAAATATTTATTAAACAGGTTAAACAGGTGTCTCTGTCGGCTTCCTAATTCAAATCCTAAAATAAATAGATGGATAGGTAAGATAGCTCAGGCTCGCCTTTTAAGAAAGTTCTTTGTCTGTGCTGCTGGAACTCCTCCCACGAGGGCTCCATTCTTCCGTTGTCTCTTTGTTTGGTGGCTTTTATAACCCAGGGCGGGATACCAGGGTGAGGTTGGGATGGCCTCTCTTTTGGGAGGTGTTTAGGAGGCTTTGATGAAGGGAGACTGGCAGACCCAGAAGGTTCCCAGCTGATCAGTTTTAGGAAGCACAGGTTTGGAAGTGGAGCTTTTAGAAATTGATTCCCTGGAAGCCATCCATGTCTGAGTACCCCTGGGAAGTCCCCAGTTTCCCTGAGGGTTTCGCATCTGTACCCTGGTGGGAAGACTGTTGAGCAGTGGCCTGGAGATGCCCCCTAGGGTTCTGCTTTGTGGACATTACAGAGCTTGTGGATCTTTGGGACTGAGCCTGCTTCTCCCACCTGCTCCCTGGTAACATCTTGAACACATGCTCCGTGTTTCTTCTCAGCGAGACGGCAGAGGCTCATACTCTAATGATGCCTCCTTGTTGCAGGGGGTAAACTGAGGCCCAGAACAGGAGAGTGACTACACGGAGCAGTCCATGTACCCCAAGAAAGCCAGCTGGCATTCCTAGGGGAGGCGTCACAAGGCAAAAAAAGCCTTGGGGTGGGTCAGGAAAGCTGGTCGCCAGAGTTCGGCCTCTGCCCTGCCTCAGTGCACATCGCCTGCACTCTCCCAGCCTCAGTGTCTCCACCTGTTAAGTGAGGCTAGTGTGGTAGGTGTTGAGGCTGGTGTTCACAGGCTTTGAAGCTGGGCAGACCTATTTTTGAATCCTGGCATTGCCACTTACTCGCTGTGTGACCTTGGGCAAGTTATCGACCTCTCTGTGCCTGTCTCCACATCAGTCAATGGGGAGAAGAAAGGCATCTCTCTTATGGGGGGGTTGAGAGGATCAAGGAGACAAGTGTTAGTTAGTGTCAGGCCCACATGGCATGCTCAGTAAACATTATTGTTATCCTTGTTTTTTGTTCCCTGTAGGAATTATAGTCAGGAAGAGACGCAGTGGAGTGAAGGCCTGGTTGAGACTCTCTGGGGGCAGGGTTGTGTTGGCACATGGCCTTGCCCCTTCGTCCCAAGATGACCACATGTGCTCAGTGGCACTTAGTATATGTCACCTGATGAATGATGAGTGCCCATCAAGAGCTCTTATGACAGCCTCTGAGCCCCCGGCATCTGCTGGGTCTGCTGTTGGCATCTTCCTCTAGCCTTCACCTGGGTAGGCATCAAGTTGCTGGCCTTCTTGTTCCCCTGGGGGAGATGAGGCTGCCCCCACCACCTTTCCCCACAGCCAGTGGCTTTGAGAGCACCTGTGTGCCCTGGTGGGACCTATGGCAACCTCAGCGCCCTGGTGGGACACCTGTTGCCGCCCAGCCTTCTCTGCTGTTCAGGTTCCCATGTCCTCCCTGTTGGACGGGCCTCAGGTGCTCAGCCCGCTCACCTTTCTCTTCTAAAGCCACCATGTCTCCATTTTCTTGTGGGCCTCTCCTAGTAGATGTTTCGTGAACAGAGTCCTGCCCCCACCCCTCCATCCCCTCATCTCTTCCCACTAACTTTCCCCTGGAAGTTACTCCCTTGGCCCCCTCCTCCTCCCACTCAGAGAAGTGAATAATGAAAAGAAAACAGACACTGCACTCCAGGTGGGATTTTGCTGCTTCAAGGAATCCCTTTGTCAAGCAAGGAATCCTTTTGTAAAGCAAGTGCTCGCTGTGGATTTCCTTTGGGGACTTTTTGCTTGGACTCTTTCTCCAGCCTGAGGCCCGGGCGAGTTTGCGGGCCTGGGGGTGAGGGAGGCTGCTGGCTTCCTGTCTGTGGCCTGAAAGGGCTCCCAGTGTGGCTTCTAGATCCACTGATTACCTTTCATCCTTCCGCTGTCTTCCTGTCAGGGCTCTGGTCCGCAGGCATCGATCACGCTGGCCTGGAAAGTGGCGAAGGGTTTGTGTTTCTCCCTGTCTTGTTCCCAGTCATATCTCCATGGAAACAGATGCAGCCTTTGTGTTGCCTTTGCTTTGGGCAAATCGGTGTGGAGTGGGGATTTTTCTTGACTCTCCAGCCCCTCCCCTCTTTGGGGTCAAAGTGGGAGGAGGGGGCAGTGCAGGCCTGACAGGAAGCCTTGTGGGGGCTTGGGGTGGGAGACCCTGCTGCTGTGTGGCTCCTGTCCTGGCCTGCCCTCATGCCTCAGGCATCACAAGACCATCGGGGTGGAGCGAGTGTGCAGTGATTTATAAACGTTCCCAGCCCCCCTTGGCCCTTTCCCTTCTCAGAAGCAGCTGCTGGCCACCTGGGGCGGGTCTCTGGGCAGGAGTCGAAGACCTGGCACCAGCTCTGATTCTTTGGTGGGACCTTGAGGGCAAGGCCTTTAACCTTTCTGGGACTTGGTTTCTCCTGAGAGGTTGGAGAGGTTTTTGAACTCATGAGATGAGGCTTCGGTAATAGGACTCTTTTTACCTTAAGGAAAACCTGTATCTGGGTAAACTCTGTAAAGTTTTCGTCATATGATTGTTCTATGGTGAATAGCAAATTCTGTGTTTGATTCAAATTGGTGAGGCTGGCAGGAAACGAAACCTTCAGCCTGGGAGCATGTCTTTAGACAGCCCTTGCTTATCGTAACAGCCCCCCGGAGGCTCCCTCCTCCCAGCCCGGGTTGTTCCGTCTTCCCAGGCTCATAACAACCGATTAGGGAACCTTCTGTCCCAGGCCAGAGCTCAAGTGTTGGCCTGGGCGGCGGTGGGGGGCGGGGGGAACGGCAGCAGCAGCCCTGCCTTGCATCCCCGAGGTCCTCTCAGCATTTCAGCTGTGGCAGGTGGGCGATGGTGCCCAGGCAGGATGGGGCTCCCTAAGGCCACGTGCCAATTTTCTGCCTGAGCTGTTGCTCAGTTCCTGCTGGTTTGATAAACTGCATCATCCAACACTCATTGATGAAATTGGCAGACTCCAAACCCTGCCCATTGGTTAAAAAAAGACTTCATTTTACTATCTGAACTCTGTGCCTATCTGCTTGTTAAATTTAGCAAAGAATGTGTTCAACTTTAGATTTTGCCTTGTCCACAAGCCTCACTTGAGATGGGAGCTAGGGCCCAGTCACCTGAGGAGACCTCTGAGCGTGCACGTGGTGGTCAGTGTCCAGTTATCCAGTCTGCTGCCTGCAGAACGGGCATTTTGATGTGGTTGCATCTTTCAGGGATCTGTCCTAAGAAATGATCTTTCTAATACCTCTTCACAGTCAGGAAGTGTTTTTTTTTTTTTTTTTTTTTTTTTGGAATCTGACCTAAATCCCATTTTATTTTGTTCTGTCTTTAAGAAAGATAGCAAATAAAGAGTAAGAATCCTTAATGCTTTACTTGAAGACCCTTAAATCTCCAAACACACCCAGGTTTTGAGGGTTCCCTCCTGGCCTTCTCTCCTTCCAGCAGAACAATGCCTGAGTTTCCTGTTGGTAAAACAAGGAGAATAGTAGCTGCCTCATTGGGTAGGTGTGAAAATTAAATTAAATAAAGACTGTGAGGATGCACCTTGCCAAGTGCCTGGCATATGGCTCATTTTCAATTACTCCAGTTGACTCTGAATACATTTTATTTCCTGTCTACTTTAATGCCACTCAGAGTTCCTGCTTTTCTTCATGTCTCTCTTGAGTAATGCACCCGGGATTAGTGAAATTCCTGCCTTCCTGGCCTGATCCTGGGCCCAGAGAGGCCCGGTGGGGTAGGTGCAGGCCACACCCCTCTGCTTCTCTCAAACCATCAGGCTAAGAGACTTGGAACCCTTCTCTCTCCCCTGGGAGTCTGGACATGGGAAAGAAAAGCCCTTTCATGCCAAGGCCCTGGATAGCATTATCCCTGTCCCTTTTCTAAATCGAGCTCCAGGAGCTCCCAGCTGGGAGTGCTGACTCCCAGACCCTCCCAAGTGGATGCAACAGGATCCCTGGTACCTCACTGAGAGAGGAATTGCTCCTGTCCCTGTGCACAGCAACCTGGATCTGTGCTTTATCCAAAGGGTGAAGTTACGGAGCCACTGTGACCTCCAAGCCACAGGGAACAGGGACTTCAGAGGTAGCTCCCCCACCCCAAGGTTTAACTCTTTTTCTCTTTGAAGTAGAGATACCCTGTGGACTTATTTACCCCCTGTGTCTCAGTCTTCTCTCTCTGGCAGACAGGACACGCTAATGCAAATATTTGCTATAATTTCCCTACAGTTTTGAAAATGTGCCTAGGAGAACTATCGGATTTAAAATTCCCTCCTCTCCCTTTCTTCTGATCAACATAAATACACATATTCCTTGACTGATCTATGTTGGGTACTGAGCAAGGTGTTGGGGACAGAGAACTGAATAAGAGCCAAAAAATCCCGCCTTCTAGGTGGGCACCATCCATTGGGACCACCAACTGGCACAGTGGCAATCATGAGAACATGTGACCAGTGCTGCCACATTGATGGTGGAGGAGGAGAAAGAGGATTCAACAGGCTAAAGCCATGTGGGGGTGAGCCAAGAAGTGCATGTGAGGAGTCTTTCTGGAGGAGGAGATCTACAACTTGAATCCTTGAAATAAAGAGTTGCAGTTGGTCAGGGTGAGGCTTCTGGGGCCAAAGAGTTAGAGCCCAGGGCCAGGGAAATATGCAGGGGTAGGGTGCTGGCCAGTGGCAGCCAGAGGAAGAATGGCCCAGGGTCAGCCATGCACCGTGTGAATCAACAGGTCCTTGGACGACTGGTCCGTTCAGACAAGGAGGATGATTTCTTTTTTTCCGTGACGGAGTCTTGCACTGTTACCTGGGCTGGAGTGCAATGGTGTGATCTCGGCTCACTGCAACCTCTGCCTCCAGGGTTCAAGCAGTTCTCCTGCTTCAGCCTGCCAAGTAGCTGGGATTACAGGCACGTGCCACCACACCCGGCTAATTTTTGTATTTTTAGTAGAGGCGGGGTCTTGCCATGTTGGCCAGTCTGGTCTCGAGCTCCTGACCTCATGATCTGCCCGCCTTGGCCTCTCAAAGTACTGGGATTACAGGCGTGAGCCACTGCACCTGGCTGAGGATATTTCCTCTCCAAAACTGGATCTCAGGGATGGGGGACAGAAAGGAGGGGTTGACCCTCAATGTTGACCTCTCCTCCCCAGAATCCCTGGGCTCCGTCCCTGTTGTAGAGTCCCTGCAGCCAGTCCTCTGCTCCTCCCTGCACTCCTCTTTGACTTGCTTGGGGTCTCTGGGATGGGGTTTGGGTGCACCTCAGGAAATTCTGATTGAGTAGAATTGATAAAGACATCTGGGCCTTTGTCTTTAAAAAGCTCCTCAGAGGCCAGCACAGTGGTTCATGCCTGTGATCCCAGCACTTTGGGAGGCTGAGGCAGGAGTGTCTGAACCCGGTAGATGGAGACCGGCCTGGGCAACATAGTGAGACCCAGTTTCTTTCTTTCTTTCTTTTTTTTTTTTTTTTTTTTTTTTAGATAGAGTCCCGTTCTTGTCGCCCAGGCTGGAGTGCAATGGCGTGATCACAACTCACTGCAACCTTCACCTCCCAGGTTCAAGTGGCTCTCTTGCCTCAGCCTCCCAAGTAGCTGGGATTACAGGCATCTGCCACCAAGCCCGGCTAATTTTTTTGTATTTTTAGTAGACGTGGGGTTTTACCATGTTGTCCAGGCTGGTCTTGAACTCCTGACCTCAGGAGATCCACTCACCTCGGCCTCCCAAAGTGCTGGGATTACAGGTGTGAGTCACCGTGCCTGGTGACACCCAGTTTCTACAAATTTTTTTTTTAAAGTTAGCAGCTGGGCCTGGTGGTGTGTGCCTGTAGTCGTAGCTACTCTGGAGGCTGAGGTGGGAGGACTGATTGCTTTTGAGCCCAGGAGGTTGAGGTTGTGATGAGATGAGCTGTGACCACATCCACTGCACTACATACAGCCCGGGTGGCAGAGCCAGACCCTGTCTCTGAAAAAAGAAAGAAAGAAAAAGGCTCCCTGGAGATTCTGATGCACTCCTCAAGTTGAGAATCACTGCGCCAGGGAGGTCTGTATACATTTAGAGTTTTTCTGCCAAGGCATTGGTAGAGTGTCCCTACCTGTCTTTACAGTTTATTTTTACACAGTGGCATTATTGCTATTTTTTTTTGACTCTCCCTTTATTCTTCCAAGTGGTATCTTTATTATCTTGTTTTTTTGTTTTGTTTGTTTTGTTTTTGCTTTACTACCTTTTTGTGAGTAGTAGATATTAGCAGATAGTGAAAAAGTTGTCCAGGGTCACAGAGAAACCAGCATCTGCCTTCCAGAATCTATGATCTCTTCAGCCTGCTCCAAATGTCTCGCCTGGCAGAGGGCAGAAGTGTCCGGAACCCCAATGTTTGAAGAAATGGAACAGGAGTCTGTTCCTCAGACATTTACTGCCTATTAATTAGGAGGTAGTGTCTTCTCGACTCCCTCCAGTGGGTCCCAGGCCCGCTTGCCCAGACATCTGTTCTCTTAACAATGCCTGCCCATAAATCCTGTCCCCGAGTCCAGGGTGGCTTAGCCGGGGAACAATGGAGCCTCTGACCGGCGGCCAAGCCCTCACCATGGTAACACGAGGGTGTGACTGCAACTGTGTGCTGGCTGGCGGGTACCAGCACCTGCAACTGTGGCCAAGGTTGTGTGTGTGTGTGGGGGGGGGGGTCTCCAGGGCCAGGGTGGGGGCGCTGGGCTGCAGGTGGGAGGGTTCCTCACAGAGCACCTTCTGTAGGCTTCTGCTGCCACTCATGCTATTGGAATTCTTGGCCTCTGTGAAGAAAAGACGTTTTTATCTTGTGCATCCTGACATACAGTAGGTGCTCAGCAAGTGGCTTTTTTTTTTTTGAGATGAAGTTTCGCTCTTGTTGCCCAGGCTGGAGTGCAATGGCACAATCTCAGCTCACCACAACCTCTGCCTCCCGGGATCAAGTGATTCTCCTGCCTCAATCTCCCAAGTAGCTGGGATTGTAGGCATGCACCACCACACCTGGTAATTTTTTGTATTTTTACTAGAGATGGGGTTTCTCCTTGTTGGTCAGGCTGGTCTCAAACTCCCAACCTCAGGTTATCCGCCCACCTTGGCCTCCCAAAGTGCTGGGGTTAAAGGCGTGAGCCACCGCACCCGGCCTACTGTTTTTTGCCAGTGAATGAGTGAGTGAATAATTAGAAGTCTGTGTGTAAATGTCAGTGGGGTGCCTGAGAAGGAGACAGACTCGGTTCACCTAGGACATGAGGAATGCCTCCTGGGTAATGAGGAGTCACTAAAGAAATATCTGTCCCAGTCTTTCCTTAAGAGCCGATAGGGCCTGGCACGGTGGCTCATTCCTGTAATCCCACCACTTTGGGAGGCCAAGGAGAGTGGATCACTTGAGGTCAGGAGATCACTTGAGTCAGGCCTGGCCAACATGGTGAAATCCCATCTCTGTAAATACAAAAATTAGCCGGGTGTGCTGGTATGCGCCTGTAATCCCAGCTACTTGGGGGGTTGAGGCATGAAAATAACTTGAACATGAGAGGTGGAGGTTGCAGTGAGCCAAGATCACACTATTGCACTCCAGCCTGGGTGACAGAGCGAGACCCTGTCTCAAAAAAAAAAAAAAGAGAGCTGATTGTTGGATGAAGGAGAGCCAGCCACACAAGCCAGCAGATGATGAAGTACTACATTGCCCGATTATGGCCGCTAAGTGGGACAGGTGCTCTGGAAGGGCAGAGAGAGATCAATATTGGCTGAAGTTCTCAGAGATTGCCTGGGAACTTGAGCTAGGTCTTGAAGGACGGACAGGGCTTGTTTAGGGAGACAGGTGTGGTCACTGGACGTGGTGACAGCGTCTCCTAACAACTTGTTAGATCGCAGATTCCTGGGCCTCACCCTAGACCCAGCGAATCAGGAACTCTGTGGGCGGAGGCCAGCAACGTGTGTATCAGCAGCCCTCCAGGTGACGGTGATGCCCGCTGAGCATGAGGACTGCTGATGCAGAGGGACAGATGTGATCTTTACATAAGAGACTGAGGAGTTCAGAAGGCACCTGGCCTGTTCCGTTGGTGGCGTAGAGAGAAAAATGGGAGGCAGACAGCAAGAGCAGCTTAGAGGCATCAGGGAAGCAGGCTTGGGAGGCTGAGGGTCTCACGGCGGTGGCCATGGAACAGAGCAAGCCAGGGGGTGCTGTGAGGGCCTGTGACACATGGGTCTCATGCCGTATTTAAGGATACTCTTCTCTGGTATGTTCTAAAGAGAACTTGTCGCCTCATGGTCACATTATGATATGCTAATTGTGGAAAAATACAAGAAAGGAAGAAAAAGCCGGGAGGGAGGCTCACAGAATTGTACTATCCAGGACAATTATTGATATTTGGGCATATTTCTTTTTTTTCTTTTTTTCTGAGACAGAATTTCACTCTTGTTGTCCAGGCTGGAGGGCAGTGGCACAATCTCAGCTCACTGCAACAACTGCGTCCTGGGTTCAAGCGATTCTCCTGCTTCAGCCTCCTGAGTAGCTGGGATTACAGGCGCACGCCACTACGCCCGGCTAAGTTTTGTATTTTCAGTAGAGATGGATTTTTGTCATGTTGGCCAGGCTGGTCTTGAATTCCCGACCTCAGGTGATCCACCCAGCTTGGCCTCCCAAAGTGCTGGGATTACAGGTGTGAGCCACCATGCCCAGCCTTCTTTTTTCTTTTCTTTTCTCTTTCTCCTTTCCTTTCTTTCTCCTCTCCTCTTCTTTTCTTTTTTATTTTATTTTTTTATTTTTTTTATTTTTTGAGATGGAGTTTCGCTCTTGTTACCCAGGCTGGAGTGCAATGGCGTGATCTTGGCTCACCGCAACCTCCGCCTCCTGGGTTCAGGCAATTCTCCTGCCTCAGCCTCCTGAGTAGCTGGGATTACAGGCACGCGCCACCATGCCCAGCTAATATTTTGTATTTTTAGTAGAGATGGGGTTTCACCATGTTGACCAGGATGGTCTCGATCTCTTGACCTCGTGATCCACCCGTCTCGGCCTCCCAAAGTGCTGGGATTACAGGCCTGAGCCACCGCGCCCGGCTTCTTTTCTTTTTTTAAGAGATGGGATCTCACTATGCTGCCCAGGCTGGTCTCAGATACTTGGGCTCAAGCAATCCTCTCGCCCTAGCCCCACAAAGTGCTGGGATTACAGGTGTAAGCCACTGTGCCCCACCCTAGGCATATTTCTTTTTGATCCTTTTTTCTATGCATTTTTTCTTTCTGTAGTTGAAAACATAACATATATATGTCAATTTGCATTCTGTGCTCAATTGCATCTTGTGTTCTTTGCTTAACAAACTATCATAAGCATTTTCCTATGTGCTTTCAGGCAGACTTTTTATTGTCACAGGAGCCCCATGGGTTGGGCAGGGGAGGTCACTGAGGTTTAGCAAGAAAAAAAACCAAAAACTTACTCCATGAACTCTAGACTGTGGAGAAGGCTACAGCTGAACAGCCCATGTTCTTCAATACATAAATTGTAAGAAAAGGAAGGGGATGGAGGGAGCCAGGCATGGTGGCGTGTGCCTATGATCCCAGCTACTTGAGAGGCTGAGGCAGGAGGATTGCTTGAGCCCAGCAGTTCGAGGCTGCAGTGAGCTATGGTCCTGCAATTGCACTCCAGCCTGGGCAGCAGAAGAGAGAGACCGCATCTCTAAAACAAAGCAGGACAAACAAACCCAGAACCAAACATCCAGTCATTGTGTTGCTAGAACCTCTCTTGGTTATTTCCTTAGCCTGACTATTGGGTTCTCTTTCACATGCACTTACCCGCTCTCTACCCCCACACACATACATACTCCCATCTCGGCTTCCCTTTTCCTCTAACTCCTTCCCATTGCTCTGGAGAAGCCCAAGGAGGCAATTTTGGATTTGCACACCCAGGACCGGAAACAGGGGAGGGGCCTGGGGATGCTAAGACACCCTTTGTCCCGGTGAGGCAAACTGGGAGAGCCTTTCTGAGCCTGGTCCTCTGAGGCCTGGGCCCTGCTAGTGTGGACATCAGAATTTAGGCTGCCAGCTGGACCCTGCTTCTCTCTGCCTAGGTATCAGGTTTCACAGGAGACAGCCAGTGCTTTGATCTTGAATGAGGCTGAGGACTCAGTGATAAGAAGGCACAACGCTCACCCCAGCTCTGCCTGCCCAGGAGAAGGGGGGGCCTCCTCTGCTGGGGATTGACCATCCATAGTCCTTGGTCTCCCCCAGAAAGTCGTAATAAAGCCCTTCCAGTTACAGTGAATCAGGGCTTATGCTCTAAAATATGTCCTGTTCAATATGATGGCCATTAACCATGATGGACGATGAACACTTGAAATGTGATGGTATAACCAAATAACTGCGTTTTCAATTTTGTTCAATTTTAGGCCGGGCATGATGGCTCGTGCCTGTAATCCCAGCACTTTGGGAGACCGAGGTGGATGTACTGAGGTCAGGAGTTTGAGACCAGCCTGGTCAACATGGTAAAACTCTGTCTCTACTAAAAACACAAAAAGTTGCCAGTTGTGGTAGTGCGTGCCTGTAATCCCACCTACTTGGGAGGCTGAGGCAGGAGAATTGCTTGAACCTGGGAGGCAGAAGTTGCAGTGAGCTGAGATCGTACTGCACTCCAGTCTGGGTGATAGAACGAGATTTTGTCTTAAAAAAAAATAAACTTTATTTAATTTTAGTTAAAATTAAAATTTTTATTGTCACACTTGGCCAGCGGCTACCTTATTGGACAGTAAGTGCTAGAAGAAGTGGGTCTCTGAGACAGCCATAGTGTCTACATTATGATCTTTCAAAACTGCCTGTCCTCTTCTTTCTAACACGTGCACACACACAAATGCACACAGACGGCCACAAATAATACCTGGCATGTTTCAGGAAGCCCCTGGATACAACGTCCTTTTATAAAAAAATCTACTTTTTAAATATCCTTATCTCAAGTGAGGCAGAGCTGCAGCTGACCACAAATGTGCCCTTCGCAAGGCTTCTCTTAGTCCTTGCATGATTGGAGATTAGTTGGTAAAACCTCAGAAAACTGTGCCCTGAGAAGTCTGTCTCGGCATCACGGTTCTCAGCATTTGGGGCCCCACTTGGGTGTTCCCAAGCTCCTCTGCCTTCTCTCCTTCAAGAAGAACCTGAAGGCCAGGCGTGGTGGCTCACACCTGTAATCCCGGCAGTTTGGGAGGCCGAGGCAGGTGGATCACCTGAGGTCAGGAGCTCACCATGTTGTGGCTTGGCATGTTGTCCAGGCTCAAACTTCTGACCTCAAGTGATCTATGTGCCTCAGCCTCACAAAGTTCTGGGATTACAGGCGTGAGCCATTGTGCCCAGCCTAGTATGTATATTTAAACAAAATGTGTGGGAGTACTGAAGATGTACAGAGGCATTTACCAGATGTAAACAGGGCCCTCTTATCCCTTACCTCCACTTCCTCACCACCCAGCACCTGGGAGCGTGCCCCTGTCTATGGAGTGAATGATCTGCCTGGCCGAGGGTCCTCTAAGACTGACTATCCTCTAGACTCTCCTCCTAGACTCTCCTGCCCGCTTCCCCCAGTACCTCTCTTCTTCAGTCCCCTCCTGTCCAAGGCTCCCTGATGCATGCCTCATCTTCCAGCACACTAACCTTCCAAATATCTGTTTCCTAATGTATCACAACCCAAGGATTTCAAATGTCCAGAAAGTGTCCCTGCAGTGCCGTCTCCCCCAGCCTTGTGGCATGCGTGACTCTGCAGGCCATCTGAACAGCTCTCATCAACAGGGGTGTCATTGTCTCCCAGCCCACTCCATGCAGATGGGGACAGAGCCCCTCTGTGCAGGCCAGGATTTCCTGTGTGCTGGCTGCCCTCTCTCTAAACAGCCCAAATAGTGCCCCCTTCTGCTGGCTGATTCGTGGTGTCTTCTACAACCTGGTGCTTATTTCTCTCTCTTTCTTGTGGTAAAACATACTAATAAATATAAAACTGACTAGTTTAACCATTTTAAGTGTATAATTCAATGGCATTTCGTACATTCACATTATTGTGCAACCATCACCCCTATCCATTTCCAGAACTTGTTCATCATCCCAAACAGAACTCTATGCCCATTAAGTAATAACTCCCCAATTCCCTGCCTTCCCTCAGTCCTTGGAAACCTCTATTCTACTTCCTGTCTCTATGAATTTACCTATTCTAGGTTCCTCATATAAGTGGGATGATACAATATTTGTGCTTTTGTGCCTGGCTTCTGTCACTGAGTATAATGCTTTCAGGGTTCATCCACATTGTGGCATATGTCAGCATTTCATTCCTTTTTGTGGCTGAGTAATATTCCTTGGTTCTAAATACGTAGTGTGCATTTTGTTTATCCATTTATCTATTGATGGCCACTTGGGTTGTTTTCATCTGTGGGCGATTGTGAATCATGCCACTACGAGCACTGGCGTACAATGACGTTTGAGCCCTGTTTCCAGCTCACTGGGGTACATACCCACGAATGGAATCATGGGAGCATAGGGTAACTCTGTGTTTAACTTTGAGGAACCAGCAAACTGTGGTTTTTCACTGTTTCACTGTTTCTCATAGTGGCTGTACCATTTTACATTGCCACCAACAATGAACTTTATTTCCTTTAATATCTTTTTTTTTTTTTTGAGATGGAGTTTTGCTCTTATTGCCCGGGCTGGAGTACAGTGGCACGATCTTGGCTCACTGCAAACTCTGCCTCCCGGGTTCAAGTGATTCTCCTGCCTCAGCCTCCTGAGTAGCTGGGATTATCGGCACCCGCCACTACTCCTGGCTGATTTTGCATTTTTAGTAGAGACGGGTTTTCTCCATGTTGGTCAGGCTGGTCTGGAACTCCTGACCTCAGGTGATCCACCCGCCTCAGCTTCCCAAAGTGCTGGGATTACAGGCGTGAGCCACTGTGCCTGGCCTAATATTTTATTTTAAACTGCAGAAAAAATGTATATTTCTTGTAAGAACACCAAAGGTTGCAGTGGTACATGAAGTAAAGAGCAGAAGTTGCCCCCATGCAACCCTTCCTCTTAGGTAACTGCTGCCTGGGATTTGGTGCGTATTCACCCTGACATCTTCCTGTGTGTATCCAAGTATACACATAGACACCCAGACATCTGACCAAAGATGGTGTAGCGTACACATGGCCTGGCCACTTGGCTTTTTTCATGCGATTCTGTTTGACACTGGAAGGTGTCGGCTGCATGTGGATGTGCCCTGTGTTATTTATTGCATATGGGGTATTGAGAGACAAGTGGGTGGTGGTTCCCCATTTTAGCTCTGCATTGACAGCTTTGCACACGTGGGCCTTGGTGTCACCAGATCGCAGCCTGTTTCGGGAATGTGAGCTGAGCACGCACTGGGGAGGCTCTCCAGTCCAGAGCCACCTTCCTCACCAGCCTCGGTCTTTCCCGAGTTGCTCACCACCCCCAGTGCAGCTAAACTGAGCTCAGCTGTGAGCGTCCTTGTGAAGGAGGGCCACCCACCTGGCCTCAGCACGCAGCAGGCAGCGCAGCAGGCATGCCCTCCCCTCTGGGAGTACCGGAGTGACTTAGAGCTTGGTGGAGAGTTGAGCAGCAGGCTGGAGAGAGAGAGAGAGAGAGGAGAGAGAGAGGGAGAGAAACAGAGAGAGAGAGAAACAGAGAGAGAGAGAGAAGCTGTAGGCATTAGCGGGCCAGGCTCTGGTGGCACGGGGTGGCAGTGTTCTCCGTCGTGGCTTGCAGGCCCTTGAGGTGTACAGCACCCTCACTCAGGAAGACCGAGTTAGGCCTGGCAAAAGGCCACCTGTGAAAACAGGGACCAGCCGGTCTTTCTCCAGCACCTTTTTCTGCAGAGCCCCGGGCAGCTGGTGGGAGAGTACAAAGAGGCCTGGAAAATCCATAAACTGCATAATCAGCCCCTGCCTCTTGGCCGCTTGATTCTGTTTATTGCTTCCTGTCCCCAAAGCCCTTTACAAAAAGAGCAGCTTTGGTTGGGGGGGGGCGGGTGAGTTGGACCTGGTGGGTGGCCTGCCCCTGCAGTCCCAGCAGGGATGAAACAGGCAGCTTCCCTAAACAAGCCACCTCTGCTGCAGCCACCCCAGCAGAGCCGAGGGAGGGTGGGAACGAGACCCCCCCCCAACAGTAGGGTGATCCCCCCATGCCCTGCCCTAAGGGCAATTTACTTTGTAATTGCCAAAAGACAGGGGTCCCATTTCTCCTAATTTCCTTGAAGGTCTGGAGGTTAAGCTCTAATGAAGTGCAGGAAGGGAGCAGAGCGAAATCTTAGCCCCTTGGTGACCACTGCGAAGTGGGATGGGGAGCAGGGGCCCATTCCCAGGGATCTAAGGACCGGCCTGGGCCCCAGGTTGTGTGCAGCTTGCTCAAAGCCTGTTTTTCTGTCGTTGGCATTGTTTTTAGAAACAGATTTTTCCTCGTTGACTGACTTTTCTCCCCTGGTGACCATATTTCCTTCCCTCCCTCCCACCTCCCCAGCCTTCATCCCTCTTCTCCAGATTCACCCTTTCCTACCACTCCTGGTGGCTGATGTGTAACTTTTTCAGGGAATAGCTGCAGCTCTGAAAAGTTGCCCAAGACACTGTTTCAGGGTTGCTGGGTACCTGTGAGGATGGTTATGGGAGTTTTTCTCACCTAGGAGATGCAGTGGGGTGGTGGTGGGGGAACAGGACACCTGCATGGTTGGAGAAGAGTCTTTTGGCCAGGGGTTGCAGGAAGACACCCTTCCTAGAGCTGGGGTTGCCCCCTACCAGCTGGGGCAACGGGGTATCTTTCATCTCTTGCAGACACAGGGCTCTCACTGGGGTCCGGCTGCTCCGAGTCCCATCCTTCCCTTTGCGGCCGGCCTTGTGCTTCCTTCGCTCAGTCTCCCTGACTTGGAACATTTTTGACCAAAAAACTCCGATTTTATCCCTTTTGGAAACACTCTCTGATTTTTTTTTTTTTTTTTTTTTAAACAGGGTCTCTCTCTGCCACCCAGGCTGGAGTACAGTGGAGCCATCATAGCTCACTGCAGCCTTCAACCCTTGGGCTCAAGTAATCCTCCCATCTCAGCCTCTTGAATAGCCAAGACTATAGGTATGAACCACCATGCCTGGCTAATTTTTCCCTTTGTGTAGAGAAAGCGTCTCTGTGTTGCTCAAGCCGGTCTCAAGCTCCCGGCCTCAAGTGGTCCTCTCACCTCAGCCTCCCAAAGCACTGGGATTATCTAGGTTTTCATATACGGTGCCCAGCCTCCTCTCTGATTTAAAAAATAGTGGAGATGAGCTGGCGGGTACTCTCTCTGGACTTGCTGTATGGGGCCGTGGGTTGGCCTGCACTTTTCTACAGGTGGCCTGTCTAAGCCGACTTCCACATGGGACCTGTGTGTGTCTGAGCCTGTGCTTTGGTCGTGCAATTCTGAACCTGCCCCACCCTCCTAGCTCCTTCCTGAAAGTGAAATGCTTCAGTCTTTGCTCAAGAACAAAGGCCTCAAGTTCAGCCCTGCATGTTAATAATTTTCAAGTGTGGCCACTTCCTCTTGCCTGGCCTGACTCACCCTGGCTGCTGCCCCTTATGGCTGCCATGGAAATACAACTCAAGGAGGGCCTAGACCAGGACGAGGAGGCCGTGCTCTGAGTGGCAGTGGAGGCTGGCAAGGTGCCCTCCTGGCCTGGGACTGCTGTGGCAGAGGAAGCATGTGGTGGGGCCTGGCCTGCCCGGCTCGGAGCTGGGGTGCCCCTGTTGCTTTTTTACCTCCCTGCTCCCTGGCCGGCCTGCCGCACCTACACACTCAATGCCGTGGCTTCGCTCCTGCTCCAGGATGGCTGGAGGTGGGACCACTGCCAGGATGGCCTCATGTGCCCAGCGCTCCTGGAAGACTCAGTTTCCCTCTTTGTCCCATGCAGAGGTGCAGAGGTTCATTATTGTAATTGGGGCTGGAGTGTGCGCTCTGGGATAGAATCCTGAGCTGGTTACCCCTGGCTGTGAGACTTAGAGCAAGGTATTTAACCCCTCTGGACCCCAATACCCTCCTCTGCAAAATCACAGTCCCTACCTCATAGGATAGTTGTGAGGATGGCATGGCACCTGGCCAGCTCTCCGCTATGGGGTCTGGGCCTAACCTAGAGCCTGGCTGAATGCAAAGGGTTCAGGGACTTTCCCGAAGCATTGTAAGCTGTTGAGTGCTGTGCACACGTAAAGCACAATCATTGTGGGCAGTGTGCTCAGAGTGAGAGGATGATCTGTCTTGGGATTCTCAAATGACTAGGATCAGCAGATCCTGGCTACAATTCGCAGATGTTTCCCTGTGGAAGCTGGGTTTTCATTTTTGCCTTTCCTGTTCATCCTTCCTCTTTAGTTATTTTGCACCTGCACACAGGTTCACCATACACAAAGGTAGCATGAATCTCAGTTCACTAAGTGTCGGGGCTGTGGGTCTGATAATCCCCACAACTCTACAGTTAGGTATTCACAGACCTTGAAGGACGAATCAGTCATATGTTTGCCACCAGCAGGCAATGTTCAAGCACTAGCTGAATGCATTGTGGGTTTTTTTGTTTGTTTGTTTGAGACGGAGGCTCATTCTGTCGCCCAGGCTAGAGTACAGTGGTGTGATCTCAGCTCACTGCAACCTCCGCCTCCCAGCTTCAGGCACTGAATGCATCAAGTCTTAATGATGATCATCAAAGGAACCAAGGGACTGAGAAATGTCTAGCTGCTTCTGGAAGATTCTAGCAACTGCTGGCTGCCTCTCATACTGTTTTCTTACATCCCTTAAATCTGACTAAACTTGCAACCTATTTGTAGGCTGGGGCTATTCCGGCTACATTCTCTACGCCACCCAGTCCCTCATGCCCGTTCTGTGCTGGGAGAGGGGGAACACACCATCCACACCTCCCAGGTGGCTGCTTCCCTGTGAGACAGTGGGTGCAAGTTTGGGCTTGTGAGGTGATTTGGCAGTGCCTTTGTTTAATGACTGTTGACTAAGCCCAGGTGTGCAGACCCAGTGTTTACAGAGTCCTGGTTGGCTCGTGGCTGGGGCTGGAATGAAGAAAATGAATATTCAGGGGTGGGGGAAGGTGGCATGGATGATGCAAAAGCCATCTGTTTAGGGCCTAGAGCCAGAGGTAAGGTACTTTTGCAGGTTTCCTTAAATCAAACAGACAGGAACTTTTTGTCATGAGTGCCTACAATGTGTGTTGGCTGTTATAGGGACCGGGCAGTTCATGAAACTCAGTTTATACACCTGATGGGTGAGCTGGGAACCTACAGTGGACACAGAGGATGCTGGAGATAGGAGTCTTGAAGATTATTTAGTCCCACCCTCCCATTTCCCAGATGGGAACCCAGAGGCCCAGGATGTAAAATGATTCGTCCAAGGTAACTTGGCTAGTTAGTGATGGGGCCAAAACCAGCATCCAGGCCTCTGAGCTGCACCACCTTGTAAGACGGGGGTCCTCACACCTCACCGTGCATCGCAATGACCCAGGGAGTTGTTAGAAAGCAAATTCCCAGGCCATGCCCTCAGAGATTCTGATTTAATAGTGGAGTAGAGAATATAGGTTCTTAGCAAACACCTTAGGGGAGTCTGAGGAAGGTGGCCACCACCACCCTCTGAGATACACTGCTATAGTGCAAAGAGTGTTTGCTTCTCAGACTGATGGAAAAGCTCACTGCATTTCCTGAAGCCTCATCAGCAGCAGTGAGCAGAATAGGCAGAGATGCAAACAGCTTGAGAGATAAGAGCATGAGGGTTGAAACTCAGGCTTTAAAATGCACTGCAAGTAACTGGTATGTCAGGAGACTGAACATGTATATGCAAGTTCAGTGTGGCACAATCCTGGACAACCTCTAGGTCACAGACGACTCAGTGTATCTATCTATGAAATGGCCATGATGATGGTGGAAGGTTATAACCTACAGTACTATGTCGTCATGAAGATGAAACAATGTGATGCATGAGAAGCACTTTGCCTGCACTTGGTAAATGGCAGCTTCTGATTATGCATAATTGCTGGGGGTGGATGAGGGCAGGTATCTGCTTAATGCCTTTACATAATGGACTTCTGCTTAGGGTTTCATTTGAGGAAAGGGGTTCTGGTTCTGTAGCTCAAGAAAGTGTACAGACCCTTCCATCCCGGGGGACTAGGATGGAGCAGGTTGTTTCTGCAGAGAACTCATCCTGGTTTGTACTTAGAACAGTGGTACCTTTCTCTGGTCCTGACCCACTCCCTCAGCCCCCACCTATATCCCTGGAAGATTCTGGAGATCAGACCAAACAGGGACTGTTTCTCTCCATTTTCTAGAAGTAGAGATTGAGGGCCTTGGGAGGCAAAGGAGGCTGGTTATGGGACCCCTAAGAGCTCCTGTCCTCTTCCCCTGATTGTTAGATTTGAGGCCGAAGCTATCAGCCCCAGCTGGCCTGAGGTCCTTCTCTGCACCTTCTAGGAGCTGGGCCTGCAGGCAACCAGGAAGCTGGTGTCTTGGCCAGGGTGTGCCACGTCCTGGTTCTGGGCAGTTTTGTTGCAAGTCAGGTCAGCCTGACTTTACCAATGCTGTAAAACCCATTCTGGGTGCAGATGGCGGAAGAGAGGGATCCCAGGGCCTCATCTGGCCCTACTAACAGCCTAATGAAGGGGGTAGCTTGCAGGATGGACTGTGGGAGGGCTGAGGGTGCTGTCAGTGTGCGCTGGCAAGTGTGTATAGAAGAGTGACTATAATTTTAAAAACATAGCTTCACAGTTGGGTGAAGAGAGGAGCAGTACATTGAGTGTCTGGGCTGCATGGGACGTTTGAAAAACATCCTAAGGCGGCGTCTGTGTCCTATGGCTTTGAGGGCCCGGGGGGAGCATGTGGCACTGTGCGAGTCAATGGGCTTGAGTGAGCTGGTGTGTGTGGCCGCGAGTGGGAGCCTGTTAGCACAGGCAGGCGTGTGAACTGTGTGCTGGCATGCGCGGTTGTGTGTGCCCGTACAAGGAGAGAGCGCTGGCCAGGAGTCTCACGATCTGGGTTTGAATCCCAGTGCTGCCGCTACTGGGCTCTGTGACCTTTGGCAACATACACCATCTGGAAGTGAGAACATGAGGTTTCTCCTGCCTCCCTAACCGTGGTGGCTCCAGAGTATATGTGTGGGCATGGGGATGAGCAGGGGAGGGGACCCAGGCAGCTGGCCTCTGGGCATCCCCTGGCTGTGCAAGGGAAACTCTGCTGCTACACAGGCGGAGCCGGGCCGGGCGGAGGGAGCAGTCTGCGGTTGGGGGGTGCAGCTGGCCCAGCAGTGAGTGGCTCTGAACTCTCCCATCTGCTGTCTGGGCGGGGCCCTGCTCACTCCGGGTGGAATATCTGATGGTGTCCTGGCTGCCTGAGGCCGGTGGCCTCCCAGCCGCAGCTGCTGCCTGCTCTTTTGAAGCTCAGCCCTGGGCCAGCCACCCCTCCCTCCCGGCCTCTGTTCCTCTGCCCTGGGCCTGCATTCCTCAGCTGCCAGAGAAGGCATTTCTGAGACAGCCACTCTGCCTGTGCTCCTGCTGCCCAGGGAGGGGGCAGGCCCCTTTAGCCACCTCCTTCTCCTGGGTAGGAGGGCACACTACATTACTCCAGTCACTTCTCTTCCCCTTGGAAGCTTAGCTGGAGGGCAGGAATGGGCAGAGAGCTGCTGGCCCAGCTCAAGCTCCTCCCTCGAGTCCCGGAGCTCTCCTAGCCTGAGGTCCTGGAAGCCCTGAGGGGAGGCCTTGGTGCTTTACGTTCACTCCCTTCAGGGCTGGTTCAAGGTCATCTCTCCAGGCCAGACACCTGGGCCAGACTCTAGACTCAGCCTCTTGGAACTGCGAGGCCTGGGGGTGTGAATGGGCCTGGCAGTCTTACTAACAGCTGCCCTTGACTGACAGCATCCCTTGTGGGTGCTGTGCATGCCCATCACAGTGAGTCCCCTGCAGGAGCCATCTGAGAAGGCATAGGTACCCCATATTACAGATAAGGAAAGTTGCTCAGAGCAATCCTTCTTGCCCAGTAAGCTGCAGGATCAGGAGGTAAGCAGAGGGCTGCCCCACTCTTGACCACTCTGCTTCATGGCTTCCTACCCCAGACATAGCACCACTAAACACCAGCTTGTGGCTTCCCCTCCACCAGGAGCCTCCTGGACAGCCCCCTGGTCCTGCCGTGCCCCACCGGGCCCTCCACACCGTGGTTCTACCTCTGAAACAGCTATGCCATGAGCCAGCACCTTGCCCACTAGGCCTCATTCCTTCCCTGCGTCCCCAGCAGAAGACAGGTGGGTGCCTGACCAAGGCTAGAGGGTGCGCCGTGGGGCTGCAGCGACTGGAGGAAGCCGCCCTAAATGATCGCAGCAGGAAGGATTGGGTTGGGATTCTTAGCACTGAAAAGGTTTTAAAGCCCTGGAGGCTCTGGGGTTTGCTTTCTTAAGTTTTTTTTCCTACCATAATTCAGTTTTGTTTTGTTTTGTGAGACAGAGTCTCATGCTATTGCCTGGGCTGGAGTGCAGTAGTACTATCTCGGCTCACTGCAACCTCTGTCTCCTGAGTTCAAGCAATTTCCACCTCCTGGGTTCAAGTGATTCTCCAGCTTCAGCCTCCTGAGTAGCTGGGTTTGCAGGTGCCTGCCCCCACACCCAGCTAACTTTCTTGTATTTTTTAGCAGAGACAGGGTTTCACCACATTGACCAGGCTGGTCTCAAACTCCTGACCTTGTTTGTGATTCACTCACCTCAGCCTCCCAAAGTGCTGGGATTATAAGCGTGAGCCACTGTGCCTGGCCATAATTCAGGTTTTTAAAAATTTTGTTTTAATTCAAAAGTAAAGACAGTCTAGAAAAACTTTTCATTAGAGACACTGTAAGTTGGAGGTTAAGAAGATCATGGACTCTAGACTGCTTGGATTCCAATTCTGGCTCTGCCACTGACTGTATGACCCTGCATAAGTTATTTAATCTCTCTGAGCCTTAATTTTCTTTTCTGTGAAATGGATGTATTCTCTGCTTTACTGTGGGGATTTGATGAGATAATGCATGCCAAGTGTATAGAAAATGCATGCATCTAACAAGTGCTCATAGATACTTGCGATAATTATTATTAAAAAGTAATTCATGTTCATTGTAGATAATATAATATGCAAAAGACATGGCGAGGTGCGGTGGTTCACGCCTGTAATCCCAGCACTTTGGGAGGCCGAGGCGGGTGGATCATGAGGTCAAGAGATTGAGACCATTCTGGCCAACATAGTGAAACCCCATCTCCACTAAAATACAAAAATTAGCTGGGCATGTTGGTGCATGCCTGTAGTCCCAGCTACTCGGGAGGCTGAGGCAGGAGAATTGCTTGAACCCGGGAGGCGAAGGTTGCAGTGAGCCGAAATCATCACACCACTACACTCCAGCCTGGAGCCTGGTGACAGAGTAAGACTCTGTCTCAAAAAAAAAAAAAAAAAAAAAAAATTATTTGGCATGGTGGCATGCACCTGGGGTCTCAGGTCCTCAAGAGGCTGAGGCAGGAGAATCACTTGAACCTGGGAGGCAGAGGTTGCAGTGAGCTGAGATTGCCCCACTGTACTCCAGCCTGGGCAACAGAGTGAGGTTCCATCTCAAAAAAAAAAAAGCAAAAGACATAAAAATCACTGGCAATGCGATTACTTTGATGTTCTTAGTAATCCAATGATAATGGATTATTTGCATATTTTTATTTATTTATTTATTTATTGTGTATTTTATTTTTAAATTAATGAATGTCAATCAAAATTTTAAAGGTATACAAGAATCTATAGTGGAAAAGTTTCCTTGATTATCTCTTATGACCCAGTTCTCCCCAGAGGAAACCTATGTTATCAGTTTCTTGTGAATCCTTTCAGAGTCCACACACACACACACACACATACACACACACACACACACAGCATAATGTACTATAGTAGAGTGACTGTACTCACTATTTTGTACCTTGCATTGTTCCCTTAGGTCTTGGGCTAAAGAGACACATTGAAATGCCCCATTTTTATTTGTTATTGAATAGCATTATGTAGAGAGAGGAGGAGGATGATAATGTATTATAATTTCACCAGCCCTCTACGGGTAGACTTGTAGAGTGTGTCCAGTCTTCTGCTGTTGCATGATTACAAGGAATATCCTTACGCACATATGTGACACAGTTGCAAATATATCACTGTAGGTAAATTTCACAGAAGTGGAATTCCTGAATCAGTCGGTGGGTGCAAAGTGTGCCTTAGTGTGTGTGGGGGGCCAGGGGTTGGGAGTTCTGCTTGCAGGACCCTCCTCTGCCCATCCTGAGCACTCCTTTCTTTTTTTTTTTGTTTTTGTTTTTGTTTTTTTTTTGAGACGGAGTTTCACTCTTGTTACCCAGGCTGGAGTGCAATGTCGCAATCTCAGCTCACCGCAACCTCCGCGTCCTGGGTTCAGGCAATTCTCCTGACTCAGCCTCCTGAGTAGCTGGGATTACAGGCACGCGCCACCATGCCCAGCTGATTTTTTGTATTTTTAGTAGAGACGGGGTTTCACCATGTTGACCAGGATGGTCTCGATCTCCTGACCTCGTGATCCACCCGCCTCAGCCTCCCAAAGTACTGGGATTACAGGCGTGAGCCACCGCGCCCAGCCCTGAGCACTCCTTTCTAATCATGGGTTCCTTGGCCTGATTACCTGGGCCTGTTCAGATGCTAAATTGAGGGACATTGATTGCTGCCTGTCCCAGGGGCCCAGAGGTGTCTCCCACTGCTGTCTAGACTTCAGAACTCAGCCTGTGGGGGAGCCTTCAGCCTGACTGCCCATAGGAGAGGCCCAGGGAGGGGCAGCTGACCCCTTTTCCCAAGAAGCTGGGCCTGGGCCAGATGAGCTCATGCCTGGAGCCAGCCCAGCTTCCTTGGGCCTGCACCTGAGCTACCAGTGGCCTCCTTCCTCCAGCCTGGGCCCTTTGACTTGGTAGCATGAACGTGCACGTTCCTGCCAGCCCAGTGGGGTCCCCTAGAGCTATGGCACCTGGGAGGGGAGGGGCAGCAGGGACAGCAACCCCCTTCATCCATTGAGGTTTGATCTCCTCCCAGGCACCTGAGTCAAATGTCTTGGCTGAGCTGGTCCAGGCTTCTGTTGATGGAGAGAGGGATTGTTGTGGAAATAGTCCCCAGCCAGCCCAGGTTGTGGTGGAAAACAGTTGGTTGCTCAGGCAACTTGACAACTTCAGTAGGGTGGGAAAGGGTTTTGTGGAGAAACTGCTGCAGTTTTGTCTTCTCTCTTGCTTCCTGGACATAAGCACCATCCTTTATGCCTCCAGCGGCACCCAGACACCCCCAGCGGCACCCAGGCACCCCCAGCCTCTCCAGGGGCAACACTGCACTTTAGAATTCAATTTAACTCCCAGTTACTGAGTTCTTGCTATGGGCTCGGCCCTGTGCTTGGCTCTAGGGAATATGGCATGGTGGTCAAGCCTGATGGAGACAGTGTTAACTCTAGAATCAGACCTTCTGGGTTCAAATTTCAGCGTGGCCACTTAGCTGTGTGACCTTGAACAAGTTACTCAACTCTTCTACGCCTCATTTTTCTACTATAGAGTGGAAATCGCAGTAGTAATATGTACTTCCTAGAGCTGTAGAGAGGATGCAGAGAGGTAAAGTGCAATGAGGCACTTCGAGGAGTGGCTAGCATGTAAGGAAGCAGGCAATAAGTGTTATCTATTCTCATTATGACCATTACCTTGCTAGAGGAACCAAACAAATGGCATGTTTCTCTGCTGAGGAGCCTCACCTTGGATCTTTTTAACTGGAAGGCAGAGTTGGCTTCTTGATGGCGCCTTTTGTGGTGGCCACGCCTGATATTTGGGCCTCAGGAGCAGAGATGAATGATGATGTCCTTAGGGCTGAGGCTCTGGGGCCAATCTGTCCCTGGGGGAGGGACCTTGCTCACCTCCTCTGAAACAGCCTGACTTTGTCCCTGCCCCATGTCTCCCACTGGCTACAGAGCTGGCCACAAGTGTTGAGGCAGGAGAGAGAAAAATTAGAAAATAAAAGGTCTTTTTTAATCTAATTTCTTTTGTGATTTTTTTTTTTTTTTGAGACAGAGTCTTGCTCTGTCACCCACGCTGGAGTGCAGTGGCGTGATCTCGGCTCACTGCAACCTCCACCTCCCGGTTCAAGTGATTCTCCTGCCTCAACCTCCCAAGTAGCTGGGACTACAGGCATGCACCACCACAGCTGGCTAATTTTTTAATTTTCAGTAGAGATGGGGTTTCACCATGTTGGCCAGGCTGGTGTCAAACTCCTGACCTCAGATGATCCACCTGCCTCGGCCTCCCAAAGTACTGAAATTACAAGCATGAGCCACCAAGCCTGGCCTTTCTTCTGATTTTTGAAGATGAAAAACAATCTTTAAAGGAATGAACTAAGTGATAGGGGTGGGGGCGGCACAGGGGTCATGCCATGCCCAGCCTGCACAGCACACGTGGGAGCCTTGGGAAGGCAGGGGCTGCCCCTGGCCTCACCCTTGCCAGCAGCCCTGCCGAATGGGCATGGAAACCAGATGTCCTGCTTCTCTGGGTGGCAGTAGGCCTTCTTCCTGGCAAAGAGCTTTAGGAGTCCGTTTATCAGATCCTCCTGTTTACAGATGCAGAAGAGACGAGTGGTCCAGAGAAGTACCCAAAGTCACACAGCAGCGTGAAAAGAGGCCGATGGGCCTCCTCCCCTCAGGTCCAGTGGCCTCTTTTCTCCAATGGCTATGCCCGAGGGCCCTCTTTGCCCTTCCTGACTGCCCCGGGGTGGGCACAGGTGTGGCTGCCCAGCAACTCTGGGGGCCTCGGGAATGAGGCCGGCTTTGTTGCAGCCCCAGCAGCTGTGGCCGTTTGGGTCGAGTTTCCATTAAGCCTTTTCTGTGCCTTGGGCAGGAGCAGGAGGCTCAGCATTTAAAGGTCACCCGGCTTTTGAAGCTGCAGTGACATTAATAGCTTGGCAAGAAAACAAGCAGAGGCAGGGGCAGGAGGACAAGGCGTCTCTGTCAGGGCTGCCACACACACACACACACACACACACACACACACGCACCCCGACACACACACACACCCCCCGAGAGCCTCTATCTGTCTCTTGCTCTCCCCTCCCCTTCTTTTCTCCCCCTTTTGGGGCCTCTTCAGTACTGAAGCCAAGAAGCTCAGGCAGATTTCCCTGCACCCCACCCCTTCTGAGGTGACAATTGGCCGAGGATGCCGCTGCCCCAGCCCGGCAGCGTCTGCCATTACCCACTTGAGGTTTCCGCAGGACTCAACCACGGTTACACAAGCCTCCCAGGGTCATATGACCTCATTCTGGCCCCACTGGCTTTTGCAGCCTGGATTCCTAATGAGACAGAGTGAGCCTGGGCCCCGTCTCCCCACACGGGGAATGAGGGCATGGGCAAGCGGGTTGTCTTGCACGCCGGCTCTAATCATTTGGTCGTGGCCTGCGCAGAGGCTGTGTGGCAGAGGGTCCTGAGGTTGTGTGGGTGCTATAGGACAGTAATACCGGATGGATTAGTGATGTCTGCCAAGGACGAGGGCTAGAAGGTGGTGGCACATGTGCCACAGATCTCCTGCCTAGGACTAAATGATTTTACAACTCTGCGGGTCTGGGGTACTAAGACCCCTGGGGCAATTGAGTGGTTCTTCTCCCTTTTAATCAATCCAAGGGTGGGGGTGGGGCACATTCTTGGGTTCCGGGAGAAAAGCCACTCTGGTCCTTTCCCTGGGAGCTGCCCAGGCCTGAGCTCTGGGACACCACCTAGTGGCCTGGCTTAGCAGTGCCACTGGGCTGGGCCCAGATCTTAGGCAAGAAGCAAATCCCTCTGCAGGTAGGCATCACAGCACAGATAGACCTCAGACGCAGGGTCTGCTCCTTGGTGGTTTTCAGAGGAGGGAGACTGGGGTGTGCAGAGACAGAGCTGGTCTGAGGAGTCCCACCTCTTTCCAGAAGCGTGACCTCTGGGTGGGACGCAGGAAGGTGCTGGCATTTGGGACCTGTGACTTCCTGTTCTAACTCCCACTTTTGAGGGTTGGGTCCTGGTCCTCCTTGGGGGCAGAATGGAAGATCAAGTCAGATCTAGGAGGGGGTCTACCTCCTGCCTCCTGGAGCTGGCACTGGCTTGGAAAGGGGCAGCCTGCCGTCAGCCTCGTGTCCACGTCACTGGGCTGTCTGGGCCTCGACCCCCTTGTCTGTGGAGTGAGATAATAGCACATGACCCTATACATCTTGCAGGTTTGTTGTAAGGAGGAAATTAGTGTGTCGGGGAGAGAGGGCTTTGGGAGCCAAAAAGCCCCCTCCCATCATTGCTGCGAGCGAGAGGAGGAAGCGAAGGGAGGGAAACGCACAGTTACTGCCCTCCTCCATCTTTCCTTCCCTTCCTTACTCATCTGCCTAATAAATATCTATTGACCATGGCAGGCGCTGACTCGGCCGCTGGGGATTCCACAGTGAGTATGGCAAAGCGTCTGCCCTTATGGAGCTTACATTCTAGTGGAGAAGATGTCAGTGACAAATATATAACGTCCGAGGTGGTCTGTTTCATGAGGAGGACAGGGAAGCCTAAAGGGTTAGGAACACTGGGACGTTGGGGGGTGGGCCTGCCTCACTGGTCCCCACTCAAGGTGATGGTTGAGTAGGGACCAGAAGGGAGGGAGGGAGTCGTGCAGACATGTGGGAGAAGAACATAGCAGGTGGTGGAAGAAGAAGGAAGTTCAGAGGTCCCTGGGTGGGAGCGTGTTTGGCTCGTTGGTGGACTAGCAAGGATCCAGGTGGCCACAGAGAGTGAGGCTCTGTCTGTGTGTATGCATGTACATTTGACAGCAAGGTCAAAAGGTGTCACGGGCAGGACCATGTGGGTTGACCACAATAAGCTCTGGGTATTCTGGGGACATGGGAGCCACTGGGAAGTGTGGAGCAGAGGAAGGACGTGATCCCTGTAATGAGGGGTCACTAGGCAGGCAAATGGGACACAGGGAGTTAGGGAGGGCGTGGTAGCCGTGGAGGTGGTAAGGAGTGGCCAGATTCGGAACTCATTTGGAAGACAGGCTTTGCCGTGAATTGGACATAGAGCATAAGAGAATGAGAGCACTCCAAGATGACTCCAAAGGCTTTGGCGGGAGCCCGGGGGAGTTGCCATTAACAGAGATGGAGAAGGCAAGGGAGGAGCAGGCTGGGGTCACAGGTGGGATGGATCCATGTTGCTGGAGCTGTTGTTACATGTCCCAGTGGAGGCAGCAGAGAGGCTGTGTGAGTGTGGAGTTGAGGGGAGTGCCCACGGGAGAGGTCAGAGCACATGAGAGCCAGTGATCAGTATGCAGATGGTATTCCAGGCCACGGGCTGGATGAGATTGCTCAGGGAGTGAGTCTAGCCTGGGAAAAGGTCCTAGGCCTGTGCCCCAGGCCACAGCAGCCTATCTCATTGGGTGCTTATTATGCTTCCGGTACCTGTGGACATTCTGTTAACACTCCTTCCAAGGAGGTACTATCCTTATGTCTCCAAATGAGGAAGCTGAGGTTCAGACAAATGAAACGATTTCCCCAAGCTGAACAGCCTTACTAGGGTCAGAAAGCGCACCAGGATTCTGGCTCCCCGGCCCTTACAGCCCCAATGCAGACCCTCGCTGGGCCTGATGCACCAGGCAGGAGGCTGGCTGGGATGACCTTGGCCAAGGCCAGATGAACTGCACTGGGGCAGCTTGCCCACCTCCCTGGGCCAAGCCGGGAGTGACTCAGGCCTTGGCTGCGTGCTCATGCTAGGAGAGGAGGTTGGCTGTTTGCCACCCCTGCCAGGCCTGGATTCCTTCACAGGGGAGGTGGAGGGCCACTTTGATCCTGGCTCCCTGGGACCTGGAGGAGGACAGGTGTGGGGTTTCTGCTTCCGGGTCCCCGGGTCACCCACAACCATGAGTTCAAGGGAGCCTTGGAGTCAGCCTCCGAGAGGTCTGATGAGCCCAGTGGGCTGTTGGCTTCCTTTTTCAGAAGCCAGTCAGGGCTTATCTCCCTTTGTTTCCCTGCCAGTGCTCAGCAGCTGGGGTTCTGAGAGGTGGTACGGTCTCTCCAAGGTCACAGAGCCAGCTCGGGAGCAGAGCCAAGAGACCTTGCTACCATGCTGTCTGGGTCATGTTTCCTCTGCTGAAATGTCCTCTGGGCTGTGCCCAGTCTCCTGAGCCCGGGGCACACATGGCTGAATTTCTCATACTCCTTGGCTCGTAGCCCTGTGAGCCTTACTTGGCATTTTTTTTTTTTTTTTTCTCTTAGGAAGTGGGTTCCTAATTCTGGCCTCTCCACATACTGGCTGTGTGACTTTGGGCAATTGACCTAACCTCTCTGAACTGGTTTCCACAGCTATGAAATGGAGACAGTAATGCCTATCTCATGGAGTTGTAATGAAGATTAAACGTGAAAGCCCCTGGCATGAGCTCGTAAGCCTGTCTCCTGCTTGCCTTAATCCTTTCATGTATTTTTTAAACTGCTTTTCATTTGAGCAGTGCTAGTTGCAAAAGGCAGCCTGGCATGGACAATTCTGACCCTGCTCCCAGGCACGCTGCAGCCATGGCCTCAGACTCTGCCCTGAGCTTAGCCAGGGAGAGAGAGGGACAGTGCTATGAGAATTGGGGGCCTCTATAGTCCCCCTGGTGCTAACTACAGGCAGCCTGGGAGTCTCTGAGACCTTACAGAGTCCTGTGGAAGTGGTACTTCTGTAAATCAAAATGTTTCCCATTACTATTCCTGAGCACTCTCTTCATCCACAGAACCACCCTTTGATAGAAAAGTCTAGACTTGGCCGGGCGCAGTGGCTCGTGCCTGTAATCCCAGCACTTTGGGAGCCCGAGGCAGGCGGATCACAAGGTCAGGAGATCGAGACCAGCCTGGCCAACGTGATGAAACCCCGTCTCTACTAAAAATACAAAAATTAGCTGGGCATGGTAGTGCGTGCCTGTAGTCCCAGCTACTAGGGAGGCTGAGGCAGGAGAATCGCTTGGACCAGGAGGTAGAGGTTGCAGTGAGCCAAGACGGCACCACTGCACTCCAGCCTGGTGACAGAGTGAGACTCTGTCTCAAAGAAAAAGAGACAAGTCTAGACTTTGCTTTTACTTGCCGTGTGTCCTCGGGCGACTCCCTCTTAGACTTGGGTCCCTGGCTCTTTACCTGTAATGTGAGGCAGGGGGTGGGGCTGGGCTGGAGTTGTCAGCCCATTCCATTTCATGGCCCCCACAAGGATGTTTTCAAGGCTTTGCACCTGGGCTACATGGAAGCGGCTGCTTGAGCTGCTGTGTCTCCAGTTGCCCAGACCAGCCTGGCCTCCCCCTGGGGCTGTGAGGATCCATATTTCCTTCCAGAGAGTGGAAGGAGTTTCAGGGATTGACATCCAGGTGCTGGGGAAGACTCCCCTAGAATCTCCCTATCCCAGGGCAGCTTGGCCAGTTCACCCACAACTCCTGGCTCTGCACCAGCCTCCTGGGGTCTAGGCATTGTGCTGAGAATTGTCTTATTTCATTCCCATTGAAACCCCCTAAGGGGCACATCCAGATGAGGGTATGGGGCCATGGAGAAGATGGGAGACTTGTCTGAGGCCCCACAGCTGGGGAATATAGAGAAGGAGCTGCAGCCTCATCTGAACCGTTGCAGGTTTCCTATAAGCAGCGGGGGTGCGAGAGGGCTTCTGAGCTTCTCAACGCTCAGAGAGGCCCAGAGCCCAAGGGAGCTGTCCAGAGGGCTGCTAATGGGTAAAATGTAGGCCCTGCCGTCGCCCTTCTTCTTCCCCTGGGGTTGGAAGCTACCCAGGAGGCTGAGGCAGGAAAATCCCTCGAACCTGGGAAGCGAAGGTTGCAGTGAGCTGAGATCACGCCACTGCTCCAGCCTGGGCAACAGAGTAAGACTCTGTCTAAAAAAAAAAAGGCCGGGGGTGGTGGCACATGCCTGTAATCCCAACACTTTGGGAGGCCGAGGTGGGTGGATCATCTGAGGTCAGGAGTTTGAGACCAGGCTGGCCAACATGACAAAACCCTGTCTTTACTAAAAATACAAAAATTGGCCAGTCATGGTGGCAGGCGCCTGTAATCCTAGCTACTCAGGAGGCTGCAGGAGAATCGCTTGAACCCGTAAGGTGGAGGTTGCAGTGATCTGAGATCGCACCATTGCACTCCAGCCTGCGCAAGAGGAGTGAGATTCCATCTCAAAAAAAAAAAAAAAAAAAAAAAAGAAATAATAAAGCTGCCACTTTTCTACAATTAACAAAATTACTGTAAGGCCTGGAATAAGCATGAGAAAGTCAGAAGTTGGCTTTTGGGCACATTCCATTCTCAGTGGTCTGTGCTAACAGAAATGCAACCTTAGCAGTGATTGACATGCCTGGTTTTGAGTGGACTGGGCGATTTTCTGTGGCAGATTTAGGCTCCTCATTGCCCTTGATCTTCAGTTCTATCCATACATGTTGTCAGGACACTGTGCTGGCCCTGGTGGCTGAGGGACACACTGGCTGGGGCAGGGGAACTGGGCTTGGTGGAAATAAGAACAGAAGTTATGGTGTATATAGTTTCTCAAGACAACTTTGAGAAAAAACTTCTAGGATTTTTTTTTTTTTTTTTTAGACGGAGTTTCGCTCTTGTTACCCAGGCTGGAGTGCAATGGCGCGATCTCGGCTCACCGCAACCTCCACCTCCTGGGTTCAGGCAATTCTCCTGCCTCAGCCTCCTGAGTAGCTGGGATTACAGGCACGCGCCACCATGCCCAGCTATGTTTTGTATTTTTAGTAGAGACGGGGTTTCACCATGTCGACCAGGATGGTCTCGATCTCTTGACCTCGTGATCCACCCGCCTTGGCCTCCCAAAGTGCTGGGATTACAGGCTTGAGCCACCGTGCCCGGCTCTAGGATTTTTAAAACTATGTAAGAACACTGAGTGTCCCATAAGAACAAGTGTGTCTGTGATATAAAACATGTCAGCCTGACCCTGGGGTGCAGAAAATGAAGTTTAGGGATTGACAATGGCCCTGCATCTCTGCTTCTCTCTGTTGGGTTGGTCAGAGTGGACTGAGTTTTAGGGCCTGACATGAGTTTTCCAAGAGTGGGAACTGGGCCTCCCATATGAGCCCAAGGCTCTGCCAGGATGGAACCCTGTTTCCTCTCTCGGGCTGGAAGCTCCCGGTGACACTGGCAAGTCCCGTTTCTCATCTCTGCTGTCCCCGGGGTTCCTTGGAGCTCTGCCTGAGATGCCTGCCCTGGTGGTGGGATCACGATGTTGGGGCAGTGATGTGGGCAAATGAGAATAGGGACTAGAGATCAGAGAGGCAGGACGTCTTTAAACAGCCCCTCCTTCCTCAATCAGGTCTTCAGGGGCCCTTGGCAGTATCGGTAATGGTAAAGACCAGTGGCTCGGGGGCCGTATGTCCCAGGTTCAAATTCTGGCTCCTCCACGAACTCAGCGTCTATGCCTCAGTTTTCCCATCTGCAACATGGGAATACCAGCACCTACATCACAGTATTGTCATGAGTTGGCCCACACAGAACACTTAGGCTGGTACCCGGCACTGACGAAGCCCTTGCTAACTGGTGGCTGTCCTGTGCTAGCAAAGAACTGTGGGAGTTTTTTACTGCAGCTGGGGAGAAAGCAGGAGGGAGAAGGAGGTCTCCCCTGCGCGTGGTAGGTGTCGCGCCTCCTTGCCCTCATTTCTTAATGGCCCTTGGCCGCCACCCTGAGCTCATGTTTGTTAGCCTCGGCCCTGACTCTCTCCCTTGGTTTCAGGTGGGACCGTCCGTGGAGCCGGTGCCAGGATGCCCCGGGGGTGTGGATGACCCGCCGTCCAGCCCCAGCACGGCCCGGCCCGCATGCCACTGCCCCGCGAGGACCGCTCTCCGAGGGCCGCCTGGACCCGCACCCACAGTCTCCAGACCCAGGGCCCTCGGCAGCCCCTTCCTGCCTGGCCGCCCAGGGCGGAGGAGGCGCAGGAGTGAGCTGCTCCCGGCTGCGGAGCAAGCAAACGCTGACGGCGGAAAGACCCTGGGGAAGGGGCTTTGTGGCCGCCTAGAAACATTTTCCCCCAGCGGCTCCGCAAAATGACCAGCCTGTTCCGGCGGAGCAGCAGCGGCAGCGGCGGGGGCGGCACCGCGGGTACGCGCGGGGGCGGGGGAGGCGCGGCCGCCCCCCAGGAGCTCAACAACAGCCGGCCGGCCCGCCAGGTGCGCCGCCTGGAGTTCAACCAGGCCATGGACGACTTCAAGACCATGTTCCCCAACATGGATTACGACATCATCGAATGCGTGCTGCGCGCCAACAGCGGCGCGGTGGACGCCACCATCGACCAGCTGCTGCAGATGAACCTGGAGGGCGGCGGCGGCGGCGTCTATGAGGACAGCTCCGACTCCGAGGACAGCATCCCCCCGGAGGTAGGGGCGCGACCCGGGTAATTCACCACCAGCTCCAACCACCGTTGGAGCCTAAGAGGGCCTGGGTTACTCCGCTGTCTGGGTTCTAATTGGCAAGCAGCCTTACTTCCCCTAAGAAAAAGTACCATCCGTCTGTGACCTTATTTTATGGGCAGAAATCATGCAGTCATTCAACAAACACTGAGCACCCATTCCGTGGCGTGCGAGGCGTGGCACTGGACCCCAAGTCAGGAGGCATCAGAATCAAGGTGCTTGTTAAAAGTGGAGGTACCCAGGCCCCACCCCAACATACTAAACTCCACTTCCAGGCCTGGAGTCCGCCAGTGTGGCCAAGTCAGACCAAGTTTCTGCCCTCCTGGAGTTTACAGTCCAGTATGGACCAGAAGCACAGGAGTGGGTACTGACGGCCGGAATGATAAGTGCTCCATGGAGACGTGGAAGCGGCAGGAACGGGTGGCTTCCCAGAGGGAGCTAAGCCAAGACTCTAAGCTGAGACCCGAAGGAAGAGCGAAGCCAGGGAAAGGGTGTGCAGGCAAAGGGAACAGCTCCTGCAGAAGCTGGGAGGTGAAATAGCGCCTGAGTGGCTGGGGAACTGGCTGCAGGACCATCTTCAGGGTCCTAGAGTGAGAGGAGACTAACGAGCTTGACAAAGCCCTGACGCTGAGAAAAAGTGCGGCTGTATCCTGGGAGCTTGGCCACGGAAAGGGAGTGAGGAATCAGACTTGCCACTTAAATCCCTCTCACTGTGGCCTGATGGAGGCGGTAGTGAGCCATAGCCAAGCTATGGGAAGTGGCTGGAGACAGGGGACGTGCCTACTGCATCAGTACCCACCTGCTGGAGGTGGTGAGTCCTTCCCAGTCCCACCCAAGAGTTCAGTGGACGTCTGGTCCCCCAGTCAAAGCAGAGCCTGAGGTGCTTGGTGCAGAAGACTGAGGCACACAGAGTCGGTTAATGAGAAGGTTGCTGTCCACAAGACCATCTGGGACATGCAGCCACGGATAAGCCCAGGACGCAGCAGGAGGGATTTAACTCCACTCTTCATTGAGTCCCGACTTGTGACAGGCATCATCATCCTAAGTGTCATCTCTTCTTCTTTTTTTTTTTTTTTTGAGACAGAGTCTTGCTCAGGCTGGAGTACAATGACACGATCTCAGCTCATTACAACCTTCGTCTCCTGGGTTCAAGTGATTCTCCTGCCTCAGCCTCCTGAGTAGCTGGGATTACGGGCAAATGCCACCATGCTCAGCTAATTTTTGTAGTTTTAAGTAGAGACAGGGTTTCACCATGTTGGTCAGGCTGGTCTCAAACTCCTGACCTTAGGTGATCCACCTGCCTTGGACTCCCAAAGTGCTCAGATTACAGGCATGAGCCACCGCGCCTGGCCCGATGTGTCATCTATTCTAAGCCTCACAAACTTTGCGATGTGCTGTTATTATTACCCTCGTTCCCTGTTCTCTATCAGTCATCCTGCAGGGCGAAGTCTCCTTGCTTTTCCTCCTTACTGGATGCTGCTGAGACTTCTCCTCGGGTGGAGAAGCTCTCTTGGCAGAGACATCTGGCTTATCCCTGGTCACCTGCAGCACCCAGGACAGTACAGGCACATAGCAAGCACTGAGGAGTGTTTGTTGAATGAATACATGTTGCTGCTGTCTTTGGCAGTTGTCTCTCTCTCCTGGGAGACCACTCCTTTGACCTACTTGGAGTAGATGGTGGAAGGAGTATTAGAAAATACGATGCTCTTTGTAGAAAGAAGGAGGAAGAGAGAGAGAGAGAGAGAGTCTGTGTGTGTGCGTGCATGTGTGTGTATGTGTGTGTCTGCAGATACAGTTGACCATTGAACAATGCAGGGCTTGGGACAGTGAATCCCCCCATGCAGTCAAAAATCCACTTTTGAATATAACTTTTGTTTCTCCCAGAAATTGACTACGAATAGCCTGTTGTTGACCTCCAGTCTTACTGTTAAAAACAGTCTTACTGTTAAAAAATATATAACAGATTAATATATATTTTGTATGCTGTATGTAGCATATACCGTATTTCTACACTAAAGTAAGGTAGAGAGAAGAAAATGTTAAGAAAATCATAAGCAAGACAAAATATGTTTTCTATTCATCAAGTGGAAGTAGATCATGGTAAAGGGCTTCATCCTCACGGTCTCACACTGAGTAGGCTGAGGAGGAGGAGGGAGAAGAGGGGTTGGTCTTGCTGTCTCAGGGTTGGTGGAGGTGGAAGAAAATCTGCCTGTAAGTGGACTCGTGCAGTTCAAACTCATGTTATTCAAGGGTCAACTGTACATGCATTAAGTGTGACCTGGAAAGAAAGCTCTCTGCCAGCTCTGACCCTTTCTGCAGTCTGAGTTGCCCTGACAATCTGGCAGGGAGGGTAATATTTCCTCCTTTGTCGACGGCCCCACAGCCTTGTGAGCTTCTGTGAGGCTTCACCACCCCCTAGGCAGGCCCTTGCTGTGTGCGCTTCTGTTTCTGTAAGAATCTTGCTTTCCAAATTGAGCCCCCGCCCCGTACCCCTCCCCTCCCTTGGCAGTCTCCCCAACCCCCTACCTTTGGAACTCTGCCTGGGCCCATAGGCAGGCAGCTCCTGAGCCAGCGGAAAGTGCTTCGGAAAATTTATGAGCCGCAGCTGGAATGACAATAACTGCTGACTGGAAAAAGCCCCCTTTCTGGGGGCTGATGGATGGTAGGCTGGCCCAAGGGGTATCCTTGCCATGGAGAAATATCTTCTGTCAGATAAATGGCCCAGACCCTGCCCCCTGGAGCACCTGGCAGGCATCCATCACCCACAAAGTTAAGCCAGGAGGCCGCAGAGCCCAAAACTTCAGCACCTTTTGAGCCAGAAGAACAACCTCTTTGTGGCTGGTGAGGATGAGGGGAGAGGCCAGGGAGGCCAGCAGCACTGCTGTGGTTATTCTTGGGACTCGGGCCCTGCATTCTGGAGCTTGCCTGGCCGGCTGCCTGCCTTCTCTGTGTTTCCCAAGTCCTCTCCAGGAGGCTCTGATGCATGTCTGGTCTTGCTGCCCTGGGAGGCTGCGCAGAGGAGCAGGAGGGGGGCTGGTGGTGTGGCTGGGGAGGCCTGATCACCTTTGAGTCTGGGGGGCTGACAGCTGCTGGCTGCGGTCAGAGGAAGTCCCAAGCAGCTTCCCTCAGGGGACAGTTCTACTGAGCTCTCCTCACTCACTGCACTCAGGCCCAGGTCAATGGGAACAGTCCAGGCCAGCCACCAAGACCCGCCACCCACCTGCGGCCTCAAGGCCGCAGCCCAGAGCCCTGTCCCTCAGAGCAGAGGGTCTGGGAAACGGGACACCTGGGCTGGGGGACAGCAGCAGCAAGTTCTCTAAGTGCACCAGGGACTTGCTGGGCCACTGTCCTGTGCCAGGGAGCAGGAGCAGCGCTTACAGCATTCTCTCTCTTTTTTCCTTTCTTGTGGAAATTTGGGGTAAACAGAGCAGTGGCCTGCCAAGCGCTGCATTCTTCCTTTCCTGCGAAAGCATCTGTTTAAATACTTTCCGCCTCAAAGGAAAGAACGTCAGTGCATTCCAGGGCTGGAGGCCTCCTTGGGTTGAGCTAGCTGTGTGTGTGCAGAGCACTGCAGAGTACGTGTGTGTGCCTGCATGTGTGTGTGTGTGTACATGTGTGTGTGCGTGCATGTGTGTATGTACAAATGTGTGTGTGCATGTGTATGTGTGTATGTTTGTGTGTGTATGTGTATGTGTGATCACATGCGCGGCTCACCTCCCTACCCCCCAGATGCCCCTGGGAGGCTGTGTGTGCTGGGCATGGCTGGTCTCAGATCAGAGATGTGCCAAACCAGCCTGGCCCAGCCCAGGCTTATACAGGCAGCGTTATGATGGTGACTTTTGCAAACTCACTTGAAGTCTGGGGACTCTGGGACACCTTCGATTCACAGCCTCTGAGCTCCTCCCATGTTCTTTGATCTTGGAGGAGATGGGAACAGAGTTGTGAGGGGAGTGAGCAGGAGGCGAAGGCGTAGGCCAGGCTGGGCTGTGTGGTGAGGAATCTCCCAGTCAGGGGTCCCATCTATTGCCCCAAACTCCTCTCTGGGTCTCTGGGGAAGAGTCTAGGTCGGTCAGTGGAGCAGGAACCTCAGACTTTGCCCAGCCGTTGGCCTCTCCCTGTCCTTCTTCTTGGCTTTTAGATAAAGACAAGAGCTTGGGAAGGAGAGTGGGCATCCTGGGCACGCCCCTTGCTACTCTCTGTCCTGAGAGTCCAACCTGAGTGTGCAGCCAGTGCACCTGAGGGAAAGACCCTTGGGCCGGTCACGGTGTAGCTGGGACTCACGCCTGTAATCCCAGCACTTTGGGAGGCCAAGGCAGGTGGATCGCCTGAGCTCAGGAGTTTGAGACCAGCCTGACCAACATGGTGAAACCTCATCTCTACTAAAAATACAAAAATTAGCCTGGATGGTGGCAGGCATCTGTAGTCCCAGCTGCTTGGGAGGCTGAGGCAGGAGAATCGCTTGAACCTGGGAGGCGGAGGTTTCAGTGAGCCAAGATCGCATCACTGTACTCCAGCCTGGGTGATGAAGCAAGACTTTGTCTCAAAAAAACAAGCAAACAAAAAAGAAAGATCCTTGTGGTCTAAGTTGAAGACTCAGTTCTAAAACGTTTGTGGATTTGCCATGTCACTTAGCCTTGGCCTCAGTTTCCTTCTGTGTAAGATGGGATAATGAGCCATATCCTACTGCTCCAGGTTGTTTGAGGTTAAGATGAGATCAGAGACGTGGAGGTACTTTGAGAGAGGGTATGAATGATGTTATCAAAGAAGAGCGTGGGTAAAGGAGCACATGAGTCACACGCGTGCAGCTCGGTGGAGTTTCACAGTGTGAATAGATCATATTATCAGCACCAGCCCAAGAACCATCATCCTGAGAACCTGGAGTGCCCCTGGTGTCCGTTCTCACCCTTACCCACCCTGTTGAGGGCATGCCGCTCTGACCCTGAGCACTGTATGTTTATCTGCCTGCATTTGACTGCGCATGGAGGGAGAATGCTGCTGTGAATACTCTTTTGGGGACAAATAATTTGATGTCTGTGGACTGTGCTAGAACTGGAGGGTCAGAGGTAGCCGTGTGTTTAGCTTTTTCAAAAAGGCACTTTTCTAAGCTGGTTGATTGTATCGATTGACACCCCTACCAGCAACACGGAGCTCCCTTATTATATACCCGCCCTCCCACACTTGGTTTTGTCTAAAAGGCATTTAAATTCAAGGAGGGATGATTAATAAGTCTTTCTCTGTTGCCTCTGATTTAGATCTTGGAGAGGACTTTGGAACCCGACAGCTCAGATGAAGAGCCCCCGCCTGTGTACTCCCCACCAGCCTACCACATGCACATGTTCGACCGGCCCTACCCTCTGGCTCCCCCGACTCCGCCTCCCCGGTGAGGATCTGTCTTGTCTCAGAGCGCAGGGCGGTAGGGAAGAGGATCAGTGGCTGGGGCTGTGCACGAACAACGGGAAACTTGGCTGGACCCCTCAGTACATTCTCAAAGAACACGCTTCTACTGCAGCAAGAGACGTTTTAGCTAGATACCAAGGAGAACTTGCAAAATGTAAGGATTGCAAGAACACACGTTTCCTAGATTCCTACTCTGGGCTAGGTAGTGTGTCTCGTACCACATGGGACACAGAGCTAAGTAAAACTCAGCCTCTGCTTTCTGGGAGATTTTAGTCAAGGGAGATGCCAGAGTAGAAATGACAAATATAGGGACTGTGTACTGACACTTCCCCTCCCAAACCCACAGCAAACACTACTGATTAATCACTGTGCTCTTTCCTGCTGAGTCAACACTGAGCCTCAGATCCCCATCAACACAGAGCACAGCATTCCCAGCCAGTCATCAGTAACTGATGGAATGGCTATCTGCCATCCTTGGGCTAGGGATCTTGTGGGGATTTTTCAGCAATGACAGCAAGTCTCTTTGGTTGGGGTATTTTGATAATGGGAGGCAGGGAGGTAGACTGCAAAGTCCCTGGAAACATCTCCCAGGTTAGCTCTGTAATTTGGAAGCTTAAAATGAAGCTAGGCTGGGCCTGGTGGCTCATGTCTGTAATCCCAGCACTTCGGGAGGCCAAGGCGGGCAGATCACTTGAGGTCAGGAGTTCGAGAAACAGCCTAGCCAACATTGTGAAACCCTATGTCTACTAAAAACACAAAGATTAGCTGGGCGTTGTGGTACACACCTGTAAGTCCAGCTACTTGGGAGTCTGAGGCAGGAGAACTGCTTGAACCCAGGAGGTGGAGGTTTCAGTGAGCTGAGATGGCACCACTGCATTCCAGCCTGGGCAACAGAGTGAGACTCCCATCTCAGTCAATCAATCAATCAATCAATCAAATGAAACTAGTTGGCAACAAGGTCCCATGGGTCTCTGGGTGCTTGTTTTTCTAGGCTCCACGTTTGTGCTGGAGCTGCTGGAGCTGGAGTGTGGTGGCCTCTTTGCTCTAGAGCTGCCGTTTCTTAGAATGGCTCAGGCCCGGAGTAGTGAGGGGCTGGGGAGATGATGGGAGAGGACACCTGCCCCAGTTGGATCTTCTCTTCTCCCAGAACAGCCCTAGAGCAGTGGTGGAGAACTCTGTTATCAGGCAAGTATAGCTAGCATTGACTAAGCACCCTTCCAGTGCCAGAAACGAAGGTTCTTTACCAACACCATCACATTTAACGCAAAGGTGGGGACTGTTGTCATCATCTCTATTTATGGACGAGGAAACTGGGCCTTGAGAGGTCTCATAGCTTCCCCAAGACAAAGAGCTGGAGTTGGAATCCAGGTCACTCTGACTTGCAGCCTGTCACCCTTCACTGCCCTATCCTGTCACCTCCCTAATGAGAAAAATCTCTGATTGCAGCTTAGGGAGCTCATAGAGTCCTAGAAAGTTATTGAGAGGAGGAGGGAGGGAAGTATTTTGAGTCAGGGACAGGAACAGAGCTGGGATCTTTATCATGAGTGGTACGAGGAGCTGGCAGGCTGTCCTGGAGTGGGAGGTGGGGAGTGAGTGATGGGTCTGGGTGGGGCCTAGGCAGGACTTGCAGACTGGGATGGGCCACAGAGCCCAGAGCGACATGATTTTTCCTTTGACTTTTTTTTTGGGGGGGGATGGGGTCTCACTCTGTCATCCAGACTGGAGTGCAGTGGCATGATCTCTGCTCACTACTATCTCTGCCACCCGAGTTCAAGCTATTCTTCTGCCTCAGCCTCCTCAGTAGCTGTGATTACAGGCATGCACCACTACACCCAGCTAACTTTTATTTTCAGTAGAGACAGGGTTTCACCATGTTGCCAGGCTGGTCTTGAACTCCTGACCTGAAGTGATTCACCCACCTCGGCCTCCCAAAGTGCTGGGATTACAGATGTGAGCCACTGTGCCTGCCCCTGCCTCCACCTTTTTTTTTTTTTTTTTTTTTAATATCCCAAGATGCTTTTGCAAGAAGTTCAACTGGGGCCATAAGAGAAAGGATTTTTTTCTTCTTTAAATAGAAACAGTCTCATGATGTTGCCCATGGTGAATTTGAACTCCTGGGCTCTAGCAGTCCTCCCGCCTCAGCCTCCCCGGTAGCTGGGACTGTAGGACATACCATCATGCTTGGCTGAAAATCCCAGTATAAATACGGTATGAGCATCCACACCCTCTCCCTACTCTGGCTGGGTGTTCAGCCTCTGTGGGTGGGGGGCCAGGGCAGTGCAGCCCAGTGATGGGAGCCCCACTTGGGGGCAAGGTAACCTCAGCACTAGACCAAGGCTCAGGAGGTCTTGTTCAGACCCTGTGGTCTTTAGACAAGTTACTGCTCTTGCTTGAGGTTCTGGAACCTGACTCAGGAAATGAAGGCTTTGCAGGGCTGGGAGTGGATGCGCTGAGAAGAACCTGACCTGTGGAATCAGACGGAAGTGGTCTGTTTTTCCCACCCCTTCCTTCCGCTGCCTAGCTTAGGATTCTTCAGGCACCTTTGCTGTGTGGCCTTTGGCTCATTGCTTAACCTCTTTGAGCTTCATTTGCCTCACCTGAAATGGGAATAGTAATTTCTACCTTTGCACTCCAGGAGGATTGAATGAGATATGTGTGGGGCACTCAGCACAGTCCCAGATTTAGACCAGATCTATAATAAGTGGTTTACTGCTCCCTCCTGTCTGCCAGCTACACTTGCTGGCCTCTAAATTCAGCTCTAATATTGAGCATTGAGACCAGGGGCGAGGCTTCCCCCAGAGGCTAGTCTTCAGTAGAGGCATGGGTCCCTTTGCCCCAGGATGGCTCTGCTAGATCTGGGCCTCTAGGCATCTCCAGCACCTTGTCCAGTCCCTCCATCCAGGATATTCATTTCCAGCATTTACTGAGTCGTCTGCTGTATGCAGGCGCTAAGCCATGTGTGTGATGAGGTGAGTATGGCATTGCTGGACCATGTGTGTGAGCCATGTGCTGAGCCGTGTGTGTGATGAGGAGGTGAGCTCGGCATTGCTGGACCATGTGTGTGAGCCATGTGCTGAGCCGTGTGTGTGATGAGGAGGTGATCTCGGCATTGCTGGACCATGTGTGTGAACAATGTGCTGAGCCGTGTGTGTGATTAGGAGGTGAGCTCGGCATTGCTGGACCATGTGTGTGAACCATGTGCTGAGGCGTGTGTGTGATGTGGAGGTGAATACGGCACTGCCTGTTTCCCCACCCACTGCCAAGGAGATCAGGGTCTAGAGAAGCCAAAGACATGGGGCAGGGAAGGCTGCCAGGAGAAACTGATGTCCAGGCTGTGAGCTGAAGACCACATGGCAGTAATCTGGAGAAGCAGAGGACAGAGCGGTGCTCGGGCAAAGGAGGCAGCACGTGCCGAGGCCTGGAGGCAGGAAGAGGGCCCATGTGGGACCTCCTGGAAGCATCTAATGGCAGGTGAGGCTGGACAGGCAGGCAGATCAAGGGCCCTGTGGCCCTCCAAGGAGCTTCCATCTTCTCTTGCAGCCTGGGAGCCTTTCAAAGGCCTTAAGCTGGAGAGTGACAGGACCAGGTTAGTGTTTTAGGAATCTTCCTCTGGCTGCTGAGGGAGATCAGATTTGAGTAGGGGAGTGGCCTCCTCCCTTCTGCCACCTCCAGTGACTGGGGTGCTGAGAGCCTGTGTATGGGGCAGAGTTTGGGAGCATGAGCATTGTCCTGCTAGGGCACAGAGAGGCAGGCAACACTGGGAGCATGCTTCAGATGTCACGATCCCTGGGCCCAGGTTCTATCTGGATGATCTGTGTGTCCCGGGACATGGCCTGAACCCGTTCTGGACCTCAATGTCCAGTTTTTACCAAAAATTGTACTTGGAAGGCCTGTCTCTGAAATCCTTTTCCATCACGTCTGATGTTCCATGGGTAAACCTGAGGTTTCGATGGGGCTTGAAGTTGTAGTTTTGGGGTCCAGAGGCAGAGGCTCTGGGCTGGGAAATCCTCCCCAGCTTCTGTCTCCTTCCCCTCCCCCAGCCTATCTTTCCTTCCATCTGTCTGAAAGAAAGTCGGTCTCTGAAACCCAGGGGACCCCTCCACACAGGCCGCCTGCTGTTTTTCCGTTAAAATTACAGCCTTGGAAGTTTTTTGTATTTGCGTCTCAGCTCATTTCTGACATTCCTTTCCGACCACAATGGAGTTGCCTGGGCTGCCTGTGCTCAGGGCCCCCAGCTCACGCAGCTGTGGGCTGACCTCATCTCTACCAGTGCCAGGCAAGGGGCCGGGAGGGGGCTGGGCTTGGCCTTCCTTCAGGGCCACAGGCCCAGCAGCAAGGGAAACTCAGCCGAGAACAGGGACTTCCTCCATCTTGTCCTGTTCAACACTTGGATGCCTCATGGCTGGAGGGGTCCAGATGCACCTCTGGGGTCCTCCCTCCGCTGCTTTCCTGGGTGGCTCCCAGGTGTGGTTAAATTGGGGATGGGCATCCACGTCCCAGATGAAGACCCTGAGATCCAAGAACGGGCAATGCCCCTGGAGAGGACTCCTCTTTGCTCTGGCCTGGGCTGGTCTGTGGGTCCCTGAGAGATGGGGCTCCCTCTCTCCCCCCATCTCTGGCCTTTGGAGAAAAACGAAGCCTCCAACAGTGACAGAAGGTGGCAGTGATATAGAAGGAAATTTGGCCGTGGAATGGGAGTCCGGGGTTGTGATGCGAGCTCCTCTCCGGACCATTCCCTCTCCCCCTGTGTCTGCGCAGCGAGAGGGTGGACGAGGCGTGATGGGGTTCCCTTGGCTCCAGTCTGTGAGAGCTGAGCTCCCCACAGGCACTTAGCAGCTGGTTATGCTGTCTGCTGCCGCCCCCGCCCCTTCCCTGCGCCCCCGCCACCGGCCACCCGCCCAAAATAGAAAAGGAAAGGAAGTTATTTCCATAGTCAGCGGCAGCCCGGAAAAGCTCCCCTCCAGTGAGGGGGCGGGCGGGATTCCTGGAGCTGGAGACCAAATCAAAGCCAGGCCCCGAGAGTGAGAGCGGCCCCCACCGCCCGACCCTCGGCTGCCTGCTCAGAGCGCGGCTGCCTGCTCAGTGCGCCGTTTCCCTGATTCAGCGGAACACGTGTCCTGCGGTTGCCACGCTGCAGGCTGCCATGGAGCTGTGGGGAGCTCCTGGCCGGTCTCCAGGCTGCCCTCAGGCCCAGGCAGCAGGGCGGGAGCCTGGGGGTCAGGGAGGGTGTGAGCCAGCCCCCTCTTCCTCTCCTGCCTTGCCCAGCTGTCGGCTCTGCCATGGCACAGAGCTCCCGCCACACACATGCCAGGCCTGGAAAGAGCGGCTGGCCCCGGAGCGCCCTGAGAGCGAGATCCTTGCACACTTACATCAACACGTCACTGCTCAGGACACAGCCTCCTGAAGGGCTCCCCGGCACCTGGGCAGGGAGACAGCAGTTTCTAGATGAGGAAACTGAGCCCTAGAGGGGAATAGGGGCCCACCCAAGACCACCCTACTGGCTGGTAGTTGAGCCGGAACTGGAGCTTGGATTTACAGGGATCCTGGCGTCCCCACATGCCCCCTTCTCAGCAAACCAACATGCATCAGGCTGTGCTGCTGGGGCTTATGTGTCTGTTTCTTTGGACCATACCTGTCAGTCAGCATCATGAGACTGGCATTGTGTAGGTGCTAGGATAGAAGCATGAAAGGATGCGATTCCTGCCGTCTTTAGGGGACATTCGTAAACAGTACGTCTACATCCACAGCGTTCCACATGAGCACCATGGACAGACAGCTCTGCAGGTCTAGAAATCTGGGAGGCGCTGAGTGACTGGAGAGCAGTGAATGGCAGGGAGTTAGCTGAGGCTGGTTGAGAAGTCTCCAGTGATGAGGCAGAGTGACAAGCCTTTGTTCTGGAGGCAGTGGAGGCCATGGGAATCTTATCTTTTTTTTTTTTTTTTGAGACGAAATCTTGTTCTGTCACCCAGACTGGAGTGCAGTGGCACGATCTTGGCTCACTGCAACATCCATCTCCCAGGTTGAAGCAATTCCCCTGCCTCAGCCTCCTGAGGACTACAGGTCGTGCCACCACGCCCAGCTAATTTTTTTTAGTAGACGGGGTTTCACTATGGCCAGGATGGTCTCAATCTCCTGACCTCATGATCTGCCTGCCTCGGCTTCCCAAAGTGCTGAGATTATAGGTGTGAGCCACTGCACCCAGCTGGCCATGGGAATCTCTGAGCAGGATCTGACCTGCCTGAGGACCTGGTGTGATGGGGCCAGGAGACCTGGGGTTGGGCTTGATGGCTCCCTCCTCCCTGTCACTTCCCATCCTCTAGGATTGACGCGCTGGGCTCTGGAGCCCCTACAAGCCAGAGGCGCTATCGGAACTGGAACCCACCGATGCTGGGCAACCTCCCAGATGACTTTCTCCGCATCCTGCCCCAGCAGCTGGACAGCATACAGGTAATGGGGGCCGCCCCCACCTTCTACTCCCACCTGCCTGTCCAGCAGCTCTCTTTGCCCACACAATTTGTGCCAGCCAGTTTTACTTCCTGATCTTTAAATCCAGGCTGAGCTATTTCTGTTGCTCTGGGTTTGTAGGGAAGGGACACTGAACTGAAAGCCTTGCTTCCTGCCTGGGCCTGGAGGTTTCCTGTTGTATTCAGGGAAGGTGACAGCTCAAGGAGGCTGCCTGCCGCAGCTGTCACCTCAGGCTGGAGAGAAGCGGGCATAGGGCAGCTAATGGTGGAGGGCCAGGGCACTCCCCTTCCTCCTTGGGAAAGGGCCAGAGGCAGCTTCTCCCTAGATGGTGGCATGCCCCAAGGTGCCTCTGCAGCAGGGCAGGTCCGCTCTGAGGCCATTGGTGCAGGGAGAGGGTTGAGTTTGGGAATCCACGTGTAGGCTGTTCCATGGTTTGCAGATTTCTTTCCAGGACTCTTCAGGTTGTAGATGGTGGTCCGTGATGTGGAGGAAAAATAGGTTTTAGGCTCCTGCTACGTCCCCTGCAGCGAGGGCTCTGACCTGTCTATTGGATTTTGGCTGGCAACCAGGTTCCATCAGGAGGTGTGAGCCTCAAGGGAGGGCTGCAGGATGTTGGACAGGGCGTGTGTGCAACCAGAGGGACGTGGGTGTTTGTGCCACACATGCCCTTGTGTGTATGCATTCAACGTGCTCTCTCCGTTCCCCAGGGTAATGCTGGGGGCCCCAAGCCTGGGAGTGGAGAGGGAGGTCCCCCTGCCATGGCCGGGCCAGGGCCCCGAGACCAGGAGAGCCGCTGGAAGCAGTATCTGGAAGACGAGAGGATTGCGCTTTTCCTGCAAAATGAGGAGTTCATGAAGGAGCTGCAGCGGAACCGCGACTTCCTCCTCGCCCTTGAGAGAGGTGGGCAGTGCACGCAGCCACTTCTCCCTGGCTGAAGAAGGGAAGTGATGCTGGCTTTAGCCTTGGGGCTCAGGAAAGCACTGAGCTGGGGGCTGAGGGGGTCAGGTGCTTTCTGTCCTACGAGGCATGACTCCCACCAGGTTATCCCAGGGGAGCCCCAGAATTCTGCCAATGGGAACCTGCGTCACTGGCCACCCCTTTCTCCCTCAGGACTCAGAGGAAGGAGGGTATACAGTCTTAGGCCTTCTTCCCTTTGCACATCTGCTCTGTGCCAGGCACTGGCCTTGGCACAGGGAAGCAGGGAGAAGAGCACTGCCCTTCCTCACAGCACCAGCCCTAAGGCAGGCATGGTGTGTCTGGAGCTCGGGGAACAGAATGACTGGCTCCATGGGCACCAGAACGTGGGAAGCTCGTGAGTGGAAGGCCTTAGAAGGGGCTCTGGAACTCTGTGGGTATTTGGGTAGTCTCTGGGTTGGAGACCCAGCTCCCCAGCCTGGCTGCCTTTCCCCTGCGGGGTGGAAGTGTGTTTGGGCTAGAGGAAATGAGAGGGCCGTGGAGCTCTGTCACTGTGATGGCCATAGCGTGAGCGCTTGTGTGTGTTAACTGATGGTGTGTTGGTGGGGGAGGAGCAAGTTGTGCAGGGATAAGGCTGAGTTGAGGCCCAAGGTGAGCCCCAGCTCTGCAGCAAAGGTGCTGGAAGTCTCAAGGCCTTTCCTTTATTTATTTATTTATTTATTTAGAGACACAGTGGCTCATTTTGCTCTTGTGGCCCAGGCTGGAGTGCAGTGGCTCGATCTCGGCTCACTGCAACCTCCACCTCCCAGGTTCCAGCGATTCTCTTGCCTCAGCCTCCCAAGTAGCTGGGATTACAGGCACATAGCACCACGCCTGGCTGATTTTTACATTTTTAGTAGAGACAGTGTTTCACCATGTTGGCCAGGCTGGTCTCGAACTCCTGACCTCAGGTGATCCACCCGCCTCAGCCTCCCAATGTGCTGGGATTACAGGCGTGATTCCATCACACTTGGCTGGGTCTTTCCTTTTAAATGAGGGTGTTTGGACTGTATAATCTCTCCATGTCCTTTTAATTCTGACATTCGAGATAGTTGTCAGATAGTAGTTTCTTTCACTGCTGGTTCTTTGAGAGCTGGGAGATGTTGTATGCACTCATATTTTGGGTGCCTGTGTGCTTGTGTGATTTTGGGGGCTCAGCCTCTAGCAACCTACCACGTCCCAGCCCAGCCTACCCCTGGGAGCCCAGGAGCTAACCTCCCTGACTTGTGAATGTGGTCCTTTTCCAGATCGCTTGAAATACGAATCCCAGAAATCTAAATCCAGCAGCGTGTCTGTCGGAAACGACTTTGGCTTTCCCTCTCCTGTCCCAGGTAACTTTGACTTCCGGGGACGGGACGGAAACCTAGAGGCATGGCGCAGGGGGTCACACCCAACTTTGCTTTGCATATTTGGAGTTTGGGAGTAGGGTGAAATAACCAGATTGTGGGAGGGGGCCTGGGCCTCCTGAGCAGTCTGGCGAGGCCGCTTCTGCCCCCACCTCCACATCTGCTCCATTTAGCAGCCCTGGGTTCTTTCCAGTCCAGCCACGGCTGGGCTTCTGAGCCCACATCTGGACATTTCTCCTTACAAGATTATAAGATTGGCCGGGCGTGGTGGCTCATGCCTATAATCCCAACACTTTGTTTGGGTGTAACAGGCTGGCTGAACTCTCAACCTGTGCCTTGAGTGTAGGCTAGTAAAGGACACACGGCTGGGTGCAGTGGCTCACACCTGTAATCCCAACGTAAGACCCTTTGTCTCCACCAAAAAAAATACAAAAAATTAGCTAGGCATAGTGGCATGTGTTTGTAGTACCACCTATTCAGGAGGCTGAGGTGGGAGGATCGCTTGAGCCCAGGAGGTTGAGGCCGCAGTGGGCTGTGATTATGCTACTACACTCCAGCTTGGGTGACAGAGTGAGACCTTGTCTTCAAAAAAAAAGGAAAGAAAAGGACACATAGTACCCCAAAATGCCCCATAATGGGACTCAGAGACTTGATAAGTCTTGGTCTCTGCCCTGGGGGATCTTATGGTCTTTTTTTTTTTTTTGAGACAGAGTCTCATTTTGTCACCCAGGCTAGAGTGCAATGCCATGATCTCTGCTCACTGCAGCCTCTACTTCCCAGGTTCAAGCAATTCCCCTGCCTCAGCCTCCTGAGTAACTGGGACTACAGGTGCGCGCCAACATGCCCAGCTAATTTTTTGTATTTTTTTTAGTAGAGACGGGGGTTGCACCATGCTGGCCAGGCTGGTCTCAAACTCTTGACCTCGTGATCCTCCCGCCTTGGCCTCCCAAACAAAGTGTTGGGATTATAGGCATGAGCCACCACGCCTGGCCAATCTTATAATCTTGTAAGGAGAAATGTCCAGAAAACAGGTAGAACAAACTGGCAAAGCTGAGGACTTACTGATTTTAGCAAATGCATGGAAAAAAAGGAGGGCAGGATCAATCTGGGGAGTTCACTCATTCATTCATGACATAGCTGGAGAATATCTGCCAGCTATTAGGCCTTGCCCTAGGTGTTGGAGGAAGAGGAATTTCTAGCTTTGTGTACAAGGTGGTAGGAAGTAAGAATTGCCTATAGGCCAGGTGCAGTGGCTCACACCTGTAATCCCAGCACTTTGGGAGGCTGAGGCGGGTGGATCATGAGGTCAGGAAATCAAGACCATCATGGCCCACAAGGATGGTGAAACCCCATCTCTACTAAAAGTACAAAAATTAGCCGAGTGTGGTGGCACTTGCCTGTAGTCCCTTGGGAGGCTGAGGCAGGAGAATCGCTTGAACCCGGGAGGTGGAGGTTGCTGTGAGTTCAGTCGCACCGCTGCACACCAGCATGGGCAAGAGAGTGGGACTCTGTCACACACACACATACACGTACTTCAGCCTGGGCAACAGAGTGAGACTCTGACACACACACACACACACACACACACACACACACACACACAGACACACACACAAGAATTGTCTGTAAAGAGGGCCATGCCCTTCTGCTCGGAAGCCCTAGTGGCTGAAGGAGGATTGGATGGGGGTGATGGAGCACCAGTGCTACTGGGATGCCCAGACTACTGAGTTGAGCCACAACTGGAAATGACAACGTGGTGCCTGTGTGTAAAAAGTGGCCCCTGGTCAGTCAGTGCCCTCTGCCCCACACATACATGCTGCCCACCTTGGGGAAAGGCTCTTGCCTGGAATAGACCTTGTATCATGCAGTGGAGTCCGGGGTAGAGGAGCAGAGGGATGGGGCGCTGAGCTGATCCCAGCTTGAAGGGAGAAAATCCTGTGGAACTGACTCATAAGCAGCAGGCTGGGAGCTTAGGCCTCAGCAGATGTGCAGCTGGGAGTTTTAAGCAGGAGCTTCTTGTCCTTGATCCTGAATTAACTAGAGATACCGGGGCTGCTGAGATGGATCAGAATGACTCAAAGGGGACTTAGCAGGCAAGGTGACTGGGGATTAATGGAGTTGTAGGACAGAGAGCAGGGACTTCAGAAAGGCAGCAAAAGACCCAAGTGGGTGCTGAGCAAGCCTGGGAGACTCTGGGTGGCCGGCAGGGTTCTGACTCCAGAACCAGCCCCATGCTATTCCTACTCACTGTAACTAGCCAGAAACCCTGTGGCTGGGAGGGAGCGAGGGACGGGCTCACCCTGGCAGGAAGGACAAGGGACTTGCTGCAGGTGAATGCCAGCTCTGAGCCAGCACCTCATTAGACTGTCACATGAATGTCGGGGTACAGTGTGGCAGGCCCATGGCGCGCTGACCAATGTTTCACAGCCAGCTGGGTGCAGTGGAAGCCTGATGTGTAGCACCTGGTGACTGTCACGGTGGAAATACGCCCAAGCTACCAAGGTGACTTCATGAAACGTGGAGTTGGTCAGAGGCGTGGACGGTTGGGAGCCCACACGAGCTGGCACTCTACACACACAGCAACCACTAGACCGTCCCCATTTTTACAGAGGAGGAAACACAGTCCACAAGGGGAAAGAGGAGCTCCTGGAACTCCACGTCTTCCTTGCTTTAAACTATCTCCTGGCCAGGGAAGAAACCTGCTCTTTCTCCGCATTTGTCCGCAGACGGGAGGGTAGGGCTGGGACGGCAGCTGTGGCTGCCACACTGGGCAGCCTTCAACAGGTGTCTCCTTCCAGGAACTGGCGATGCCAACCCTGCTGTGTCTGAAGATGCCTTATTCAGGGACAAGCTGAAACACATGGGAAAGTGTGAGTCCCACTCAGGCCCCGCTACCCTCCCGGCTTTTCTGAGACAGGCCCTGTGGCCACCCAGCGGGGAGGGAGCCCCCCAGAACGTGTCACACAGCTGACTCTCGGTGAACCAAAGTGACTCTTTCATCGCAGGCTGGCTCCCTCAGCCCTCCTGCCTCATTTCCCTCTACAGCTGAGTCTAGATACAAATTAAGTTTTAAATCCTCCTGAGCCAGATGTCTGCAGAAAAATAACGTGCTGTACATGCTCTCACCCCAGTCCTCGTATTCACGTTCTCTGTGGCTTGAGGAGGCTTGGTCGGAGCTGACTGCACAAAAGAGCCTTTGCTAAGCCTCTGTGGGGGTGGGGCCTCTTTCCACAAAGTCCTACCAGCATTGAGTGTCCCCTTCCCGCCCCCTCGCCTCCCCGCGCCACTCAGACCCACAGCCATGTGTGAATGAGGCTGCCGTCCTTTCAGGCTCCATTTCAGGGAAAATCTCAGATTAGTCATGGAAATCCCAGAACCAACTTTGGAGGTGGCTAGGGGAGGGGCGGGAAGGTGGTGGCCGCGGGAAAGTGAGCCAGGATGCATTGCCGAGAGGTGCCGCTGGGAGGGAATTCTCGGATCTCCAGCGGCCTGCGGTCCCTGGGCCTGGCCCCCGGTGGCCTTTGCTACCCCTGCAGGCTGACCTGGGAGGCAGCCTCTCAATCCTGGGTGGTGTCCTCAGGGGTCTGCAATTCCTGTCACCTCTCCCTCCCCTAGCTCCCACCCTTGCCTGCCTCCTGCTCGCCACTCCAAGGGGTCTTGGCCCTCCCCACCTTTCCCACACCTGGGAGGAGGCCATCTGGTGTGCTGGCTGCTGAGAGGATGACTCACAGGTCTCTCTGCCCCCAGCCACCCGGAGGAAGCTGTTTGAACTTGCCCGAGCCTTCTCAGAGAAAACCAAAATGAGGAAGTCAAAGAGGAAACACTTGTTGAGGCATCATTCGTATCCTTTCCAGCCTGGCACCGGGGAGGGGGGCGGGTGGAAGCCAAGGGCCACGGAGCACAACCTACACCGGACTCGCTGCAGCCCTGCCCTCCCCTGGGAGTGCGACCCCGCTCTGTGGCCTCCTTCCCTCCTCCCCTCCCCTCCACGAGCTCAGCTGCCCATCTCTGGGTGCCAACCAAGGACCAGGGAAGCAGCTCCTGTCTCCCTTCTGTAGGCTCACAAGTTGGCCTACAACTTACTTTTGGTCTGAGGTCATGTATGTCTTGGGAGAAAAAGTGGTTCTTCCGTCGAAATCAAACCTCCCCCTCATTTCTCTGGTTGAACTGGCGCATGAGTCCTTCTTACTCCACGCATGTTGGCCCTGCCTTCTCACTTTCAGTTCCTCGAGGAGAAATACGGCTTTCAACATTTTCACCCGAACTCCTGTCCGTGCTTCTCAAACAGGGCCTAGGATATCAGAGGCTAAGCAGCCAGAGGGGAACAGGGAGGAAGCTGTGTCTCCATCCCCAGAGATGTAAGCGGGATGAGAGTGTCAGAGCCTGTCCACGCTACTGACCCCAGGAAAAGGAGCCCGGGGGACAGTACTAGGGGTGGGGGGTCAGGTGGGTGTGGTGGATGCCTCCAGGGCTTGGAGGGGTGGGCAGAGAGGGGGTGGGTCTGGGAGAACTAGGGTGGCGCCCCCTCATGGGACAGTTTTCCTGAATGGCCTGACAGGCTGGGGGCTGCCGCATCAACAGCCAACCTCCTGGACGATGTGGAGGGCCACGCATGCGGTGAGGCTGGAGGGGAGTCGTAAGCTCCCACTTCCCTATGATCCCGATCTCCCAGCCGAGTTCCTGGGTGTTTCATGGGAGCACCTGCCCTGTCCCCTAGAGGCACACATTGAGGGTTGGTGGGCAGGTGACCCAAAGAAATGTATCCCCCCAACTTGGTTGACATTGCACCTCCCTTCCTGCAACCCCAGAAAGGGGGCCCTAGCCCTCCTTCCACTTAGATGTCTCCCTGTAGCATGAAGTGCCAGGTACTGTTTCTGGGAAATATTCTTTGGGGTGTGAGGGGGCAGACAGGCCTACCCCTATGGGGGACCCTCACCCTGAGAACCAAGCCCTGGGCAGCTTCAGTCTGTGGGCCCAGAAGCTTCTCAACTCTCACCCAGTCCCTTCCAAAGGCCACGTGGGCCAGAAGACTCTGCTTCAGACCCTACCGGGCCCGCAGCTGGACCCTGATCCTCATGCCACATTCGAGGGTCTGGAGGCACCCAGAAACAAGGACTGGAAGGGCCTCGGAAGTCACCTAGGTAGTCCAGCTTTCCCATCCCATTTTATAGAGGAGAAAACTGAGGCCCAAAGAAAAGGGGAGAACTTGTCCAAGGTCTCAGAGCTCAGTGGTGGACCCCGGCTGGCACCTGGGTATCCTGCTGCCTCTCTCCCCGGACCCATGCATTGTCCACCTGGGGGACTTGCACGGACCCCAGATGAAGGGGGCAGAGAGAGCCGGGTCAGCTCTCTTGCCCAATCTAAGGGCCGTGCCTGAGCGAGGCCCTCCAGGGTAGAGGCTGAGGCAGCTTCCCTCTCCTTCTCAGACGAAGACTTCCGGGGAAGGCGGCGGGAGGCACCCAAGGTGGAGGAAGGCCTGCAAGAAGGACAGTAAGAGGTAAGGCCTGGAGCCACAGCTGCCCAAGGCCAGGGCCACCACACTGTGCACCCCATCTGTCCTCCCAGGTGTCCAGAGGTGCTAGGCTTGGGCAACTGGGTTGTGCAGGTCCCACGTGTCTTCCCTCATAGTCATGGCAGGGACATGGGCATGGGAACTAGTCCATTGCATGTCTTTTTTTAGTTATTTATTCATTTGACAAAAGATAAGCACACCTGCCTATGACAGATGCTGAGAACAGGAAAACAAAATCAGCGTTGACCTTGAAGAGTTTACAGTCCAGTTGAGAAGACAGACGAGGACACACATAGCACACTGAGAGGACAATTTAGGAAAAACTGGCTGGGCACAGTGTCTCACGCCTATAATCCCAGCACTTTGGGAGGCCCAGGTGAGTGGATCACCTGAGGTCAGGAGTTCGAGACCAGCCTGGCCAACATGGTGAAACCCTGTCTCTATGAAAATTACAAAAATTAGCCCGGCATGGTGGCAGCGCCTGTAATACCAGCTACTTGGAGGCTGAGGCAGGAGAATCACTTGAATTTCAGAGGCAGAGGTTGCAGTGAGCCTAGATCAGCCATTGCACTCCAGCCTGGGTGACAAGAGTGAAACTCCATCTCAAAAAAAGAAAAAAAAAAAGGCAAAAGAAAAACAGGTGATCTCAAGCTGGCTGTGCACACACAGAGCTCTCTCCAGCCCCCTGCTTGGGTTGGGTTGGTGTCTGCCACACCAGGATGAGGAAACCCCTCCTGAGGCAGCGGTTTCTGGCTGAAGCCCTGGGGATCCAGCCATTTCTCCTCCTCTCTTCCTGTGCCCTCTCTGGGGAAGAAAGAGGGGATGCCAAGGCCTCCTCCAGGACTCGCCAGGACAGCTTTCCCTCTTTCAGCCCCCCTTTCCCATGGGAGAGGGGAAGCTACCCAGCCGTTCCCCCACTGGTCTGGTCCCAGTGGGCAGCATCTATAAGGCTTTCTTGAGCTGGTGGTGTGGCAGGTGTGGCCCTGCGTCAGACCATGGAGAAATACTTGCTGCCACCAGGATAGTCACAGTGGAGGTGAGAGAAACCAGGAATCAGTAAATACAAGCGCCCTCTCCCGTCTGCCTGGGCAGCTGGCCCTGCACCCCCTCCACCCAACTCCCCGCCACATCTCCCAGCAGGCACTGCAGCCCCTTCCTTAACCATCAGGCTTTCCTCAAGCCCAGAGCCGCAGCTCACTTCCCACCACCCTGGAGTACTCAGATACAGCCTGCCAGGGAAACGCCTCCACTGCCACTCCACCCCCTTCTCCTTCCTCCTGGTCCACAGGGAAAATGGGTCCTGTCCAAACCACCCTTATATCAGAACTTTGCTCACCATTTTTTTTTCTTTTTTTGAGACAGAGTCTCGCTCTGTTGCCCTGGAGTGCAGTGGTGTGATCTCAGCTCGCTGCAGCCTCCACCTCCTGGGTTCAAGTGATTCTCCTACCTCAGCCTCCGGAGTAGCTGGGATTACAGGCACCTGTTATCATGCCTGGCTATTTTGTTTGTTTGTTTTTTATTTTTTTAGTAGAGACAGATTTTCGCCATGTTGGCCAGGCTGGTTTCAAACTTCTGACTTGAGGTGATCTACGCACCTGGACCTCCCAAAGTGCTAGGATTATAAGTGTGAGCCACGGCAGCCAGCCTCATCATTCATTCCTGTCCTAAGGGCTTCCAGCTTGTCCCTTTCCAGTTCCTTCTGCAAGTTCACATCCTCCTCCTCTTCCCCTTAAAAACCAAGGGTCCTTGTGTCTCCCCTGCCATCTTCCTTCATCCACTGCAGGCTGGCAGCCCCTCCCAGCACCTGGACTGACTCGGAGGTCACCCAGCAGTTCCAGGGCCTTGCCTTCTTCTGCATTCTCCTGGTGCTCCTCCCCACGTACTGCCCCGATCTTTCCTGAAACTGCCCTCCCTTGGCTCCTGTGACCCCAGGAAGCCTCGTTCTCCTTCCTCTAGGCTCCCGTGGCTCTGCCCACTGCTTCAATACTGGCTCTCCTTGTTGCTCTGCCCTTGACCCTCTTTGAAGTCTTCTCACTGCCCACTCTGGCAGTGCCTCTGCCCTCTTTTATAGCACCAGCAACACTGCGCATCTGGCTCCTACATCTGAATCTCCATCGCACTTAACACTTCCAGAGCTGCTTCGTGTCCCCAGCTGCACCCAAGATTTTCTTTTCAGCCTTGGATGTCAACTCAGTCTCTCCTCCTGACTTCCCCTTTAATTCTTTCTCTCTCTCTCTCTTTTTTTTGAGATGGAGCCTCGCTCTGTCATCCAGGCTGGAGTGTAGTGGCTCGATCTTGGTTCACCACAACCTCTGCCTCCCAGTTCAAGTGATTCTCCTGCCTCAGCCTCCAGAGTAGCTGGAATTACAGGTGCAGGCTACCACACCTGGCTAATTTTTGCATTTTTAGTAGAGATGGGGTTTCACCATGTTGGCCAGACTGGTCTCAGACTCCTTACCTCAAGTGATCCTCCTGCCTCGGCCTCCCAAAGTGCTGAGATTACAGGCGTGAGCCACCATGTGCAGCCTCATTCTCTTTTCTGTCCGTTCCATCACCACCCTGACAGAAGCTCATCACCTAGGTCACAGCCCAGTTCTCATTGTACCTACTCTGATTACCCCACCACCAAAACACCACTTTAGTTCCGTTTCTCCTATGCTCTTTCTTTTTTCTTTTTGAGACAGAGTCTTGCTCTGTCATCCAGGCTAGAGTACAATGGCGTGATCTTGGCTCACTACAACCTCCCCCTCCCAAGTTCAAGCAATTCTCCTGCCTCAGCCTCCGGGTAGCTGGGATTACAGGTGCGTGCCACCATGCCTGGCTAATTTTTGTATTTTTAGTAGAGGTGGGGTTTCACCATGCTGGCAAGGCTGGTCTCAAACCCCTGACCTCATGATCTACCCACTTTGGCCTCCCAGAGTTCTGGGACTACCGGCGTGAGCCACCGCGCCCCACCTCAATAAGTCTTCTGAGTCAAGTCTTAGGAACTCTTCAACCTGGTGTCTGAGGCCTACCAAGTTCTGCCCCCAGTTTACCTTTCTCCCCCTACAGGTCTCCATGGCCTAGCTCCCCTGAGCTAAGACATATGAGAATGGGCCAGGTACCCTCCCACCTTGAAGCCCTCCCCTACAGCTGCTTCCCCAGGAATTCCATTCCCCCACTCCATCTCCTGCTCCCAGAATCCCTGCAGCTTGGCAAGCTGGAATGGTTCTAGGAATTTGAATGGGGAAGATGACCCAGGCAAAGTTCCATGGTTGACTTTGAGTCCCTGGAGAAAGGAGAGGGCTTCAGTCTTTGGTAACTTCTGCCCCAAACTGTCTCTCCAGAAACGAGTGTCCAGGAAAGACCATTGGGCTCCTGTGGAAAAGACTCCTCCCATCCCTTTTTTCCCCCCTGCCAGATGCCAGCAGCTCTTCCTTGCCAGAGACGATCTGACCCGGTGGGGGCAGCTGGAGAGCAACACTGGCCCCCAGCTGAAGGGCCCAGCTGCAACCGGACAGATGGTGCTTGAGAACCGAGGCCCAGCGATCCTCCAGCCACAGTCCAGCCCAGCCACTGCCACTTTCCACGGAATTTAGAACTTCGGAGTTGCTGCCTTGCAATTGGAGGAAGGACCTGGGGCCCCTAAAGGCAGCAGCAAGTTACAGCCCTTTTTGTAGCCAGGCATTCCTATGGTCAATGAGTGAAAATGCGGGAACAAACCTCCCTTAAAAAAAAAAAATCCAGAAAGCAGATCAAAGTTGGAATTTGGAAAATGGCAAGAAGATCCCACCAGAGGCTCTTCTGCCGGAAGGTGGAGTCCCTGCCTCCCTCCCTTCCCCATTTCTCCTGTCACAGACGCTGCCTGAGCCCCTGTTCCCATCCTCAGCTCCCTCTGGGCACTTGTGCCCATCCCTTCCATGGCTTCCTGTAGCTCATCCTTCCCCTGGGGCTGCTGGCTCAGCACACAAGCCCTGCACCCGGCCTGGATGGGAGGTCCCTGGCCAATCCCTCGGGCACTGTGAGGAGCTATGGGGCTACTGCAGAGAGCATCTGTCTGGGCTCATCAGACTGCTGCGGTTAGGGATGGGCGTGTCCCCAGCAGCTCCCTACTACCCAGCAGGGATAGGGAAGGTGGCCACCCGGGAGCTGGAGGACTCCGAGGAGGCAGGGTCTTTAATTTGGCAGCAGACAAAAGCCAGTTCTGGAGTCACACCACGGTGGGGCTCACAGGGGCTGTGACTCCCCAGCTGGACTGGAAGTCCTGCTGTCCGAGGGTGGGCAGCAGTGGCCCCGGAGTGACCCCTTGAGCAGGTGCAGGGCTGAAGAGCAAGGCCCAGAGGCTGCCAGCCTGAATGGGAGCGCCTAGGGCCGAAGGGCTTGCTGGGTGCCCCTAAGAAGAGTGGGTGATCTAAGGAGCAGAACTCCGGATTCTAGGAACCCTTACAGGGCACCGACCACTGCCACAGGGAGGGAGGCTGCCCAGCCTGCCGCAGCGCCCTGGACATGGGAGCGCGCCGACCTTCCGGAGAGCCGGGAAGCCTGGTCAGGCACAGGGCTTCAGCGCGGCTTTGGGAGGTTGGGAGTGGGATCCGATTCTTGGCAGGGCCCGGGTGGCCTCAGTGGTCCGAAGATCATGAGGGCGTAGAAAAGGTGAGCCCGTGATCTCACCTCATCCCGCCCACCAGCCCGGACTCCCGAGGCCGAGCTTCCCCTTGCTGGGGAGGGCCAGGACGCGCCGCTGCCGCCAAGCGTGACCAAGTTTGGAAACACACACGGGGCAGGGGACGCTGGTTCAGGCGGCCCTGCCGAGGAGCAGCCACCCCCTCCGCTGCTTCCCACGCCAGGCCTGGGGCCCTGGAGGGAAGGGGAGGTCTCCGAGGAGCCCCTCAGGTGCCCAGCTTGAGTTCCCGACGGGTTTCTGAGCCTTCCCTGCGCCAGGACTGGGCGCACGGTGGGGGAATCCCAAGCCCTATGTCTGTGAGTGTTGCTTTATTTTTTTCCTCCAATGTGTGGGTTTTTTCTTGGAGCTGTTTCATAGGAATTCCTGTAATAAAGACTTGGTGTTCTCTTGGTGCTCTGATGTAGCCAGAAGCGTGGGCTGGACCCTCCTGCTCCCTCCTGGCCTGGGGCAGGGTTTGTCCCCTGGAGCCCCACGCACATCCCTAGGGTACCCTGGCCTTGCCTGCCCCATTCACTCGCAGCCCTCTCTGTGTGCACTCCCAAGGCGACACCTGTGGCTTTGCTGTGGACCTGCCGGCAGGCCGTGTCGAGCGCTGTCGCCTTCCTGTTTGCGCCGGGACAGCAAACCGCTTGTTCATGGGCAAGGGAGACACCATGGGGAAAGCCAGTCTGTTGCGAAAGCTCCAGACCATCACCTCCCTAAATAAACAGCTTCTGGATTAAAGGCAGACTGGAGGCTGCAGGAAGTGCAATTTCAGACTATAAAGGGAACTGAGAGATCTCTCCTTCCCCCTTCTCCCCAGCTCAGCTGGCCGACCTCCTGCCACAGGGGCAGGCCTCTCGATGCCAAAAGAGGAAGCTGGTGCCGATTCCAGACAGCACAGTTCTCAAGGTCGAAGTTTTTCCTTGCGTTGAGGCAACGGCCTCCTGGGGCTTCCGACCACACATCTTGCTCCTGAGCTCCCAGTCACTGCTGCTAAGGCTGCCCTTCTTCCCCCGATGCCACGTTTCAGCTGGGCGGCCTCACCCGCTGTCTTCCCTGACAACTCCTGTGCTTCCTGTACTCCCTGCAGAGGCTTCCCCGCCTATCAGGATCTGGGCCCACCCTCAGTCAGACCCAGGGGGGCTTGTAAAGTGGCACAGCTGGGACAGAGTGATGCTCCACATGTGTGGTCCTGAGCAAACCAGGATTATCCTCCAGCCCTGGTTCTTTGCATGGTATTCATTACCTGGGAAGCGGTTCCAAATGCCATTTCTCAGTCCCATCCCAGACCTACGGAGTCAGAGACTCTGGGGATGCAGCCCAGGAACCTGTGATTCTGATGCACACCACAGTTTGGGAACCATGGTACCAGGCCGGTACCTAGCACTGGCTGTCCAGAATTACCTGAGTAGCTTTAAAACAACTTCTGGCCAAGATGAGGCTCAGTGGCTCACACCTGTAATTCCAGCACTTTGAGTGGTTGAGGAAGCAGGATCGTTTGAGACCAGCCTGGGCAACAAAGTGAGACCCACCCCCTCCCCTGCATTTCTACAAAAAAAAAAAAAAAAAAAAAATTAGCTTGGTTGGTGGCGCACATAGGTAATCCCAGCTACATAGGAGGCTGAGGTGGGAGGATTGCTTGAGTCCAGGAGGTTGAGGCTGCAATGAGCTGTGATGATGCCACTGCACTCCAGGCTGGGTGACAGAGCAAGACCCTATCTCAAATTAAAAAAAAAAAAAAAAAAAAACCCTGGCCAGCCCATGTGGTTCATGCCTGTAATCCCAGCACTTTGGGAGGCTGAAGTGGGAGGATTGCTTGAGGTTAGGGATTTGACGTTATAGTGAGCTATAATTGAGCCACTGCACTCCAGCCCAGGTGGCAGAGCAAGACCTCATCTCTGTTACAGAAAAAATATCCTGATGCTCAGTACCCTAGACCAATTAAATCAACTATGGGGTTTTTTTTGTTTGTTTTTTTTTAAAGTCTCCCAAGGTAATTAAATTTGCCATCAAGCTTAAGGACCAGCCCACTTGGCAATCTGTTAGGTGTTTGATATTAGCCCATTTGATCTTGCCCAATAACGATCACTTTACAGATAGCGTAATTACAGCTCAGAGAGGTTAAGTAACCTATACAAGATCAGAGAGCTAGAATGTCGTGAAGCCAGCAAAGGAGACCGAGGGCTGCCTCGCTCCAAAACTTGTATTGCCTCCTCTACATGCTACCTGCACAAAGTGTGCTCTGTGGACCAGCAGCATCACTGTCTCCTGGGAGCTTGTTAGGAATGTGTGTTTTTTTTTTTCTTTTTAGGAATGCATATTATCAGGCCCCATTTCAGATCTACTGAATCTGAAACTGGGGTGCATTTTAACAAGCCCTTCAGATCATTCTGATACATGGTCAAGTTTGAGAACCACCATTCCACAACCTGACTACTCACAGCTTGGTCTGTGGACCAGCAACATTCGTTATTACCTGGGAGCCTGTTAGAATCTCAGGCCCTGCCCCAGCCTTGCTGGACCAGAATTCGCATTTTAACAAGCTCTTCAGGTGACTTCTATGCACATTAAAGCTAGAGAAACACTGCTCTGGAACACTGGCTCGCAAACTTGCTGTACATTAGAATCATTTTCTGATGTGTGGGTCTCATTCCCAGAGATTCTGATTTCATTGGTTTGGGAGTTAGCCTGAGAATCAGATTGTAAAATCCCAGGTGCTTCTAATATGCAACAAGTTTGAGACCCTTACACCATTTTGCCTGTTAGTGTAGATGTCACTGAAGATTATTGTAATCAGAGAGAGAAAGGGAGAATGCTTCCCAGGTCTAACAAGGAGTGCAGGAGATGGAGTCTCTGCTGGACCAGATGACCGCTCTAGCCACCTACCCTCACGCTGCTTGCTCATCTACATGTGCTGAGTTCCTGGTATCCACAAGGTGATACCTGCAGATTTATCCTTTGCAAAAATGCAGGGCCGGGCTATCTGAAGTCTGGTCCAACCAAGGCCCCTTCCCCATCGTATGCTTTGATGTCCCCAGGAATCAGCTCCAAGTTGAAAGGTGATCATGGGTCTGGAAAACGCTGTGCCCACAAGAACTGGCCTGGTTTTTACCGTGTTAGGGCTTCAACCCTCCCTCTGTTCCCTTGAAGCAACTGGTTGGAGATAGGGTTTGGAGGGAAAACAGGATAATTTGGTCTGAAGAATGAAGGAGGCAGGCAAGGTGTGGGATGATGACATGAAGATGGTAGCTTTTTGTTTTTTTTGAGACAGAGTCTTGCGCTGTCACCCAGGCTAGAGTGCAGTGGCACAATCTCGCCTCACTGCAACCTCCGCCTCCTGGGTTCAAATGATTCTACTGCCTTAGCCTCCTGAATAGCTGGGACTATAGGCATGCAGCACCATGCCTGGCTAATGTGTGTGTGTATGTGTATTTTTAGTAGAGACAGGGTTTCACCATGCTGGGCAGAGGCTGGTCTCAAACTCCTGACCTTGTGATCCACCTGCCTCGGACTCCCAAAGTGTTAGGATTACAGGCATGATCCACTGTACCCCACTGATGGTAGCTCTTTATCGAGTGTTTATTGCATGCCAGACACTCTCCTAGGGAAATTTACATGAATTATTTCACTCAATCTTTTGCAAAAATTATATGAAATCAGTATTACTATGTGTGTTTCACACAGAGATTTTAAAGTCCTTACTCAACCACTACCCTCAGTAAGAGGTGGTAGTATCTACCTATGAACCCAGGCAGCGGAGCTCCCGATATGATACCTAAACCCTAAGCTATATGGTGGGGTGGGGTGGGGGATGCAGGAGAATGCGGTTAAGATGCAGCACCCCTGCACAGATGCAATCTGTGGAGCACAGAAAGGGCCTGCTAGCTCAAAAACACCACAGTGATCTGTGGTGCCTGGAACGCCTCCATTAGCATTCTTTATCTGATTTTAAAAACAATCTCTTAGCATTTCCATTAAATGGCAAATATGCTATTGAGAGAGAAGCTCATGAAATCCTTATGCCCATTATCACAGCATAGATTAATTTGTTGGATTAATGGGCTGCACCAGCTGGAGGAAGAGTTGGAAATTTCTGGAGGTGGCCAGGCGGGAGAGGGCGGGCATGTGAAGGGGGCTGTGTAGAGTGACTGCCACCTGGTGGTCATCTTACAGAACTGGCAGTCGCTGGCACTGAGAGAACCGGCACCATATTCCCAGAAGGAAGATGTGAGCACCTGTTTGGCCTTAGGCCAAAGAGACAGGAGGGAATTTACTCTGTTGATACGTTTTGTAAAATTTGCAAAACAAATATATTTTAAATCTTTTCTTCTTTTTTTGAGACAGAGTTTCGCTCTTGTTGCTCAGGCTGGACTGCAATGGCGTGATCTCGGCTCGCTGCAATCTCTGCCTCCCAGGTTCAAGCGATTCTCCTGCCTCAGCCTCCTGAGTAGCTGGGATAACAGGCATGTGCCACCACGCCCAGCTATTTTTTTGTATTTTTAGTAGAGACGGGGTTTCGCCATGTTGGCCAGGCTGGTCTCGAACTCCTGACCTCAGATGATCCACCCACCTTGGCGTCCTAAAGTGCTGGGATTACAGGCCTGAGCCACTGCACCTGGCCAGATTTTTTCTTAAGAGGCCACTATTAAGATCAGATAATCTTCAGGCCCCACAAAACCAGCATCTACCCTGAAGGCTTGGAGTCAGCTGTCCTTTCTAGAGAGTAAGAGTCACAATTCTTTATCAGGACAAGAGGATTATTTCAGGGACTCTAGTGCCAGGAACTGTGAAGCTCAGTACAAACTCAGCACATGCCTCCTTGCTCTGACCTTTCCATTCACAATGTGGTCTGTGGATACAGTGACCAACTCTCCTGGTTTCCCTGGATGCAGAACTTTCTTTTCCAAAACTGGGAAAGTCGTGGGCATTCTTGGGTGGGTTGGTTATCCCAACTGCAGATTCGCAGCATTGGCATCAACCTGAAAGCTTATTAGAAATGCAGACCCGGCCGGGCGCTGTGGCTTAAGCCTGTAATCCCAGCACTTTGGGAGGCCGAGGCGGGTGGATCATGAGGTCAAGAGATCGAGACCATCCTGGTCAACATGGTGAGACCCCCCGTCTCTACTAAAAATACAAAACATTAGCTGGGCATGGTGGCGCGTGCCTGTAATCCCAGCTACTCAGGAGGCTGAGGCAGGAGAATTGCCTGAACCCAGGAGGTAGAGGTTGCGGTGAGCTGAGATCGCGCCATTGCACTCCAGCCTGGGTAACAAGAGCGAAACTCCGTCTCAAAAAAAAAAAAAAAAAAAAAAGAAATGCAGACCCAGACCTACTGACTCACACTGCATTTTCCAAGATCTACAGCAAATGCATGTGCATATTAAAGATCGAGTTGCTGTGGCTTCCATGGGAAAAGAAGGGCCCCACCCTGGCCCTAAAATATATGCCTTCAGGGGGTTTTGTGGGCTGCAAATCCCCACAGAGTGATTCCAATTGGCCTTCAATTCCAACAATAAAAAGCCAGCTTCTTGCTCCAGGCCCAGCTGGCCCATTTTTTCCTGGTCACAGTCGTGACATAGGCCTCCCAGGGCATAAAGTACTTATTTCTCTGCCTGAACTGGATTCTTCCTGGGGGCAAGCCCAGGTTTGGTGAAAAAAAGAGTGGGTAGCCAAATAAAAATAGTTTGTAGGCTGGGCGTGGTGGCGCACACCTGTAACCCCAGCAGCTCACACCTGTAATCCCAGCACTTTGAGAGGCTGAGTGGATCACCTGAGGTCAGGAGTTTGAGACCAGCCTGGCCAACATGGCAAAACCCCGTCTCTACCAAAAATACAAAAATTAGCTGGGTGTGATGGCACATGCCTATAATCCCAGCTACTCAAGAGGCTGAGGCAGGAGAATTGCTTGAACCCAGGAGGTAGAGGTTGCAGTGAGCCGAGATTGCACCACTGCACTCCAGCTTGGGTGACAGAGCAAGACTCCATCTAAAAGAATAAAAACAGAAAAGAAAAAGAAAATAGCTTGTATCTTGTTAGGTGAGAATTTTTTTCTTTTTTCTTTTCTTTCTTTTTTTTTTTTTTTGAAAGAGAGTCTCAACTCTGTCACCCAGGCTGGAGTGCAGTGGCACAATCATAGCTCACTGTAGCCTCGACTTCCTGGGCTCAAGCGATCCTCCCACCTTAGCCTCCTGAGTAGCTGGGACTGCAGGCGCATACCACCATGCCTGGCTAATTTTTTGATTTTTAATAGAGACAAGGTCTCTCTATATTGCTCAGGCTGCTCACAAACTCCTGGGCTCAATTGATCCTCCCACCTCAGCCTCCCAAAGTGCTGTATTACAGGCATGAGTCATGGCAGCCAGCCTCAGCTGAGATTTAACTGCAGGACACTGTTGCTCTGAAGCATATTCAGAAGTCACCTTCACTCATATTAACTGAGTAGTTACCATACACCAGGCACTGTTTTAAGCACTCAGCAGGAATGAACCCACTGGTACCTCACTACAAACCCTCTGCAGGTGCTATGATTATCTCCACTTTACAGATGAGGAAGCCGAGGCCCAGAGGACTGCAAAAGAAAACTATCTGCCAATGAGGCACAGAGGACGGCCAGAGTGGAAATGGCCAGGATGTGCAGGGAATGGTGAGGTAGGGGATTATTTCTGTTCAACCACAGCTCTCTCCCTATCTGTGTATCTGGGGAAGGCCTCAAAGGAAAGCTGGGCCTGGGAGGGGGGGAAGGCTGGATGTGGACAGGCAGTGAAGGGAGGCCTGAGATCCCAGCATCCTCATTTGTCCTAACGGCTTTATTTATCCATGCTGTTCATTGGAAAACTCGAAGAGCTCTGGGCCAAGCACCAGGCCGGGTATGGGGAGGCAGAGCTAAAAGTCCTAGTTCCTGCCCTCAAAAAGGCCCCTGGAGCCAGACTCAGAGAGGTCAACAGAGTTACAACACACACAGAGCCCTGAAAGAGATAAGCGGAGGGAAGGAGGGAGCAGATCTGGGCGCTCACTCCGTCTTTCTGTGTGCTGGGGGCTGAAAAGCTTTCTCATCTGAACTGACTCTTGATAGTTTCTGCAAGCTAGGAATGGGTCTGAAGGGAGCTCTTAGGAGAGGGGGCACAAGCCCAAAAGCCTGAAGAAAAGAGAAGGCACTCTGCTCCTATTTTTTTTTTTTTTTTTTTGAGATGGAGTGGTGCTCTGCCGCCCAGGCTGGAGTGCAGTGGCACGATCTTGGCTCACTGCAACCTCCACCTCCCAGGTTCAAGCCAATTCTCTTGCCTCAGCCTCCCAAGTAGCTAGGATTACAGGTGCCCACCAACATGCCTGGCTAATTTTTGTATTTGTAGTAGAGACAGGGGTTTCATCAAGTTGGCCAGGCTGGTCTCGAACTCCTGACCTCAAGTGATCCACCCACCTCAGCCTCCCAAAGTGCTGAGATTACAGGCGTGAGCCACTGCACCTGGCTGCCTCCTCCTTTAATAGTCCTCCCTGCCCCTCATCCTCCTGGTCTTGCTAATTGCTCCCTGATTTTAGCTGTCTGCCACAGGTGAGTAGCAGCATTCATGCTTTCATCAATATGTTGGGAGTTTCACTTACCAAAGCTGCTCCACTGTTGGGGATGCTCTTCCTCATTTTGTCTGACGAATTCCCACACACTATATTTTATTTATTTTTGAGACAGAGTCTCACTCTGTTACCCAGGGTGGAGTACAGTGGTGCGATCTCAGCTCACTGCAACCTCCACTTCCTGGGTTCAAGTGATTCTCCTGCCTCGGCCTCTCAGGTAGCTGGGATTACAGGCATGCACCACAACACCCAGCTGATTTTTGTTTTGTATTTTTAGTAGAGATGAGGTTTTGCCTTGTTGGCCAGGCTGGTCTTGAACTCCTGACCTCAAGTGATCCACCTGCCTTGGCCTCCCAAAGTTCTGGGATTATAGGTGTGAGCCACTATGCCTGATCTCCATGCACTATTTAAATTAGGGCACTGTCACAAAGATGTGGGCAGAGTGATGGGAAGTCAGAAGGGATAGCCTAGACCGCATAGCTAATAACAGCAGGGCACAGCTTGCTAACTATGTCTAGGCTTGAAGGGGCAAGGGAGGGACGGTGGCTGGAACTTAGTGAGAGAGCTATGACTTTATGTTCTAGAACTTTATGTTCCAGGAGGGAGCCAGGGAAATAAGGTCTACTTCACTCTTCTCCTTCCTTCAAGTCCCCTGCCAAAGCCTTGCATTGGCAGCACCAACTGGAATCCAGCCGGAAGCAGAGGGCAAGGGGCTGGTGGATGCAGGCCACAGAAGCCGGTCTCCCGGGGCACAGAGCAGGGCGAAGGATGGCAGAGAGTGGGTGTGGAACTGCTTGGGCAAATGGGAACTATTCACATTTACATATCACTGTTAGGAGCTGAGATGTCTCCCCAAAATTCATACATTGAGGTCCTAACTCCCAGTACCTCAGAATGTGACTATATTAGGAGATAGCATTTAAAGAGGTAATTAAGTTAAAATAAAGTCATTCGGGCGGACCCTAATCCAGTAAGACTGGTGTCCTCAGAGGAAGAGATTAGGACAAAACCCTCCCACACAAAGGAAAGACCATGTGAAGACATGGGAGAAGAAAGCTGTTTCCAAGGCAAGGAGAAAGTAGCCTTGTGCAGAATAAACCAAACTTGCAGACACCTTGATCTTGGACTTCTAGCCTCCAGAATAGGGAGAAAATAAGTTTGTGTGTAAGCCACCCACTCTGTGTGTAAATGGTGTTAGGGCAGGCCTAGCAAACCTCATGCAATCAACAAGCTATTCAGCACGTAACTTAATATTTATGTGTTTGCCTGTCTTCTCTACTGGACAGTTGGATTCTCTAAGACTCAGAATAGTCAGGTAGGTGTTTACATGTTTATGGAATGAATGAATCATCCAACAAGAAAGTAAAACTGTAGGGCAATCTATGAAATGTTATCAAAATCCTGCAGTCCAGGCGGCAATGGGTGGATGGCACAGCACAGCAGCACAACAGCAGTAGCGATGCTGTTCCAGCCATCAGTTGTGTTCGTGTTGCTCACGGGCACTCATTGTGTCCCAGGAGCTGTGATTAGTGCTTTGTATGAATGATCTCTTTTACTTTAGCAACAAGCCATGAAGATAGTTGACACTGCCATTCATATTATTATAATTTTTGAGACAGGGTCTCAGCTCTGTTGCCCAGGCTGGAGTGCAGTGATGTGATCATGGCTCACTGCAGCCTTCAACTCCTGGGGCTCAAGCTATCCTCCCACCTCAGTCCCCTGAGTAGCTGGGACTAGGGCACGCACCACCACACCTGGCTAATTTAATTATTTTATTATTATTATTTTTTTTTTTTTTACAGGCTGACTCTATGTTGCCAAGGCTGATTTTGAACTCCTGGCTCAAGCAATCCTCCCACCTTGGCCTCCCAAAATGTTGGGATTACAAGCATGAGCCACTGAGCCCAGCTTCACATATTAAAAGTTGGAGAAACAGAGGCTTGAAAAGTTACATAACTTGCCCAGAGTGATGCAATTAGTGGGCACATCTACAATGAGACAGTGACTACAATGGGGCTGAGTGGTGTTGTGGAAGAACATGGCCTTTGGAGTTTACAAGTACCACTTCCTTATCTGTAAGATTATCAGGACATTACGTATGGCAGCAGGTGGTTGAACAACTGAATGAGATACTTGAGGTTCCTTGGTGCCTCCCGTGGCACAGTGGTGCATGGTATAAGTGCCCCAGCCCCTCACGGCCTTGGGCGGCTGTGGTCCCTACTCAAGAAGATAGCTTTAAATGTCCATTCTGCCTGCCCGCTGCTGCCCAACAGCTCCCTCCTGTATTATGAATGAATGCTTCTTGGGTGTGTATTTCTTGTGCAGTCTTGGAAGGCTGTTTATCAATAATGCTCCCAATATCCCCAAAGTACCCCCAGTGTGCCCGCCAATATTCTGCTCCCAGTCACAGAAGAAGGCTGGAAAGGGAAACTTCAAAGGCTTGGAAGAGGAAGGGACCACTCCAAGATTAGAGAGAACACTTCTGCCTTGCATTTCTTCTCCTTTTGAGGGTTTGGGTCTTTGGCTCCTCTCCCTGATCTTGAAATAAACCCTTTAACTCTTTAGCAGCAGTGACTGCACTAACCTATGGTAGCAGTTCCTGGTGGGAGAACAGAAGTGTGCCTGTAATCTGGGCTGGCAGATAGTGCTGCTGGGACAGAATTAGAAAGTTGTTAGGAGGCCTGGGAAGACTATATTTAGCTAGGAGCATGTTTACTCTCCCCAGAGCAAGGTTTTCTAGACCTCCTGAGGGCTGGGAGACTAGAGCCTTTGCACTTGGCCTGAAGCCAGAGCTGTGCTTGCTCTCTCTTCTCTGTTCCAGAGGGTCTGGAGGCAGCAGTGAACCGCACCTCAGGTTAGCTCTGGGCCTCAAATCACTGGATCCCTGCCTTGTAGGGGGAGCCTGTTTTTCTGGACTCTTGAGCCTACCACCCTCCAGCTTCAGCTTAGGCGGCATTGTGAGGTCTTGGAAAGGGCCCTGGCTGCCCCCGTCCCCCACCCTGCCCCAGGCTGACTCTATCAGTTGCTTATCAGACAAGTTATTTAACTTCCTGAGGCCCTGCTTTCTCATCTATAATGAGGATGTTAATAGCTACCTTGTGGGAAGGTATGTGGATTCAGTAAGATAAACACACAAGAGCAGTAACTACTCATCAAACAGTCAGTCCTTCCTCCCCCTCACCAGCCTCAGAGTGGGAGGATTCTAGGATGACTTGACTAGGCTCCCAGGAGACATTGTGTGTGATTCAAAACATTCACTGGATTAAAAGTTCAAATATGAATACAAACTCTTGACAAGTCAGGCTCTGAGGCATATATAAAGGAAAAAAAAAAAAAATCTCCCTTGCCTGCCTGCAATTTCACTCTGAGATATTCAATGTTCACAGCCTTCAGTATCTTTCTGCAGAATTTCTATCCTCAAAACACAAGCATATATAGAAGTGTTTTCTTTTTCTTATGAGTTGAGATTCCATTAAACATGTTTCTCTGAAACTTCATTTTTCATTTAAACATGTCATGTACGTTAACCTAGGTAAATACATATGGATCTAGCTCATTCATTTTAATAGCTGCATAGGGTTCCAAAAAAGGTATGAAAAATAATTTTCCAGCCATTTCCCATCTGACGGATTTTTCCTTCCCCACTACAATGTTGCAACGATGATCCCTGTGCAAACATCCTCATGAAACGATGCTTTAATTTCTGTGGGGTTCTTTCCCTAAAATATGATTACTGGGTCAAAGGTTATGCCACATACAGTTTGTATTTTTTTTTTTTTTTTACAGCTTAACACTGAGATGACTTTCTCCAGGTTTTTTCGTTTCCTTCTCGTCGTTTGTTTGTTCCGGACACTTTCACTTTTCGAGCTCCAAGGAGTAGCTAGCCCGCGACGCCGGCCGCGGGAAACACCAGTTGCAGCCAGCATCCCAGTTAACGTGGATGCAGGTGGCACTCCGAGGACGAGGGGCTGAGTGGGGAGCACTGCACAGAGGCGGAGGCCCGAGATCTAGCCTAGCATGACCCTGGGCAAGTGACGGCCCCTCCCCGGCCTTTGGTTTTCTTCTGCGTAGTCTGTGACTCTGAAACAGCATCAGGCTCAGCTTGGGCCAAGAGATGGTGACCTCAAATCTCGGCCTTTGTTGGCTTCCCCAGGGCTGTAGGCTGCGCCTCACCCCCGCTGTGAACCACTACTGCTCCTCCGCGCGGCCCCACCTTTTCAGAGGAGTTGGCTCCACAAGGCAAGAAAGAATGAAGCAACCACCATAATGAATCTCTCTCCCAGCTCGGTCATTTATTACTTCTGTCCCGCTTTGGCTCGCTTCCGCCCTTTTGGCTCGGTTATCGAATGCTCCTGCCTTAACCTGGCAAGTAGCCTCGGAGCGCTACCGTTCGGCCTATCACTTGCTTCTGCCTGCGCCGCTCTCCTGCAGGGGCTGTGGTGAAAGCGCAGCGATCCTTGGCTCGGCTAGCAACTTATGAGCCCTTTACCAGGCGCAGTCGCTTCCGGTTCCGGTAGCAGGTAGTCTTGCTCTGTCTCAGGCGCTGATCATGGCAGGCAGCCGGCTGGAAACCGTTGGGAGCATCTTCTCGCGGTGTGTACTACGAGCCGCGGTGGGCTGAGGGTGCCTTCCCCAGGCTGGGGTTCTCAGCCGGTCACGCTCTTCCTTGCGGGGGACCTGAGCAGGGGTGACGTGTTCTGCAGGGTGCGGGGGCTGAGCCGGGTGAGGCCCTCTCTCATGTTCTCTCCTGGCTCGGAATAGTTGTGCCTGACGATGCCTCTCTTTGAATTTATGCGTCACGTTAAAGATTATTGCAGCTGTCCCTCTTCGAGTGGAGGTCTCTAGGAAGAGGAAGGAAGGAAGAGCCTGATGGGCCTGACTAGACCGCTCTTGAATTTTTCCATGACTGATCGTGGGTGGGACACACAAAAGAAGATGGAGGGATTTAATCCCTGAGCGTTGTTAGTTTGGTTTGGGGTGTGGACAGACCTTCCCTGTAGGTGGGGAGCAGTGCTCCCCCGTTCTGTGTTGCAGACCGCCTGATACCTTTAATGTCCCAAGCTGTGCTAGACTGATTCAGGGGCTTTGGCAGGCTACTGCAAGTGACCCAGTTTCGTTTTGCTCCCTCCCTAAGGACTCGGGACCTGATGCGGGCTGGGGTGCTGAAGGAGAAGCCCCTGTGGTTTGACGTATATAACGCCTTTCCCCCGCTGAGAGAGCCCATCTTCCATAGGCCCCGCTTGCGATATGGCAAAGCCAAAGCTTCCATCCAGGACATCTGGTACCACGAGGATCGGATCAGAGCGTGAGTGCACAGCCCTGTAGTGGACGGGAGGCAACAGAACTTCAGAAGGGAAGGTTTCACTAGCAGTCTGGTAATTTAAATATGAAGTTGAGACAGGGGCTTACCCTGTGGGGAAGGCTTATCTAGCCAAATTAGGGAACAGCACCCCTTCCCCATAGTGAAACTGAAGCTCTGAAAAGTGGAATCTGGAGCCCTGCTACTGAGAGATCATCGCAATTATAGCTGCATGTTTCTGGGCATCTGCTTTGTGCCAGGCACTGTACCAAGCTCTTTGCAAGCATTATCTCATTGCCTAGTAGGCCTTACTCTAGCCTATAAGGTAGGTATTCTTTTTACATTTTATTCAAGAAGACTGCGAGGCTCAAGGGAATTAGCTAACTTCTTGTAATTATTAAAAACATAGGAGGGTGGCAGATCTGGTAATCACATCTCTGACTCCAAGCTTATGATGGTCATTGTGCCTTCTCCCCCAGTGGAGATAGGAGGAACATGTTCTATGGATCTGGTAGTCCAGATCTTTGAAGCCACTCATAAAAAGATGCTTACAAGTCTAAGAGATTTAAAAATAAAAATCACTAAGAATTTGAAGGAAAATCATGTGTTCTTTCTTTTTTTTTAGCATCCATTTTCTCGTTTTTTTCTTTTTCTTAAGCTCAGTGGCAATATATATATATATATTTAAAGTTCAGCTTTTTGTTGAACACATTGTAAAAGATGTTTAGTCAAAAAGACCAAAGCCCATGTCATCATCAGACTCCTCGGATTCTTCTTTCTTTGCCTCCACTTTCTTCTCAGCTGGAGCAGCAGAAGTGGAGGGGGCAGGACCTCCTGCGGGTGCAGCACCGGCTGCTGGAGCAGGTCCACCAGCCCCCACATTGCAGATGAGGCTCCCAATGTTGACGTTGGCCAGGGCCTTTGCAAACAAGCCAGCTAGAAAGGCTTAACATTTACACCAACTGCTTTAATGAAGCCATTGATCTTATCCTCCCTGATGGTCATCTCTTTTATTCTGAAAGTAACACATGGTACTTGTAGAAAATTTAGAAACACAAGGAAAGCATAAAGAAGAAAGCACAGGCTGGATATGGTGGCTCACTCCTGTAATCCCAGCGCTATGGGAGGCGTAGGCGAGGATAGCTTGCACCCAGGAGTTTGAGACCAGCCTGGGCAACATAGCAGGACTTGTCTCTACCAAAAAAAAGTAGTTGTCTTAGTTTACACTCTGATTAGCAGTTTCTGAGAGTTTTTACTTTATCCTCGTCAGTACTGATATGATTATTTAGGAATTTTTTTTTTTTCTGGGCCAGGCGCAGTGGCACACCTCTGTAATCCCAGCACTTTGGGAGGCAGAGGTGGGCAAATTGCCTGAGCTCAGGGGTTCAAGACCACCCCGGGCAACATGGTGAAACCCCGTCTCAACTAAAATGTGAAAAATTAGCCAGGTGTGGTGGTGGGTGCCTGTAGTCTCAGCTACTTGGGAGGCTGAGGCAGGAGAATCACTTGAACCTAGAAGGTGGAGGTTGCAGTGAGCTGGGATTGCACCACTGCACTCCAGCCTGGGTGACAGAGGGAGACCCTGTCTCCAGGTGGCTTTTTATTTTTTTTTTTTTTTTTTTTTATCTAGATAGTTTTAAAATAATAATCCCAGCACTTTGGGAAGCTGAGGCCAGTGGATCACAAGGTCATGAGTTCAAGACCAGCCTGGTCAACATGGTGAAATTCCATCCCTACTAAAAATAAAAAAAAATTAGCTGGGCATGGTGGCCCACACCTATAATCCCAGCTACTCGGGAGGCTGAGGCAGGAGAATTGCTTGAACCCAGGAGTCAGAAGTTGCAGTGAGCTAAGATTATACCACTGTACTCTAATCCAGGTGACTGATCAAGACTTTGTCTTGGAGGAAAAAGAATAATAATGGTTTTTAGAGATTTTGACTTCTGTTCCTTTGACGAGTTCCTCTACTTTCATGATTATTGGCCATTGGAATTTATTTTTGAAATACCTGTGTTCTTTACCTATTTTGATAATTATTATTGATCAATAAGAGTTCTTTATAGAATTGAAGATACTAAGTCATTGACATACACTCCAGACATTTATTTATGTGTTATTTGCTATTCATAATGCTTGTTTAATGTATAGAAGTTGTTTATTTCATTCCACCAATGTTTTGATGCCTTCTATATGGTAAGCGTTGTGCCAAACATTGTGCTAGGAGCTAAGGTATTTTATGTATTCAAATCTACCATTTTTTTCTTTTTGATGGCTACATTGCTTTTAGTCTTAGAGGGTTTAGGAAAGTCTTTTTCAGTAAACTCAACTCTTTTTCTGAGTTAACTTTGAAAGTACAATAGGGGTTGAAACTAGTAGAAATATTCATTTTTTAATCTTCTTTTCTCCTTCCCTCTCCTTTTCCCAAAACTTAGTCACAGAAAATGTGCTTCCAATGGTTTCCTAGCAACATTCTTTTTTTTTTTTTTTTTTTTTTTTTGAGAGAGGGAGTTTCACTCTTGTTACCCAGGCTAGAGTGCAGTGGCACGATCTCGGCTCACCGCAACCTCCGCCTCCTGGGTTCAGGCAATTCTGCCTCAGCCTCCTGAGTAGCTGTGATTACAGGCACGCACCACCATGCCCAGCTAATTTTTTTTGTATTTTTAGTAGAGACGGGGTTTCACCATGTTGACCAGGATGGTCTCGATCTCTTGACCTCGTGATCCACCCGCCTCGGCCTCCCAAAGTGCTGGGATTACAGGCTTGAGCCACCGCGCCCGGCCTCCTAGCAACATTCTTAAAAATATATTTAAAATTCTCTATTTTTTTATACTAAAAAAAAAAAAATAGTTGTCACACTCTTTTGGGACTACTTCTCTGCTGCTGCTCAGTTTTCATGTTTCCCCTTTTATATGCCTTGAGAACTTTGTTCCTACTGCCCCTGTTGTGGCCTTGGCTTGTCGTTAATAGCTCTACATTCCGAACGCCTTGTCTTAATTCAATAACAGCCGTTCATTAAACACTGTCATGGGCAGGGCATTGTTGAATTCATTCTTGTAACTTCAGTGCCTAGCCCAGTGCGTGGCATATAAGTTGTCTTTTGAATGAAGAAGCTAATGGACTAATTAATGAACAAAGGAACTACGAGGATGGTAGAGACAAAAGAAAATTCCTTGGAGAGGAATGGTGGAGGGCCAGAATTGGGACTGTTTGGAGAACAGCCATCAGAGTTTTATGAGTTTCCTGAAACAATTTCAGGAACGGTGGGCTACAAACCACTTCTTTGGCCACATTTAGCATCTGTATACATGTATCTGAGATTTAAGTAAGTGGTAAATCTCTCGCTGCGAATTTACTGACAAAGCCCTTGCCCTCAAATACTGATGTTAATTTTCTTTCTTTTTTTTTTTTTAAAGATGGGGTTTCACCATATTGGTCAGGCTGGTCTCGAACTCCTGACCTCAGGTGATCCGCCCACCTCAGCCTCCCAAAGTGCTGGGATTACAGGCGTGAGCCACCGCGCCCGGCGATGTTAATTTTCTTTTAGTACCTAGAATTTGCCTGGTTCCTTTTTCTCTTAAATATTTAGACCAATGAGTGTGCCTAATTGACTTTGATACACATCCCTTATTATTATTTCTGGATGCTAGAAAATGGAAGTTATGAGGTCATTATGTTCTGAATTGGGGCTTTCCCCCAGGACCCCTCCCCCCGCCAGCATTCCTTTAAGGTAGCAGAACAAGTAGGTTCTTGTTCTACTTGGAAATTTTCGGCATAAGACGTGAGATCTTTGAGGAGAGTGTTTTTTCAGCACCTGTCTTCTCAGACCCATTGCATGTAATTTGTGGTTCATTGATACATTAAAATCATTTGTGCTTTGCTCTCACATGTAATCCTGGCACTTTAGGAGGCTGAGGCTGGCGGATCATTTGAGGTCAGGAGTTTAGACCAGCCTGGGCACATGTTGAAACCCCACTGCTACTAAAAATACAAAAATTAGCTGGTGTGGTGGGGCACGCCTGTAGTCCTAGCTACTTGTGAGGCTGAGATGGGAGAATCGCTTTAACCCAGGAGGTGGAGGTTGCAGTGAGTCGAGATCGTGCCACTGCACTCCAGCCTGGGCAACAGAGTGAGACTTCGTCTGAAAAATAGATAAACAAATACAAATTTTTAAAAAATCGTTTGTGTTTCTGCTGTAGATAGCATTGGAACTGGGTGACAAATGGTTGGAGAACGTGGCATAGTTTACCTGTCCCTCTTGTTAAATATTATTTCTTTAAATCCTTTTTTTCTTTTACATTTACTATTGTCAGAACATATAAACATTATTTCTATTAATGCCAAAATATCTTGTACTTATATAATGTATTGAACATTTATCTTTGGGCCCTCTTTTTTTTTTTTTTTTTTTTTTTTTTTTGGGGTGTTTTTGATACTTAAAAAAGCTTATAGATTGGTTGTGCGTGCCTGTAATTCCAGCTACTTGGGAGGCTGAGGAAGGAGGACCAGTGGAGTCTAGGAGTTCAAGGCTGTAGTACACTATGATTGTACCTGTGAGTAGCCACTGCACTCACTACAGCCTGGCAACATGGCAAGACCCTTTTCTTAAAAAAAAAAAAAAAAAGAAAAGAAAAGAAAAAAAGGAACTTACAACAAAATAAATAAACAAAACAGATGTATTAAAACCTAAGTGTAAAAAGTGAGATCATAATAGTACTGGAAGAAAACATGAAAGAATTTAAAACATAATCTGAGTGATAAAGGTTTTTTAAAGCATGATGTAAAACTCAGAAACCATAAAAGAAAATGATAAAATTTTCTGCACAAAATAGTACCATAAGAAAAATCAAGACTGCCAACAAATTGGGAAAGATATTTGCAATGTTATGACAAAGGACTAATTTTCTATTTATATGGCTACAAAGTTTGCTTATAAATCATTAAGAAAGAGACCACTCTTACAGTTTGGGCTGCAATAAATTACCGTAGACCAGGTGGCTTATAAACAACTGAAATTTGTTTCTCCTATTTCTAACGGCTGGGAAGTCTGAGATCAGGGTGCCAATACTATTGGGTTCTGGGGAGGACTGTCTTCCCGATTCCTCACATTGAGGAGAGCAGAGAGCCGAAGCAAGCTCTCCTGTCTCATATAGGGGCACTAATCCCATCATGAGGACTGATTACCATGACCTGATTACCTCCCAAAGGCTCCATCTCTAAATACCATCACACTGGGGATCAGGATTTCAACATATTAATTCTGGTGGGACACATTTAGTCCATAGCAACCACCAAATAGAAAAGTGGACAAAGAACATGGACAGTTCACAGAAAAGGAAATTCAGTTTGCTTTTAAACTTAGAAAGATGTCCAGTCTGTTTCATAAGAAAAGCATATTAAAACTATAAAGAGTTCTAATTTCTTACCTATCAGGTTGGCAAAGATCAAAAAGTTGGAGAATGTGTATGCTGTGTGTGTGTGTGCGTGTGTGCGTGAGTGTGTATGTGTGTGTATAGATATGTGTGTACACACATATATATATATATGTACACATTTTTTTTTTCTTTTGAGACAGGATCTCACCCATGCTGGAGTGCAGTGGGGCCTATCATAGCTTGCTGCAGTCTTGACCTCCTGGGCTCAAGTGATCCTCCCACCTCAGCCTCCTGAGTAGCTGGGACTACAGGTGTATGCCACCATTCCTGGCTAATTTTTACTTTTTTTGTAGAGATGGGGTCCCACTATATTGCCCAGGCTGGTCTTGAACTCCTGGGCTCAAGTGATCCTCCTGCCTTGGCTTCCGAAAATGCTGGAATTATAGGCATCAGCCACCACGCCTGGTGTAAATATATATTTTTTCCACTGGGATTACAGGTATGAGCCACTGTACCTGGCTCGTGTGTATGTGTGTGTGTATTTTTTTAGAGACAGAGTCTCAGGTCTCACTGGGTTGCCGAAGCTGGTGGTGAGCTCCTGGCCTCAAAAGATCCTCCTGCCTCAGCTTCCCAAGCAGGTGGGATTATATGTGTGAGCCTCTACGCTCAGCTGGAGAATGTAATTTGGTCAGGGCATGGGGAGATAGGCACTCATATATTACTGATGTGAATGTAAATTGGTGCGACCACTTTGAAAAGGATTTTGGTGATTTGGAAGGCTTAATTACAAATACACATACCTTGATCCAGTAATACCACGTTTGTGAATTTATGCTACAGACTTATTTGCATGGTGCACTCAAATTACAAACAGAGGCATTTACTGCAGCATGGTTTAGAAAAGCAGAGGACTGGAAACAGTCTCCATGCACTGGTAAGGCAAGATGTAGGGAGGAGAAATGGGGAGTGACTGCTGAGACACAGTGCCTCCTTTGGGGGTGGTGAGAATGTTTTGGAACTAGATGTGCTAATTGCACAGCTTTGTGAGTTTCCTTCATGTCGCTTAATTGCACACTGAAAAATGTTAAATTTGGGTTGGGGACGGTGGCTCATGCCTGTATGCCCAGCATTTTTGGAAGCCAAGGTGGGAGGATCTCTTGAGGCTGGCAGTTCAAGACCAGCCTGGGCAGCATAGTGAGACTGCATCTCTACAAAAAATTAAAAACGTAGCCAGGCATGGTGGTGCTGCGAACCTGTAGTTTCAGCTACTCAGGAGGTGGAGGCAGGAGGATTGCTTGAGCCCAGGAGTTTGAGGCTGCAGTGAGCTATGATCACAGCGCAGCTTCTAGCCTGGGTGACACAGTGAGACCCTGTCTCTTTAAAAAAAAGAAAAAAACATTTATAATGTTTGACTTTTACCTCAGTTTTTAAAATTTATTTTATTTGTTATTTTTTGGACAAAGTATTATTCTGTCTCCTAGGCTGGAGTTCAGTGATGATCTCAGCTCACTGCAACTCCACCTCCTGGGGTTCAAGCGATTTTCCCACCCTACCCTCCCAAGTAGCTGTGACTACAGGCATGTGGCACCATGCCTGGCTAATTTCTTTGTATTTTCTTTTATATTTATTTATTTATTTTTAATTTAATTTTTTTTCTTGACCCAAGAGCTCAGACCAATCTTTGTATTTTTAGTAGAGACAGGGTTTCACTATGTTGAACTGTTTCAAGTGATCCACCCACCTCAGCCTCCCAAAGTGTTGGGATTACAGGCATGAGTCACCATGCCTAGCCATACCTCAGTTTTTAAAAAGGCAAGATGTAGAGCAGGGTTTACTATTCTTTGGGTTAAAAATGTGGCTGGGGGCAGGGAATGATAGTTGCATATATGCTTGTATATTAGTGGAATATTTCTGGATGGATATACAAGAAATTGGTTAGTGTTGCTTCCTGGGAAGGGAACTGGGGGGTTGGGGTGCAGAAGAGGGAGAGAGTGTTACTTTTCACTGGCCACCTGTTTGTGCTATTTGATGTATGTACCATGTGCATCCATGCATTACTTATCTAAAAAAAACAAAACTGTTCAGCCTAGGCTATGTGGGTTGTACTGTATGTAACTCCTCAGAGCCAACACTTATTCTTTCTTTTATTCCATTCTCATCCCCAGTCTATAGTCAGAGATTTATATTATGTTGTTTGTATTTTCTAGGAAGTTTTATTCAGCGTATGGGTCTGGTCAAAGAGCTTTTGATCTGTTCAATCCAAACTTCAAGTCTACCTGTCAACGGTAAGGCATTTTATAAGTCCCGGGCTATTCATATTATTTTTTAAGGATTTCATTATCCATTTGATACTATGCAACAGCGTGTCTTAACAATGCTAACAAACCTAAAATGTGACTGCTTGGAATTACAGGTTTGTGGAGAAGTATACTGAGCTGCAGAAACTTGGAGAAACAGACGAAGAGAAGTTATTTGTGGAAACAGGGAAGGCTTTATTGGCAGAAGGTATCATTTTAAGACGAATAGGCGAAGCAAGGACAGTAAGTATTTCATTGTTAAAATTGTTACCGGGAGTATAATTATCCCTCAGTATGCCCAGGGGATTGGTGCTAGGACCCCTGCAGATACCAAAATTCCCAGACGCTCAAATCCCTTTTATAAAGTGCTGTAGTTTTTGCATATGACCTACATATATCCTCCCATATACTTTAATCGCTAGATCGCTTACAATATATAATGCAGCGTAAGTGCTATATAGGTAGTTGTTATATTCTATTTAAAAATTTTTTTATTTTTTATTGTTATTTTTAATTTTTTTTTTATTTGTTAAAATGTTTTTGATCCGTGGTTTGTTGAATCTGCATATGTGGAACCTGTAGATGCGGAGGGTTGACTAGAGCTGCCAACTTGATGGAAGTTAAAGAGAGTCTTGGTTTTCTTTCCCTAACCTTGGCTACGTTCTTAAACTCCAGGTCAAACACTGTTACATTGAATATACTAGAATTTTGTGGTGATGACTGCTACTTGAAAAAAGTGAGTCATCATTAGGGCTTTTGAAATTGTGGTTCTATAGACTTTTAAAAGTCATGTTTACTATTTGTTATAGTAGAATTGGATCTGAGATGTTAGTGCTAAATTTTTCACTCAGTGACAGAATGTGCCTAGTTATATATCTTAGCCAATCAATTGAGTGAAAATGATCACATCTGTGTGATACTTATATCTGTTTTTTTAAGCAACAGGAAGGTCACATTTCCCGGAAATCTGAACACTTGAGTGGCAGACCACAGACGACGTTGGAAGAAGATGAGCCTCAGAAAGAAGCTCCACAGGACCAGCATTTGGGGGCACCTGCAGACCAGTCGAAAGGTCTCTCGCCTCCCTGAAGGACCTGTATACTGTGTATGCTGGTGTTCACACTCTACTCACTGGCTGAACGTTGAGCTACTTTTAAACAGTTGAACTGTGTAAATGTTTCTTGATCTCTAAGGTATTATGTTTGCCTTCTCTTAGTTATTTCTGGATTGTCATAAAGCTCAGTTTCATGGTTTGACAGAAGCAGTTATGTGAACTTTTATGTTAGGACGTTACTAAATAAAGAATTCCCTAGCTGTGTATAAAGTAAATTTACTTTGAATTGTAAATAACATGAAGAAACCTTTATAAAGATTGTTCAAATGGGACTCAATCTGACTAGGTTTGCTTTGATGTTTGTTAGTATGTGCGCTGGCTACATTTGATTCCCTGCTACATATCCTGATCCATCAGACTTTTACGTGTACGTATGGTGTGGTTCCTTGGCCAGCTATTTTTGTCTGCAGAGAATCTTTGTACTTCTTACTATAGAATGATTATCTTTCAGCTTGAGAGGCCAAGCTGACTTGCTCTTTGTGGTAAGAGTGACCTGTCATTGCTGATGCACAAAGGCCAAAACTATAACTTGAATGTCATGGATTGAGTGTGCTGGAGTCAGTTAACATAGGCCTGCACAGACTAGGCTGTTCAGTAAATTCTTGTTGAATGAATGAGTGAATGAATGGCTATATCCAGCTAAAGACTGAACTCAGATGGTGTAGATAACAGGATTGCCAAGCAAGGAAGCAGCTAATTTAGATGATGTTCTTCACCAGCATCCACCTGCCTCCCTGGGGCCAAGTGTGCCTACAAGTCCTTATCAACTGCCCTGCCTTCCTCATTTCTCCAGGTTTTACTAAATACATGAAATATCTCTCTGAGATTGCAGCCTTTGTATATATGGTCAAGGCAGTGGTTTTCAGCTGTTAGGAGTAAGCTGCTTCAGAAATTCCCTATTTTAAAACTCATGTAGCTTTTCTACCTGGTGGTTCTTTGTGTATGCTCTCCTCTCTCTTGGTACACTGTGAGGCAGGGTTCACATCTCACAGCCTGTACATGGCACACATCCATGCATGTGGGTGCTTGGTTCAGGCGGGTGAATGAATACATGAGGCAGAAGCAGCTGGCAGCCATGCTGCTCCCCCTCGACCCTTATCCCTGTTTCACAATTGCCTACATTTGGAGAATGCTTTACTTTTCAGTAGGGAAGTTAATTTCATCCATTCAAAGACATTACACAACTATTGGATACCAAACATTGGGCCAGGCCTTGGGAAGAGGACTTAAAAAGCCAGGTGGAAGATACAGTCTATTCTCAGAGGAACAATTGAGGGGGTCACTCATCTCTTTACACCTCAGGTTTCTGGGTTTTTAAGGGCTGGGTTTTTTTCTTTTTTTTTTTTTGCCACAAACCATGAAGACTTAAAAAAATGTTTTTTTCCTTCATGTCTGAGTTGATGCCCCATTTTTGTTTATTTTCCTCTTCTGGAGTTTTTAAAAATTTTCTGTTTTTTTTTTTTTTTTTCAATATGGTGAAACTCTGTCACCCAGGCTGGAGTACACCAGAATACAGTGGAGTGATCTCGGCTCACTGCAACCTCCGCCTCCTTGGATTTAAGTGATTCTCTTGCCTCAGCCTCCCAAGTAGCTGGGATTACAGGTGCATACCACAATGCCTGGCTAATTTTTGTATTTTTAGCAGAGACAGGGTTTCGCCATATTGCTGAGGCTGATCTCAAACTCCTGGCCTCAAGTAATCCTTCCGCCTTGGCCTCCCAAAATGTTGGGATTACAGATGTGAGCCACCATGCCTGGCCTTAAGTTTTTTAAAATTTCATTTTAGGAGACAGGAGTCTCACTCTCTCACCCAGGATGGGTGCAGTGGTGCATACCCTGCTTCAGTCTTAAACTACTGGGCTGAAGCCATCCTGGTTCACCTCCCGAAAATAGCGAGGACTACAGGCATGTGCCACCATGCCTGGCACTTAAACTTTTTTTTTTTTTTTTGGTAGAGATGGAGTCTTGCTATGTTGCCCAGGCTGGCCTGGTCTCAAACTCCAGGCCTCACGTGATCCTCCTGTCTCAGGCTTCAGTCTGGGGATTACAGGCCTGAGCCACTGTACCGGGGCTGAAGACTTTTAAAGAAGTTATTTGTTGCAAAATTCTTTTACAAATTATACATGCACATGGTTCAAAACAGTAAAAAGCTAGTCTCCCACCCCTGTTCCCCAGCAACCCATTCTCCCTGCCCTGAGGCCACTACTACCACTATCAATATTTCTTTGTGGGCTCTTCCAGAAATATTTTGGGCACGGAGGACGGGACACTATACATACTGTTCTGTGTCTCGCCTTTCTAGTTAATAGAGAGCCGCTGTGATGTAAGCAGTGCCCGACTGAAGGAAATGTTTGTTTTACTGTTTTGCAAATGGGCTGCTAGAGTTACAGCATCCTGGATCAAGGAGTAGATCATTTTAAGCTCTGATATCTTCCTCCATAGAAATTTGCTAAACTATACTCTCACCAGCAGTGTCTGAGAATGCCTGTTTCCCTACACATTCTGATCTTGTTAACCCAGACTGGGACGCTCCATAAGCCTGGTAGAAGGGAAGGACCATCCCTGCAGAGCAAACTTCTGGATGGGGAAAAAGCTACTGTCACTCATTGACTTTTTTTAGGTTGAGTCTTTGTGATCAAAACACAGTGAAAGGTGTAAAGCTTACTTTGGAATCTCAGCTATTCCCACAGTTTGGGCAGAAGCCATCATCAGGTCCCTATCACGTTTTGGAGAGAATGGAAGTGTGACTGCATTCTTGGCTTTAAAGAGCTTAAAATCGAGTTGGGACTGTAAGAGTGACTTGTGAAACAGCAAGATGAACAGGAATCCTTTTAAACTCTGAGATAAAAGTACAGTAGAGGTTCAGGGGAAGGGATCAGTTCTGGATTTGTCTAGGAATACTGCATGAGAGCCTGGAAGGGCAGTGGGATGGAAGTGTACGGGCAGTTTCTTTGGCCAGGAACACCCTCCATTCCACCATGGTCTTTAGGAATTGAACCTTCCATGCCCTTTTCAAATGGTGTCTGTGCTCAGAAACTACGTAATGTCAAGTCCCTTAGTGAACCCCCTGCAGATGACATTCATAAGGTGCTTCACCGCTGTTGGTCTACCTGGCCTACTGTTTATACTCCTGCCTCATTTACTGTGGCCTTCATTCAAGTGGTAACTATTCTTTACCTGTTAACAGTTAGGATGGGTGTGGTGGCTCATGCCTGTAATCCCAGCACTTTGGGAAGACGAGGTGGGCAGCTCACCTAAGGTCAGGAGTTTGAGACCAGCCTAGGCAACATGGTGAAACCCCATCTCTACTAAAAATGCAAAAATTAACTGGCTGTGGTGGCAGATGCCTGTAATTCCAGCTATTAGGGAGGCTGAGGCAGGATAATCGCTTGAACCTGGGAGGTGGAGGTTGCAGTGAGCTGAGATCACAGCACAGTGCTCCAGCCTGGGGAGATGCTGGCTCAAAAACAAAAAAAAAAGTAGTATAAAGGAGGGAAGAAAATTTTTTTTTTTTTTTTTTGAGCTGGAGTTTTGCTCCAGGCTGTAGTGCAATGGTGCAATCTCGGCTCACTGCAACCTCCGCCTCCTGGGTTCAAGTGATTCTCCTGCCTCAGCCCCCGGAGTAGCTGGGATTACAGGTGCCCGCCACCATACCCAGCTATTTTTTTTTTTTTTTTTTTGTATTTTTAGTAGAGATGGGGTTTCACTATGTTGGCCAGGCTGGTCTCAAACTCCTGACCTCAGGGGATCCACCTGCCTCGGCCTCCCAAAGGGCTGGTATTACAGGCGTGAGCCACCAGGCCCAGCAGAAATTCTTATTCTTTTAATCCATTGAAACATTAAGCAGCCTTTCAGATTTGGAGAATCCGAGGCAAGGAAGGTATGTACCCAGGTACAGTGAAGTTTGCGCCAGACAGGTATGAAGATCTGGGTTCTAGCTCTGGATACTTCAGGCAGTTTTTACTGTGTGACCCTGTGCCTGTCACAGTCTTTGAGCCTAAAGACTGCAAAATATGGACAATGTTTGCCTTTTTGGCTTCCAGTTAGTGTTGTGAGGATTAATTGAGACAATGAGTGCAAAGCTCATCTATAATGTGTGGCAGGTGCTTTTACTACTATGATGAGAGGTAGTGGAAAAACCCATTCAAACAGATAGGATGAGATTAGATCACGGTGGCCTTGACAGCTACATGGAGGAGAGCGGTTGGGTACGGGAAGGATTGAGCAGGGAAAGAATGTAGTGAAAGCAGTGTCAGGTCAAAGAAAGGTTTGCTTAGGAGAGATACAAAGAATGGGAGGGAGGAGTGGGCAGGGAAGGAGGAAAGAGGAGACACGTCAGAGGGACCAAAAAGGAGGCAGCAATTTCAAGGCCACAAACCTGAGTGACTAGAAAACTTAGCAGCATCACTAACACCCAGTTGGTGAGGTGGAACTGGTGCTCTCCAGGAAGAGAGCTTCAATTCTTCACCTACTAAGTAGAAGGTGATGGTGCCATGTCTAAGTGGCAGACAGAGATAAGGGAAAGGTGTCTACAGGGGCAAGATTTGGAGCCAGGAGAATAAATGAGCTCTCCAAGGGTAGTGCAGAGACCCAGGATGTTGGGGGCTGGCCAGGTAAATGGTTTCAGTGATGGAACAGGAGGAATGAGAAAGCCAGCAAAAGAAACACAACCCACATCTTCCATCATCTATGTGTCCAGACTTGATTAAGTGGTCCCAGATTCACCAAATTTTATAGAGCTCTGCCTTTGCTTTTATTGGGTAGGCCTGATTTTTTACGGTGTTCTTAAAAGGCTAGCCCGATTCTTTTTGTAGTTTTGTAGAACACCTTGTGTCGAGAGTTCTCTGATAATGAAAGTGGTATTATAGAACAATCTGTCCCCCAAAGGATTCCTGATTTTGTTAGAGTGATGCCTTTCTCTGTAAATAAATGATGGTGTGCCACTTAAAAACCTTCCGCAGATTTCTTTTTTAAAACAAAGTCACTCAAGTGGGACAGTAAGATTTTCTCTGAGGCTGGCACTGGTGCCGGCCTCTGCTCTGGGGAATCCAGACGTGGCATGCTGGAGTTGGGCCTCATCCATCCTCAGCTCTCATCTGCGACCAAGCCTGACTCAGAATGGACTGGCAGTTTTCCTAAGTACATGGGAGTTAGGGCAGAGAACACGATGTGGTGCTGGTAGTCAACACAAGCTGGCACAGCCTCAGCCAGAAGACTGGAGCTAGGAGCAAGCAAAGGCGAGCGGAGCAGGGGATGGGGACGGCTGAGGCTGTTTTCTTCCTGGTCTCTATGTTCCTGAGCTCAATTCCAGAACAGCCAAAAGGTGGAAGCCTGACTCGGGCTAAGTTAGTCATGCGTTTCGAGCCTTTGACTGTGCTCGGTGAGATGAGGGATGCCTGAGCAGGTTCAGTGAGCAATTTGGTCGAGGTCACCTTGGCTGGCAGAGGAAGGGCACCTGCCCTCCTGTGGAAAAGACAGGAAATGGCTTTCATGTCACTCCTAGGGTAGCATGCAATGTGGCAGGCGGGTCTCTGATTGGATGAGCCCAGTGCCGAAGCAGTTTCTGTGGTGATGCTGAACCAGACAAGTGCTTATTGCTACAGCACGAAAATGAAAAGGTTGCTAGGGGAAGGCAGAGGAGGCAGGAAGTTAAATGTTATGTTCCCTACATGATGTTACCACCGCTAGCTACCACCACCCTCCATCCATACAGATTACAGATGGGGTTTTGGGGGAATACTAGCCGACAATGAAAATACATTTCAGGTTATCATTTTACCCTCAATGGATGCTTTTCCTGGACTGCAGCTGGAATAAATGTCAGTCACTGGACCTTCTAAAGGCTCAGTTCTTTTAATTAAAAGATGGTTCTAAGCAAGACCCAGTAGTGGTCTATTTATTATTTATCAAGTATTTTCCTTCCAGCAGTTAGTGAAAGGTCATTGGCTTCAACTGAGCTTTGTTTTTGGTGAGCAGCTTAGATGAAAGATACACAATCAATCTCTCCTGTTTGCTCATGGGCAGGACACTGTTTAATAGTCATTGTGGCATTTAGGATCGCAGGCCTCTGAAACATGCAGAAAAGTGCATGTGCATCCCTTGCTGCTGAACATTTCTCCAAAAGTAAACATCAGGTTGTGATTATGGTTAATAATGAGATATTGATTGTTTGAAAATGTCACCGCCTGGGACCTGTCGGTTCCAGCACCACTAGATGGCGCTGCACTCTCATGCTGTTCAACTACAGTCATTTCATTTCCTTGCCTCGGGGTACCTTGCCTTTCAAGGTTGGCGAGTGTCCTTGTAAAATAATGTTCTGGCTGAAATTTAGGAAGCTGAGGTCCTGGGGTGCTATTGGGATGGGGTAGAGATGGGAGGGGACAGGCCGCGGGACGAATGGCAAAGCCCTGCAGAGGAAGCGGCACGGTTTGCACCATAATAGGAGCTGGAGAGGAAGGAACTTACTGCACTGAGCCCCTGGGGACTCTGCCCAGAGCAGTGTTTCCTAACCTTCTCCATTCTCCACTCAATGACACATCTGCGAATTTGCTGCGGAGGACGGCGGGAGAGAGAACGGTGCCGGCAGGGAGGCGGAGCAGCGGAAAAAAACCGGGCCTTGGAGAACAGACCTGGGTTTGAAACCCTGATCTGTGGCTTTGTCTGGCGACATTAGGGGAGTGAGGGAACCGTCCGGCACTCAGTCTCCTTATCTGTAAAACAGGGGTAGTAGCGTCCACCTCATTGAGTTGCTGTGAGGACTGAATGAGAACATGAACAAAGTTCTACTCCGTCTTTGCTTTCAAAGTCTAGAAGGCTTTCCGCCACTGTTGATTCCCACCGGGTGGGGAGGGATTAACATGCGCTGCATTCACACGGAGAAGAAACGAGAAGCCGTGTTTTGCGTCTTTCACCAGCCGCTCGTCTAAACACAGCTTTCTCTAACCCCCATCCCCAGTATCACTCTGTCCGTTATCTCCTTCCAAATTTCTAGCACCAAATCAATGAATCAAATTAGAAAAAAAAAAAAAATGGGGTAGGGTGGGGGAGGACGCGAGAGAACATCTTGGGAACTCATCCACTTTTGGTACTTATCCCATGCTGGTAGTTTCACTGGAAAATGTGCATTTATTTAGTAATTTCTTGGATTGTGTGTGCACGTGTGCACGCCTGTGTGTAGAAACCAACATTTTAAATGACACTCAATGACACTCATTCTGTTTCTTTTTTCCTGCTTCCTTTTTATAAAAACAGGGAAGAAGCCTCGCTCTGTCACTCAGGCTGGGATGCGGTGGTGCAATCACAGCTCACTGCAGCCTCAACCTCCTGGGCTCAAGTCATCCTCCTGCGTCAGCCTACCAAGCCTACCAGGGCTAACGTGCATGCCACTATGCCAAGCTCATTTTTAATTTTTTTTTTTTTTTTGTAGTAAAAGAGTCTCCCATGTTGCTCAGGCTGGTCTCAAACTCCTGACTTCAAGCGACTCTCCCGTCTTGGCCTCCCAAAGTGCTGAGATTACAGAGGTGAGCCACCATGCCGGGCCCTTTTCTGCCTCCTTGCTGCCCCCCCACCCCTTTCATCTTCCTTTCCGCACACTTTTCTGCTTTCTTTCTCCACCCTCATTGCCCCAGATTCTTGCGGAAAGCTGGAGGGTTACTACCTAGAGGCCCAGCCAGGGAAAATGGGTCCAACCTCAGAGCCTGGGGACCTGGGGCTATTCAGCAATTCGGGAGGAGTTTCTGAAACTCCTTCTGGAGTTCCTCCCTATGAAGGGCATGGGGAGGCAGTGGGGGCCAGGGCAGAAATGGTAGGCAGGTTGGGGGTGAGGCCTGGAGGGCCAGAAAGATCTATCCATGACCTTCCTGCCCTTCCCACTGTCTCATACCCTCTCACTCTATTTTACTCTGGTGGGCCCCTCTGCCTTGGATTACCTGGGATGTGAGGCCAGAGGAGCACAGAGCTGAGGGTGCCACCCAGTGGGTTACAGAGGGCGGGCTCTGACCTCCTTCCTCTCTAAATCTTGGTCAAAAGGACTGGGTTCAAATCCTGCTGCTGGCACTCCTTTGTGGCCACGGCTTTGGACAAATTCCTTGACTATTTTGAGCCACATCCAACCTCAGCAGAGAATCTGGAACCTAAAAGATTCTTGGAAGTATATTTGTCAAGTGAACAAATGAATGATTTTCCTATTTTTGACATGGGGAAAACAATGTTAGCACCAAGTACATTTTGGGGGTACAAAACCCAAACAAGTTGCTGGCTGTGCAGAATTTTGTAAACTCTCAAGCCTTCTAGTGTTACACAAAATAAAGACACAGGAAAGAAGAAATGGCTGTGGAGCTGGCGGTGATGGTCCTGGCCTTCAACCCAGAAGCAGTGTAGATTCTAGGAGGAGAGCCCCCGGAGAGGCAGTGCGGCGGATGAGGGAAAACCAGTGGAAAAGTTAAGCTTTCTAGTCTCTGCCTGCTAGAGAATTCGGCAGGAAATGCAGGACTGTTCTTCAAAGCCTCTCCTCTCTCAGGTGCTCAGTGGAAACCCTAGGCGAGCTCAGGGTTATCGCTGGAATTTTCAGTGCATAAGAGGAGGTCCTAAGCTTTATCACCAGCCCCCGGCTAGCTCCTGCCCAGTGGGGCGAAATGGCCCTGCTGCTTCTCTGCAGCTCAGGTGGCCTCCTCTGCCCTCCCGGAGCCGTTGCCTTCTCAGGTCTGGCTTCCCACTGAGAACCAGGCTGGCGTAGATGTCACTTGGCTGCTCAAGGCTTCCAGCCCTCTTGAGTGTGATGTCTGGGACAATGGGCTGATTTTGCCGCTACTGCCAGCAGCCACAGAACTCCCATTGCATGGGTAGGGGCTCCATTCAGATGGGAAAAGGGAGGGAGTGCCCGGGATCCAGGTCACCTCAGTAAGTGTGCCTGAGCCACATCTGGTTTCTCTGCCTACCCATGCTCTTAGGCCCCTGGGGCTTAGAACAAGAGACAGTGGGCTTGATCCCAGAAAAATTCCCATTTAAATACAGAGAAGGTAAAGCTTGTCTTTGGCAACTTTGCCCCATCCCCAACTTTCCCATTCTGTATGTGAAAGAAAAGAAAAGGGCCGTGGGAGGTAGGTCAGATGAGGAGGAGGGTCTGGTAACCCAAGCTCCAAGCAGGCAGAAGGCACCAGAATGTCCCACAGTCCTGTAGCATTCTGGTCAGGTCTCCCTGGACTACTGGGCAACCTAACATCTGATACAGCAGGTTCTGGAGTTGGGACTGTTTGTTTTTTGGTTTTTGTTTTCTTTGAGACTGAGTCTCATCCTGTTGCCTGGGCTGGAGTGCAGAGGTGCGATCTCAGCTCACTTCAACCTCTGCCTCCCGGGTTCAAGCGATTCTCCTGCCCCAGCTTCCCAAGTAGCTGGGATTACAGGCACGCGCCACCATACCCAGCTAATTTTTTGTATTTTTAGTAGAGATGGGGTTTCACCATGTTGGCCAAGCTGGACTTGAACTCCTAACCTCATGATTCGCCTGCCTCGGCCTCCCAAATTGCTGGGATTACAGGCGTGAGCCACTGTACCCGGCCCAGGGACTGTTTATTTTTTCCCTTTTGATTATTGAAATGGGCCTAAACTGGCTTTTTGTTGTTGTTGTTGTTGAGATGGAGTCTCGCTCTGTGGCCCAGGCTGGAGTGCAGTGGCGTGATCTTGGCTCACTACAACTTCTGCCTCCTGGGTTCAAGCGATTCTCCTGCATTAGCCTCCTGAGTAGCTGAGACTGTAGTCATGAGCCACCACACCCAGCTAATTTTTGTATTTTTAGTAGAGATGGGGTTTCACCATATTGCCCAGGCTGGTCTTGAACTCCTGACCTCAAATGATCCACCCGCCTTGGCCTCCCAAAGTGCTAGAATTACAATCATAAGCCAGTGTACCCAGTCATAGACTGCTTCTTAAAAAGTACACTTTAAACACCTGTAACGTCTAAGAAGGTCAAATTTAGGAAAATCTCATCTGCAGGACTGAGGTCCCCTGAGCCACTGGCCACTTGTAATTAATATTAATGAGCTCTAGATGACAGATGTTTATTGCTCAACTGGCACTTGCATTGCCAGCCCCCAAAGGAGTGGCTCTAAGAGCTACAGGACTTGAATATACTTTACTGTCATGTTGAAGAGAATAACACTTGCAGGCTATAGTCAGGGCTTTTTATGTATGAGAGCCCAATAACCCATAGACAATATCTGCCTTAAGAAAAAAGAACTGAATGTACCCCAGTTGCTTACTGACATTTAAAAATAGCTCCCTTTGTTCAAAATGAGGCAGACATGAGACAGCAGATAGGACACTGGGTAAGGCTCCTGGAGACCCCAGCCTGGCCCCAGCCCATCCACTTGTTGGCTGTATGACTCTGGCAAGTCTTTAAACCTTTTTAGCCATTTGTAAGATGAGGTGGTTGAGTTATAAGATCCCTAAAGTTCTGTTCTTGGGTCCATGGGTCCAAGCAGAGCTCCAAAGATGAGCAGAGTCAGCACCTTCCAAATTTATTTATTTATTTATTATTTTTTTGAGACAGAGTCTCACTCTTTTACCCAGGCTGGAGTGCAGTGGCGCAATCTAGGCTCACAGCAACCTCCACCTCCTGGGCCATTCTCCTGCCTCAGCCTCCTGAGTAGCCGGGATTACAGGCACCTGCCACTACACCCAGCTAATTTTTTGTATTTTTAGTAGAGACAGGGTTTCACCATGTTGGCCAGGCTGTTCTTGAACTTTTGACCTTGTGGTTTGCTGCCTCAGCCTCCAAAGTGCTGGGATTATAGGCGTGAACCACCACGCCCGGCCTCCAAGATTTATTAAATACTACTTTAAAATATTTTCAGGCTGAGCACAGTGGCTCACACCTGTAATCCCAACACTTTGGGAGGCTAAGGTAAGCAGATCACTTGAGGTCAGGCATTCAAGACTAGCCTGGGCATCATAGTGAGACCCCATCTCTATCAAAACATTTTTTTAAATTAGCCAGGCCTGTGTGGTCGTGATGGCCATAGTCCCAGCTACACTAGAGGCTGAAATGGGAGGATCCCCTGACCCAGGAGTTCGAGGTTTCAGTGAGCTATGGTCATGCCACTGCATCCCAGGCTGAGGGACAGAGCAAGACCCTGGCTCAAACAAAACAAAACAACTTTTTGCTTTTAAAATTTGATTATGGAAGCATTTATTTATTTATCTATGGAAGCATTTATAAAAAGTAGAGAGAACCATATAAAGATCCTCCATATGTTCATCATGTAGACTAAACCATTAGTAATATTTTGCTATTTTTTTGCTCATCTACTTTTTTTCAATTTTAATTTTTTTTTTTTTTTAGGCAGGGCCTTGCTCTGTCACTCAGGCAGGAGCACAAGTGGTGCAATCATGGCTCGTTGCAGCCTCAGCCTCCTGGGTTTAAGGGATCCACGTGCCTCATTTTTTTATTTTTTGTAGAGATGGGATCTTACCATGTTGCTCAGGCTGGTCTTGAACTCCTGGGCTCAAGAAATCTGGCCACTGTGGCCTCCCGAAGTGCTGGGATTACAGGCATGAGCCATTGCTCCCAGCTTTTCTCAAGTATTTTAAAGCAAGTTCCCACAAAAATTCTCTCAACCAAGGCTTCAGCCTGCTTCTCTGGAAAATAAGACTGTTTCTTATGCCAATACAATACCATTATCAAACCCAACACATGGTAATTAACAGCCATTTTTTGAAGATTTCCTCATACTCAGTCCATTTTCAAATTTCTCCACAATTTTCTGAACAGGCTCTCCACCCCTCCTATCCCAGGTCTGTATTTGGGGCTAACAACTTTTAACCATTCCTGTTTTTAGTGTGCCTGGTGGGTACCTTTACATCTCTAAATAATTAGCTTTTCTTTTTTAATTGGAGTTTCGCTCTTGTTGGAAATAGATGCTCTGTGCCACAAAGAAAATTTAGCACTGAGACAAAGGATCTTTCAGCAATGCAATTTTTACTTCTTGGACTGCAGGAAGGGTACACTCACTAGCCATTGTGCCACGAGAGTACAATAAACAAAGGAAAACACACAAATTTATCCCTTATGCATTTGGGTTTGTCCTTACTGCTGTGTCTGATCTCCATTGGCTGGAGCCAGACCTCAGGATCTAAACTAAAACCCAATCAGCTAACAACTTAAAACTTTTCTAAACAAGTAAAACCAATGGAGAGCTGGGACATGCCTGTGAGCACGTCCAGCACAGATATCTTGGTTAAAGTACAAGGACATAGAATGTACTACGTGCCTGTAAGCATGGCATGTCTAACAGCTACATAGAACAGGGCTTAACAAAGTTATTAGCAGGCTTATGTTTTAACAAGAAAGGAAACTTTAAAAAGGGACTTTTCTACTTCCCACAGCTCTTGTCGTCCAGGCTGGAGTGCAGTGGCGTGATCTTGGCTCACTGTACCTCCACCTCCCAGGTTCAAGCGATTCTCCTGTCTCAGCCTCCCAAGTAGCTGGGATTACAGGCATGCACCACCACACCCGGCTAATTTTGTATTTTTAGGAGAGGTGGGTTTCTCCATGTTGGTCAGGCTGGTCTTGAACTCAAGACCTCAGGTGATCCACCCTCCTCAGTGCTGGGATTACATGTGTGAGCCACCACGCCCGGTCGAATAATCAGCTTTATCACTGTTTCTTGCTTTACCAGCTGCAGTCTCTGTCTCTTGGCCTTCAGCTGTGATCGATGGGGGCTTAGTTAACTCAAATCCTTCTTTCCTTCCAGTGTGGTATATTTTTATTTTAGTTCCTCTGTGTAGCGACCTTTATTAACATTCTGGTTTTGACTCGAATTGTGTCCCCGTGAAAGATATGTTGAAGTCATAATCACTGGTGCCTATGAATGTGATCTTATTTGGAAATAGGGTCATTGCAGATCTTCAAGTGAAGATGAGGTTATATCGGATTAGGGTGGACCCTGAATCCAGTGACTGGTGTCCTTATAGGGAGGGAGAGATTTGGAAATAGACACACAAAGAGGAAAGACAGCCACATGGCAATGGAGGCAGAGATTAGCAATGCAGCTCCAGGCAGAGGAATGTCAGGGATTGTGGCAACCACCAGCAGCTGCAGGATTCTTCCCTGGAGCCTTCAGAGGGAGCACCACCCTGCCGATACCTCGATTTCAGACTCTAGCCTCCAGGACTGGGAGAGAATAAATTTCTGTTATTTGAAGCCACTCAATGTGTGGCGATTTGTTATGGTGGCCTTAGAAACGAGTCCCTCTACCTTTGTAGCATTCCATAATAAACTTTTGGTTCTTTTTATTATTCCATCAGCTACCCCTTAACTTCCTCCTTTGTTCTCTCTCTTTTCTTTTTTTCTTTCTTTCTTTTTTTCTTTTTTTTTTTGAGACGGAGTGTCGCTCTGTTGCCCAGGCTGGAATGCAATGGCAGGATCTTGGCTCACTGCAACCTCTGATTCCTGGATGCAAGAGAGAGATTCTTGTGCCTCAGCCTCCCAGGTAGCTGGGATAACAGGCACCCACCACCACACTCAGCTAATTTTTGTAATTTTAGTAGGGATGGGATTTTGTCAAATTGGCCAGGCTGGTCTTAAATTCTTGACCTCAGGAGATCCACCCGCCTCAGCCTCCCAAAGTGCTGGGATTACAGGCATGAGCCACCGCACCTGGCTGGCTTTCTCCTTTGTAAGATGAAGGTAAGAGCCAACATTTTCAACAGACAGCTGGATGGACTCAGGGTCCATGAAGTCTGAGTGATCACGAGAAGCACTAAACAAGGGGTGAATGCCTTCAGATCCCAGGTCTGTAGACTATCTTATGGCTTGTCTGCAGCTACGGGTCCCAGGCTGCTGAGCGGGAGTCTGAAGGAGAGTCCTTCCCAGAGTTAAGGCTGCATCCATTCCCAGACTACAGTGGCTGAGTTGATCTGCTTCCCTCTTGCTCATGAAGGCCTGTTCTTGCTGGAAATGTCCCAGAAGCTGTCAGTAAACACAGGTTGCCTTATAGAACATCTTCCTTTTTTAAATTTAATTAATGATTTTTATTTTTTTTTAGAGACAGGGTCTCACTCTGTCACTGAGGTTGGAGTGCAGTGGCTTGATCAAAGTTCACTGTAGCCTCAACATCCCAGGCTCAAGTGATCCTCCTGCCTCAGCCTCCTGAATAGCTGGGACTATAGGTACATGACTCTCTGTCTCATTTTTCTTTTTTTTTGAGACAGAGTTTTGCTCTTGTTGCCCAGGCTGGAGTGCAATGGCATGATCTTGGCTCACCGAAACCTCTGCCGCCCAGGTTCAAGTAATTCCCCTGCCTCAGTCTCCCAAGTAGCTGGGATTACAGGCATGCAACGCCACACCTGACAAATTTTGTATTTTTAGTAGAAATGGGGTTTCTCCATGTTGATCAGACTGGTCTCAAACTCCTGACCTCAGGTGATCGGCCCGCCTCAGCCTCCCAAAGTGTTGGGATTATAGGCGTGAGCCACTGCGCCCAGCCTCATTTTTCAATTTTTTTTGTAGGAATGCTATTGCCCATTTTTTCCTCTATGAAGGCCCGTGGGAGAAATTTCCTTCACAACTTAGCTTAAGAAAAAGAAAAAAACTGTGCTGCTTTTGAACAACTGGGGTGGTTTACTTCCATGGTCTTGGCAAATTTGGTGTCCTAGTTTCCCTCTGAGCTTTGGCTATCAGGAGATTCAGAGCTTAATTTACAGTCACATGCAGCTCTGGAATAGGAGATGGCATTGTCTTTATTATTATGAAATATTTCAGGCTTTCAAAAATTACAGAGACTGTACAACAAATATCTATGTACCCAGGTTAAGGCATGAGCCTCTTCCATCCATTCCTGATCACTTTTCTGTTTTTCCCTACTCCTGTGGTGGATATTTTCCTGGACTTGCTGTTTACCTTTCTTATTAAAAAAAATTTTTTTTTCTACAAACATATGCATTTATAACAAATGTACAGTATTGTTTTACACATTTTAAAATAGTATATAAGTGGCTTTATACTGCATGTATCCCTATTTTTTAATTTGATCTTTTACTCAAGAGTTTTCTTTTGAAACTCACCTGTTTTGCCACATGTAACTCTAGTTAATTCATTTTCACTGCCGTATGGTATTCTAAGACCAGCTGCAAGAATACGTAGGGTTTAAGACGACAGCTCTGGGGCCAGGCTGCCTTGGTTCAAACCCCAACCCTGCCACTTACTAGTTCTGTGACTGTGGGCAAATGGCTTAACCTCCTCTCCATGACTCTGTTTCTTCATCTGTAAAATGGCTCTAATGATACCACCTATTTCATAGAGGTGGAAAGAAATGATTTAACAGGTGAAAAGCATTTAAAATATTCCTGGTAAGTAGTGTAAGAGTTGGTCTCATAAGCACTAATGGAACATTCTTTTTTCTTTTTTTTTTTGAGATGGAGTTTCGCTCTTGTTGCTGCCCAGGCTGGTGTGCAGTGGCACAATCTCAGCTCACCGCAACCTCCCCCTCCCAGATTGAAGCGATTCTCCTGCCCAGCCTCTGGAGTAGCTGGGATTACAGGCATGTGTCACCAAGCCCAGCTAATTTTGAATTTTTAGTAGAGAGGGAGTTTCTTCATGTAGGTCAGCCTGGTCTCCAACTCCCGACCTCAGATTATCCACCTGCCTCAGTCTCCCAAAGTGCTGGGATTACAGGCATGAGCCACTGTGCCTGGCAGAATATTCTTTTAAGAAATGCCATATCACTAATGTTCTTCATGGAACAGAACGGGAAGATATGTAGAAAAACAGACATCAATGACACTGAGTCCAAAAGGGATTCAGACATGTCAGACTGAACAGGAAGATGTTTTAGGACAACATTAATAAATTTAATTCACCTATAACTTCTATTTTTATGTACATAGTAGAATAAAAATACAAAGTAAATAAATTAAAGAGTTATTTCCATAATTAAAAAATAAACATTAGAAGTGATTTTCAGCTGGGTATGGTGGCTCACGCCTGCAATCCTAGCACTTTGGGACGCTGAGGTGAGAGGATCACTTCAGCCCAGGAGTTTGAGACCAATCTGGGCAACATGGTGAGACCCTATCTCTACAAAAAATAAAAACAATTAGCCTGACGTGGTGGTGGACACCTGTAGTCTCAGCTACTTGGGAAGATCCCGTGAGCTGCAGTGAGCTATGATTGTGCCACTGCACTCCAGACTGGGTGACAGAGCTGAGACCCTGTCGCAAAAAAAAAAAAAAGTGATTTTTTTAGAGAGTTGGCCATTATTAAGGCCAGGCATGGTGACTCACACCCGAAATACCTGCACTTTGGGAGGCCAAGGTGGGTGGATCACAAGGTCAGGAGTTCGAGACCATCCTGGCTAACACGGTGTAACCCCATCTCCACTAAAAATACAAAAAATTAGCCGGGTATGGTGACAGGTGCCTGTAATCCCAGCTACTCGGGAGGCTGAAGCAGGAGGATTGCTTGAACCTGGGAGGCGGAGGTTGCAGTGAGCCAAGATCATGCCACACCAGCCTGGGTGACAGAGCAAGACACTGTCTCAAAAAAAAAAAAAAAAAAAAAAAAAGAGAGTTAACTCTTACTGTTATATATTTATTTTCCTCTTGGTGGAGGTTTAAGTTGCTTCCAGTTTTTTGTTTTTTGTTTGTTTCTGTCTCTAGAATGTTGCAGGGAACATTATTATCCCTGTTTCTTTGTGCACGTGTGTAAGAAAGAGTCCCCCTGAGCCAGGGTATACCATTAGGAGTGAAACTGCTGGGCTGTAGGGAGTGCTCATCTTTTGCTTTCTGGGTGATGCCAAGTTGCTCTCCAGAGTGGTTGCACTGAATTCTTCCCACTGGAAGGTATGGGTGTTCCCATGACCCCACTCTTACTGATTCTTGGCATTGTTTTTGTATATTACTTTAGCTTAAACTTTATTTAATCTTTCTCCCCTTTTCCCCAGATGTCCCCATTTCTTTATATTCATCCTATTATGTATTTCCATAAGCACCTTTTTATCTACTCTCTGCCTTTTTTCTTTTGAATGAAGCAGCATATAAATACATAAAAATTAGACAAGGTCCTCCAGAATGAAGAACACAATCTGTAGGGGCTGCCGGCTATACTTGGCCTGGACCTAAAGACTTCCAGGCACTCAGCACTGTAAACGTAGCTGTTAGTACAGGCTAACGTTTGCTGCGTGTTTATTATATGATAAGTGCTCTATAAACCTTATCTTATTCAATCTCACAGCAACTCCATGAAATAGGACTGTTATTCCAGGAATTTTGATTCAAACAACGTAGATGATGCCAGTCTATACTTTTTTTTTGAGACAGGGTCTCACTCTGTCGCCTAGGCTGGAGTACAGTGGCACGATCTCAGCTCACTGCAATCCCCACCTCCCGGATTCAAGCAATTCTCCTGCCTCAGCCTCCTGAATAGCTGGGATTACAGGTGTCCACAGCCTCCTGAATAGCTGGGATTACAGGTGTCCACAGCCTCCTGAATAGCTGGGATTACAGGTGTCCACCACCATGCCCAGCTAATTTTTGTATTTTTATTAGAGATGGGGTTTCACCATGTTGGTCAGGCCAGTCTTGAACTTTTGACCTTGTGATCCACTTGCCTCAGCCTCCCACAGTGCTGGGATTACAGGCATGAGCCACTGCTCTCTGTCCACAGTCTATACTTTTAACCATAGTCTTCCTACAGGGCTGCCATGTGGGGTGACTCAGGCCGCACGTTGCACAATTCCAGGGGCACGGTTTGCACAGACTACAGTGTGAATGGCACCCCCTGGGACATGCATTGCAGTGGTCCTGGCCTTCTACTAAGTAAGAGCTTAAAATGCTTAGAAATGACAGGCTTAGAAGAGTAAGCCCCACTACACACTGAGGGGCCTTTCTGCTCTGGATTTATGGTGCTTTCTTAAGGTCATGGTTCTTCATGTTTTAAAAGCCTATTGGCATGAGAGCCCTCCCACCTATATGAACATTTGTTTAGGAGGGGAGAGCCCAGCTTGGGTCCTGCGCTCTGACACCAGCCGTGTAAGGGCACAGACTCGGCCGCTGTTCGTGGCTTTCTCTCTTGGCCACTGCAGACTTATTGAGCAATATATTATGAGTGTGCCTCACTCTGATGATGTGTTATGGATAAATCATTAAGGAGGCAGCTCACCACAGTGATGTATTGGTGTAATAGATCATCAGAGTGAAGTCTTCTACCGACATACGGGCTGGCTCAAAGGGTGGTGTCATTCAGGGAAGAATTAGCGCAGCAGCAGATCTGGCTTAATTACAGGATAAAAGGTTTGTGAATGATAGGCTGAAGTCTGCAGCACCAGCATTTTGATTCTTGATGTAAAAATATAATTGGGCTTCCTGAGAGAATTTTTGATTATTTTCAAACACCCTTCTGCCTTATCACAACAGCACAACTTGCCACGTGGCTGCAGGGGAACCTTTTATCGGGAGGGGATCTCCAGGCCCTTTCCCCATCTGAATTATCGTCCTCCTTCCAATTTGTAGGTCACAGAATGAGTTAAGCGAGATAAAACTCAGGAGGCCTGCCTTTCAGGCCTCCAGAATAATGTCTTTAGCAACTGGTCCATTGGAATCCAGTGATTTATTCAAATCATCATTAATGAAGGCAGTCGTTTCCAACTACCGAATGAAGACTGTGAGCATGTGCAGGGGAGAGGGGATGGTCTGGTGAGTTTGTGTCTCAGGCCATCAGTACCTTAAGTATAATAATAATAATAAATAATGTTTGCCCAACACTTAACAGGAGTTGTTGTGCTAAACATTAGGCTAAAGGCTTTGCATGTATCATTTATTTTTATTTTTTATTTTTTTTTAAGACGGGGTTTCATCATGTTGGTCAGGCTGGTCCTGAACTCCCGACCTCAGGTGATCCGCCCACCTTGGCCTCCAAAGTGCTTGGATTACAGGCGTGAGCCACCATGCCCAGCCTGCATGTATCATTTAATCTCATTTAGTCCACCTAACAACACTGTGAGACAGGCATTATAATTTTTTTTTTTGAGAGGAATTCTCTCTCTGTTGCCCAGGCTGGAGTGCAGTGGCGCGATCTTGGCTCATTGCAACCTCTGCCTCTTAGGGTCAAGCAATTCTTCTGCCTCAGCCTCCCTCGTAGCTGGAATTACAAGTACCTGCCACCATGCCCGGCTGATTTTTGTTATTTTAGTAGAGATGGGGTTTCACCATGTTGGCCAGGCTGGTCTCGAACTCCTAACCTCAGGTGATCCACCCACCTCGGTCTCCCAAAGTGCTGACCTTACAGGTGTGAGCCACTGTGCCCAGCCTATGATTTTTTTTTGAGATGGAGTCTCATTCTGTTGCCCAGGCTGGAGTGCAGTGGTGCGATCTCGGCCCATTGCAACCTCTGCCTCTTACGGTCAAGTAATTCTTCTGCCTCAGCCTCCCTTGTAGCTGGAATTACAGGCACCTGCCACCATGCCTGGCTAATTTTTGTTATTTTAGTAGAGATGGGGTTTCACAATGTTGGCCAGGCTGGTCTCAAACTCCCGACCTCAGGTGATCCACTCACCTTGGTCTCCCAAAGTGCTGACATTACAGGTGTGAGCCACTGTGCCAGGCCTATGTTTTTTTTTTTTTTTTTTTTGAGATGGAGTCTCATTCTATTGCCCAGGCTGGAGTGCAGTGATGTGATCTCAGCTCATTGCAACCTCCGTCTCCCAGGTTCAAGCCATTCTCCTGCCTCAGCCTCCTGAGTAGCTGGGATTACAGGCACCTGCCACCATGCCCAGCTAATTTTTGTTATTTTAGTAGAGATGAGGTTTCACCATGTTGGCCAGGCTGGTCTCGAACTCCTGACCTCAGGTGCCACTCACCTCGGTCTCCCAAAGTACAGGGATTATAGGCGTGAACCACTGTGCCTGGCCTATGATTTTTACTATTCCTGTTTTCCAGATGAGAAAACCAGCCAAGAGCTGCCCTTATTGGCCAAGGTTACACAACTGCTCAGTAGCAGAGCTGGTGCACCTGAGGCTGCGGGTGATTCTTATGCACTCCTCTTCCCACCCCCAATGTCCCCTTCCTTTGAAGACCCTAAACTGGTGCTTCTGGAACTGCAGGCCTCGGTAAGCAGAAAGACGTGTTTGTTGAAAAATCGATTATTTTGTTTTAAGACAAATAAATCAACTTTAGGTCTTTCTTAACACCTATTAGTAGGATCCCCAGTTTGGCCTGAGTCGGTAATTTCTTGAGAAGCTTATAGGATGAGGCTTCCTAGCAATGGTAGGCAAAACCATGTGGACCGACTCTCCCGCTGGAGACAACTAACAAAGCCGCGTAAACTATTTTTTGGAAATCTTCAGTAGAATTAAATTGATGACAAGACAGTAAGAAATGACTAAGTCAGCAGGGAAAAGAGAAATGGAACCAGAGAGATGAAGGCACACCAAAGCTGCTTTTGCCTTGCGGGTATTAGCAGATCCTCTGTGGGGAACTTTCCTGGATGGGAAACTTTCCTGGCTGGAAGAAAGTGCAGAAATGGAAGCCAGGAGCCAGTCAAGGAGAGGCGGCCCTCCTGCAGTACACTGGGAGCCCCAGGGATATATCCTGAGGGTGAGGGTGACTAGAACTGGAGCCGCCCTCCTGCAGAATCATAACTCAGGCTCCAGTTACTCAGATTGTCCCGGTCCGGGAAATCCCAGACCTTGGATTTGGCTTAAGGTGGTCTCAGACGGATATGGCCCCAACACATTACAGAAACAGATCATCTCTGGGTATACCTACACCCAGAGGCTTCCTGTTATTCCTGTACATAATTTAAAAAATACTGGAATATGGTCAAAGATAACCAGGTACACAAGGAAACCAGATCCCTGTGTAAGAACCAGCAAAAACACAATAGAAACAGATCTATAAAGATGTAAGCTATTGAGATTATCGAATTAGAGACAATATGTGACTTTTCTTGCTTATTATGTTTAAATAAAAGATAAGCTTGAAGATATATTCAGAGAATAAGAAACAATTTTAAAATTTATTATAGAACAAATATGTTGCTAATAATCTTGTTCTTGCCTCCCACTTTACCTGCCCAAAGCAGAAGAAAATTCTGAACTGCAAAATTTATTTATTTTCATTTTTATTTTTTTATTTATTTTTGAGATGGCGTCTCACTCTGTTGCCCAGGCTGGACTGCAGTAGTGTGACCTCGGCTCACTGCAACCTCCGCCTCTTGGGTTCAAGCTATTCGCCTGCCTCAGCCTCCCGAGTAGCTGGGATCACGGGTGTTCAACACCACACCCGCTAATTTTTGTATTTTCAATAGAGATGGGGTTTTACCATGTTGGCCAGACTGGTCTCAAACTCCTGACCTCAAGTGATCCACCCACCTTGGCCTCCCTAAGTATTGAGATTATAGGTGTGAGCCCCCGCACCCAGACTGGACAGCAAAATTTAATATGAAAATCTCACTCAGTATTAGGCAAACTACGGAAGACATTGTCCTCTCCTCAGTATGTATATTGTCAACAAAGAAGGTCAAACGTAGAACTTCCTTTTGGCTTTTGCTTGTGACTCTTTTAAAAATTAGAATTTGAGGCTGGACGCTGTGTCTCATGCCTGTAATTCCAGCACTTTGGGAGGCCAAGGGGGCAGATTACTTGAGGTCAAGAGTTTGAGCCCAGCCTGGGCAACATGGTGAAACACTGTCTCTACTAAAAATACAAATAATTAGCTGGGCGTGGTGGCAGGTGCCTGTAATCCCAGCTACTTGGGAGGCTGAGGTGGGAGAACTGCTTGAATCTGGGAGGTGGAGTTTGCAGTGAGCCAAGATCATAGCACTGCACTCAAGCCTGGGTGACAAAATTAGACTCCATCTCAAAAAAATAAAAAATTAGAATTAGAATTTTATTATTAATATGGAAATAAGAAATGCCTTTAAATAAATTGACTAAAAAATCTTGAGAAAATATACCTTACTCCCGTTCTTCAAAAAGCAGGGAGGAAATACAACCTGAAATTTTTAAATCATTATAGAAACTATTCAATTCCATATGTAAGCGTTAAAGTATGAAATGTAAGTGGCTGTAATGTTATGATGCGTAGATGACATGGCCAAAAATATTGGGATTTTGGAGTATAACATCATAGTTTAAAAACACAAGCTCTACATCAGACACACCAGGCTGGAGTCTGGCTCTGAAACATTTTCGAATCTTGGGCAAGTTGTTTAACTTCTGAGAGCTTCGGTTTGCTTATCTGCAGTATGGGGATAACAAGAGCACTTCTCCTGCTTCTTGGGGTTGAAGGAGTCAAAGAGATTCTGCATGCTAAGAATTCGGCATTCTGCCAACATGAAACTTGCCACTGTGACTTTAGCTTCCTGGAACAGACAGCATTACTGCATCCAGATGAAAGGGGTATTTGCATTTTGCTTGCTCTTCAAGTCCAGAAAGACTTTATGTAAAGAGAGTGATTACCTATGTGTAACTAGTCAGAAAAACTCTCTTACCATAAAAAGTTGATGAAATTTGGCTCATGAGGACTAACTCAGGGCAGCTTGACTTGGAGATTGTCAGAGAGCCTTTTGATAAAAAAGGCACTTACTCTGGCCTCAAAAATCAAGGCCATCTCCTTGTGAAGGGTAGAAATCCAGGTGAGACAAGATTGATAATCCTACATCGCAGAATTTATTAAAGATGTCCAGATTTAAAATTGGGTTGTCTGTCAATCAATCAGCCTGTTTTCTACATTTTTCTCTGTCATTTACGAAAAATATTCCTGTGTAACACTGAATTCCCTGTGGACCTCATCAATGCTAACAGCCCTTCCTCTTTCATTCAGAAGGACAAGCTCGGTCCTGTTTCCTAGCAGAGGTCTCTGGATTTGTCCTTGTCTTGCTGAAGGCATCGCTATTATTATTTAAAATGTTTTCAGTTATTTGGTTTCAAGTGTGGAAAGAGGCCACTGACGGGTGGTGCAGGCTGCATTCTTTTTCTTTTGGGTAATTTTCTTGAATCCCAGTGAGAGGGGACAGGTTGGAAACAACCGACCTGAAGGCCAGTCAAAGGCTCAACTGTTGATTGGCAGATCACTGTGTAACTGTTTGAGCTCCTTAACTCAGGGGACTGAGTCAGTATCGTTTGTGTTTCCCAATATCTCAGCCTGAGCTTGGGAGATGTCTGAGCTTGGGCTCCCTGGAAACAGACTCAGATAGAGAGCTGCATGCAGTTCATTAATTAGGAGTGTCCTTGGGAGAGGTGCCGGCAAGGGGGCCAGGGAGGCAGGGCGGGGCAGAGGGAGAAGCTGCCCCATGATGTGCTGGCCATGGAGACCTCAGTCAAGTCTACAGGGAGCTTGAGCTGGGATGGCCCTCCACAGTGGTCCTGCTGTAAGAGAACTGGGGCTTTGCATCGCCATCAACCAGCCATTGACTAAGGCCATCCCCCAGGAGAAGATGTGCCTTGGGCCGTGCATGAGCCGTCAGCAGCCCCTATTCTCAGTAGCTAGGGGATGGGTATGTGGGCCCTGAAAAAGGATCTGGGTGGTCAGTGTCTGACAGACGACTCTGAGCAGCTCAAAGTCACTTGTTTCTTGTAGTAAGTTTGCTCCTTTTCCGATGGCTTCTCCATGATTGTAGTTAGTTTTGTTTCCTGGGGAAACTGACAAGAGAAGGGTTAATGTGACAAACACAGCCCCAATGCTGCATTTGATCTCAAGGTTCTCCCTGGTGCTCCTTATGCCCATCTCTACCACCTGTACCAGAGTCTTCCTGCCCTTGACTGGCAACCCTGCTGGTCTAAGTGACTTGTTTGGTGGGATGACCTGGACCCTCATTCCTGAGGGTTCTGACCATATGGCTACCATGCTGTTTTCAAGACCTGGTTGTTGTATTGTCCATTTGTCATATCCATAACATGGGCATGGAATGCCAGGAAATGCCCCAGTGGATTATCCAAATGCCAAATGTATTCCTCCCTGCTTCCACCAACTGGCAGCAGCCCCAGCTCACATTGCCACACTGAGCTGACCCTTCTATGAACTGAACCTGACCTTTTGCTTCTGCTGTCAGCTGGCCATAAGGAACCCCTCATGCAACCGTAGGTGAGCACTGAGGGCCAGGGGCTAGGGCAATATTGGCACGTGACATGGAAGCCTGGGCTGCCTGCACATGCAGCTTCCTGGTACCGATTCTGAATGTGCCGCTTCCATTGAACAACCGATCGCTGCTGGGCTTGCCTGCCCTCGTGACTGTGGCTCGGACAGGTCCAGTTCATGATGGGCAGCTGCAGTTGCCTGGTTACTTGTCACTTGGTCAAAAGCCTCATCTCTATCAGGGTCCAGTAGCATTCTGGGACGGTTCCTCCTTCTTTCCTTCCTTCCTTTTTCTGAGATGGAGTCTCACTCTGTTGCCCAGGATTAAGTGTAGTGGTGAGATCACTGCAAGCTCTGCCTCTCAAGCTCAGATGATTCTCCTGCCTCAGCCTCCCAAGTAGCTGTGATTACAGGTGTCTGCCACCACGCCCAGCTAATTTTTGTATTTTAGTAGAGATGAGGTTTCACCATGTTGGCCAGGCTGGTCTTGAACTCCTCACTTCAGGTGATACTTCCGCCTTGATCTCCCAAAGTGCTGGGATTACAGGGGTGAGCCACTGCGCCTGGCCTGGGAGCTACTTTTCAGTGGGTGTGTAGTTTTTCTTGCAGACGGCATGCCCTGTTTCAGAACTCTAGGCATCTATAATATTATTTCTCATTGGAGCTCACCAGAAACTCCATGTGGTGTTTCTTCCTCCACAAAAAACACAGGGCCTTCCCTACCACAGAGCCTGCCGAGTCACACAGCACAGGAGGCAGGGCTTTCTGACCATAGCCTGAACCTGCTGCAGAGCCCTTTCCTGCTCTGGGTCCCATTCAAAGCTGGCAGCCCTCTTTGTTACCTGCAGGGTTACAGTAGTAGTCTGTAGGATGGACTATGGCACCTTCAGAACCTGATGAGGCCCACCAAGCATCCTACTTCTTGATTCATTGTGGGAGCTGAGGCTCTGGAGCTCTGGAGGGGGGATGGCTCTTTGGGGTTCTTCTAAAGTGATACAAAAAAAAAAAGCGTAGGTGTTTTGCATCCCTGCCTCAGCCAGTACTCGATCATAGTCTGTCCCCCTGGAAGGGGCATAATATTGGGCAGGACAGTTCCTTGTGGCCAGAGTAATCCCAGTGAGGGATGTAGCTGTGAGCTTAGTCCCCATAGCTGAAATAGGTGAAGAGGGGATCTGGGCAGGGGACCACAGCATTCACGACACACAACACAACTCCAGGGACAGGACGCGGTGGGGCAAGTGAGACACCTAGGGAACAAGTGGAGGGAGTCCCACACGCTCAGGTCATGTGAGTGCAGATTCAGCTCCTGCCTCGCCCTAGTCCTGGGCCTGCCAGACACCCATGGAACCTAATTGCAGGAAGTGGTAGAAAGTTCAGTTTGGCTAGTAGAAACTGCATATCTCCATGAAGATGGTCTCTTTCCGAAACTGGTGGAATGATTTCTTGGACAGCATTATCCTAGACGATTTCCTTTCCACCTCTCTGCAGGGGACAGGGAAGGGTGGACACTAGAGAAAGGTGTCACCTGTCACAATGGCCAAAAAATTCAAAATACCTTTCCTACCCCATCAGTTATTCTATGACTTTATTTGTCTGAGCCCCATGGTCATCTTTGTGTTATGGAGTGAAATCAGAGGAAGTAGTTTAAGCTAGAAGATTTTGAACTTGCCTTCTGTTATTACGGCGTCGAAGATATTGTCTAATCCTGATCCTGCCGGCCAGCTTCCGTGGGTAGAACCAGCCTGGAAGCATCAGGTCTCACCGGCATGAGGGAATGAATTACACAATGGTCAAAAGAGAGGAGACCAGCCAGGCCATTCTGGGAGAGGAGGAGATGACTGGAAGGCTAGAGAAATGTAACTCACAGGCAGGCAGCAATTAGAGCTTGCTATAGTCTGAATGTCTGTGTCTCATCAAAATTTATATGTTGAAACCTAACCCCTGAGGTGATGGTATTAAGAGGTATGGCCTTTGGGAGGTGATTAGGTTATGAGGGCAGCATGAATGGGATTAGTCCCTTATAAAACAGGTGGAGCAGCTCGGTGTGTCGGCTCACGCCTATAACCCCAGCACTTTGGGAGGCTGAGGCGGGCAGATCACCTAAGGTCAGGAGTTCGAGATCAGTCTGGCCAACATGGTGAAACCCCATCTCTACTAAAAAATACAAAAATTAGCCAGGCATGGTGGCAGGTGCCTTTAATCCCAGCTACTTGGGAAGCTGAGGCAGGAGAATCACTCAAACTTGGCAGCTGGAGGTTGCAGTGAGCCAAGATCATGCCATTGCACTCCAGCCTGGGCAACAAGAGTGAAACTTGGTCTCAAAAAACTAAAATAAAAATAAATAAAAGAGGTGGAGCCTATTTCCCCCTTCTGCTGTGTAAGGATGTAGCAAGAGGTGCCGTCTATGAAGAATGGGCCCCCACCAGGCACTGCGTCTGCTGGCACCTTGATTGTGAACTTCTCAGCCCCCCACACTGTGAGCAATAAATTTCTATTTACAAATTACCAGGTCTAAGGTATTTTGCTGTAGTAGCCCAAATGGACAAAGACAGAACCCAATGGTAAGAGAGAACAGGAGGTGAGTACAGAGCAGGCTGAGCGAAGTAAGACATGAGTGTGGGGCTGGATCATTCCTAAACTGACCCTGAACGCACTGGGTTCTGCTCACGACATCCGGGGTATGTGTGGGCATCCATGGATAGGTTTGTCTTTCATAATCTTGGACCACCTTTCCCAACTTAATATATACAACTAAGACATTTCTAATCGGATCTCATTGCAGTTTTTATTTTTAACTTAATAACTCAATAATAAAATCTGACTGGAAGAATAAATGCATAAAATTAGCCAAAATAAACATTTGAAATATAAGCATATAATATTATGTATATAATACTACCTATCAAATGTATTATAAAGCAACAACAATTAAAACAACATTGTACATGTATAGGAACAGGCAGTTAGACCAGGGGGTACAACAGGGAGTCTAGAAAAAAACCTGTGTGTATATGATAATTAAATATATGACAAAAACACCATTTTGCATCAGTAAGAAAGGATGGTTTATTACATAAACAGTGTTAGGGATAGGTTGTGAATTTCAGAGATGATTTAAATTTGGTTCCTGTGCCTATTTTCTGGTTCCATACATGAAATAAATCTGAAATGGATTAAAGGTCTAAAAATTAAAATTAAAATGATAAAAGTGCTAGAAGAAAATATAGGGTTTTTTTTTTTTTTTTTAGCGTGACACAAAAACCAGAAGATAGCAGGAAAAGAACGGCAGTCCTAACTACATAAACAAACAAACAATAACAACTTCTGTGTGGTGAGAAATGCCACAAACAAAAGTTAAAGAGTGGAAGAAAATATTTTAAATTTATTTTTCTTTTTTTAATAAGACAGGGTTTCACTATGTTGGTCAGGCTGATCTTGAACTCCCGACCTCAGGTGATCTGCTTGCCTTGGCCTCCAAAGTGCTTGGATTACAGGCGTGAGCCACCACGCCCGGCCGGAAGAAAATATTTTAAACATACATAACTGATAAAAGTGTAACATTAATGATATACAAAAATGTCCTACAATCAGTGATAAAAACAAGTACCATAGATAAATGAACACAGGTGACATCTAGGCGATTCACCAAAGAAGAAACCAATATGGCATAGAAAGCATGAAATGAAAGTCTACATCAGCAACAAAATATAAAACAACACAACTAAAATCAGAAGGAGATGTAGTTCCCTATCAAAAGTAGCCAAAATTAAACAGATTGCCAGCGCTCAGTGTTTGGAAGGATACAGATAAAAAGGCATCCATAGCTGACAAAACTAAAAACTTGCCATAACACATTTGATGAAGAGTCTGGCAGTTACAGTCAAATTTAAAATATATTTTCCCATTGAGCCAGAAATTATACTTCTAGGAATGTATCATACAGAAGCCCTTCTTTAAGAGAGAAGAGATGAATGCCTAAGCGTGTTTACTTAGCATTCTTTGTTATAGAAAAATACTGCAAATAATCCTTCAGGGTAAGAGAGGTTGGAAAAGTTATAGAAAATCCATACAATGGAAAACTATTAGAAAGCATAGCTGTGCAGAGATGGAGCTATGTCCACAACAAGCTGTTAATTTTTTAAAAAGAGTGAATTGATGAATAATACATAAAGCAAAATTCCATTTATTAAAGGTTACCTCAGCCCCTCAGTAGCTGGGACTACAGGTGCTCACCACCTTTCTGGGCTAACTTAAATTTTTTTTTTTCTTTTGTAGAGACAGGGGTCTTACTATGTTGACCAGCCAGTTTTGAATCCCTTACTCAAGGTATACTCCTGCCTTGGCTTCCCAGTGTTGGGATTATAGGCATAAGCCACTGTACCCGGTGTATTGTAGATTTTTTTTTATTTGAGTGAGGGTCTCACTTTGCTACCCAGGCTGAAGTGCACTGGTGAGATCCTGGCTCACTGCAGTTTCCAATTCCTGAGTTCAAGTGATTCTCCTGTCTCTGCCATCTAGTAGCTGGGACTACAGGCATGAGCCATCATGCCTGGCTAATTTTTGTATTTTTTGTAGAGACAGGATTTCACCATGTTCCCCAGGCTGGTCTTGAACTCCTGACCTCAAGCGATCTGCCCACCTCGGCCTCCCAAAATGCAAGGATTACAGATGTGAGCCACCATTTGTAGAATTTTAAAAACACATTAAAAGTAAGGAGTATAGCGTAATGGAACTCCATATCTCATCACCTGGTTGCCATATATATATATATACACACATATATATATATATATATTTTTTTTTTAGATGGACTCTCACTCTGTTGCCCAGGCTGGGGTGCAATGGTGCCATGTTGGCTCATTGCAACCTCTGCCTTCCAGGTTCAAGCAGTTCTCCTGCCTTAGCCTCCCTAGTAGCTGGGATTACAGGTGTGTACCACCATGCCTGGCTAATTTTTGTATTTCTTTTAGTAGCGATGGAGTTTCACCATGTTGGCCAGGCTGGTCTTCAACTCCTGTCCTCAAATGATCCACCTGCCTTGGCTTCCCAAAGTGCTGGGATTACAGGTGTGACCCACCACACCCTGCTGGTTGTAACAATTTTAAGTTCTTGGCTATTCTTTTTCTATCCCATTCATTGGCTCCTTCACCCATGGATTACTTTGAAGCAAATCCCATATACCCTATCACTGTACCCATAAATAACCTTGGGGCCACTTTTACATTTAAAGGATGACACATGCAGAGAAGAAAGGCTCAGAGGATACACACCAAGTTGATATCAGTAGGATTGAGAAGTATGAGTTTTTATTTTAAACACTTTAGATCAGGCCGCCCCCTGGCACCAAGCAGCCTGAAAGTGCCCCAGCCCAGAAGCTAAACACTTTAGATTACTAAATATAAAATTTATTTTTGCATTACTTTTTTTTTTTTTTTTTAATTGAGACTTGTAAGCAAGAAAGTGAGAGACCGGGTACGGTGACTCATGCCTGCAATCCCGGGGCAGGTGCATCGTTTGAGCCCAGAAGTTCGAGACCAGCCTAGGCAACATGGTGAAACCCTGTTTCTACAAAAATATACAAAAGCTAGCCAGGTGTGACGGCACACATCCATAGTCCTGGCTACTTGGGAGCCTAAGGTGGGAGGATCACTTGAGCCCAGGAATTCCAGGTTGCAGTGAGCTATGACTACACCACTGCACTCCAGCCTGAGCAACAGAGTGAGATCCTGTTAAAAAAATAAAAAAGAAAGAAAGAAAGAGAGGGAGACCTCAACAACTATTCTTTTTGTCTATATAGAAACCCCTTTTAAGCTGTAAAAACAGCAAAAAGAATTATTCTTACTTGATTTTTTTCAAGCGCCACCTCAAATCTTGTATGGAATGGTTTGGGAATTCATCCATAAATACATTGAAACTTGAATACACAATCAATACCTAGAATATTCCGTTTAGGTCAAGTTTTTGACAGTTGAGTTGCAGCCTGTATATGTGTGTGTCCTGTATGCATATTATAATATAGGGAAGTACTTACACATCAATCTGTACAGGTATGATCGTTTTCTAGAATTAGCTCAATAGTTCACCTGCAAAGTTTCCAAAGGAAGAATTTGATTGGCTCACCTTGGGTCAGCTGTTCACTCCTGGCCCAATCAGCTGTGACCAAGGCCCAGGGAAGGCCCAGCATCTGCAGACCTAGCGGACCTCTCACTTTTTTTATTTTTATTTTTAGTAAGAGACGGGGTTTCACCGTGTTGACCAGGATGGTCTCGATCTCTTGACCTCACGATCCCCTCGCCTCAGCCTCCCAAAGTGCTGGGATTACAGGCGTGAGCCACCGCGCCTGGCCTCACTTCTTCTACTACTTCCTGTACATGCCTAGCACCGAGTAGACCCTAAGCTCCTCTTTATCATCACGTGTGCGCCCGGACTCCTCATTGAAGGACACGCCCCGCACATTCAATGTGGAGGCCTGGAGCTGCCACAGCACAGGCCCCGTCACTGCAGACCCTGGGCGAGGGCCTCCTCCTTTGCCTCCCTTTCCCTGCTCTGCGGACAGGACAAGGCGCACCCACAGCCCAGCAAGCACTGTTTTCACAACAGCGCTCCTCAGGCTTCCCCTTGACCTTGGGGTTCAGCCCCCTGGGCGTTTCCTTGCAGGCCTATCTCCCCTCATCACAGGCCTCTCCACAAACCCACTCGGATATGAGCTAATGCCATTATCTTCCTGAAATTAAAATCAAGCCTCAACCTATAATGTTTCACAGAGAGGGAATTGGGGTTATATATTCCTGCGTTGAGCGGTATTCTATTTCAGTCATAGCATTTAATTATGATTGGTATGTTAGTGCCCATCGGAGCATAACAAATTGTCATTATGTTATTCTGCTGAGTCTAATTTAATTGGCAAGTTGTCACAAAAGCAATTATCCATCATTTATTTTGTTGCCATAACCACATCTCGAAGAGCACCTGCTGTCTGCGAGGAGAAATGCGCCACAGTCTCTCAGCCCTGGATCCAGGCCACTTATCTGACACAAAGACATTGCTTCCCCCTTCTGATTTAAAAATATGTTCCTCATTTCCTGCTGTGGTCTCATGAATCCTCCTGGGGGAGCCTCAAAGTGCCAAAGGAAATTCATGGTCTGGGAAGTTGCCCGAGAGGTCTGCCTTGCCCCGTCAGGGGTGGGTGGGAGGCAGCAGGAGGACGCAGACCCCCGTGGAGGGCCCGGGACCCGACAGGGTCACGCTTCGCTCCGTCAGCTGTTTCAGCTGCCACCTGAGTGATGGATTTATAAATATTTGTTGCTCTTTTCTCCCCGGGCACGCAGAGTGCTTGCTCCTTGGGAGGCGGGATTGTTTGGCCATTTCACAGAGACAGAACAAGAGGCTCCGGGTCACAAGGGAAGTCTGGGGAGCGGCCAGGACCCCAGTGAAGACTTCCAGAGTCCAAAGGCTTTTTTCATTCTTACGATCAAACACGTGCAGGCAAAACCTCGTTACTTTAGGCCTGCCAGAACCCCAGACTGTGGCTCTGGGTGCAGGGGGAGCTTTCTCTGTGGTCCCTGACTAGACGTCATTGGCCCATTTCACATGGAAGCATCAGGCTGGGAGCTCATTACAGCATCCGGTGCCATGACTGCCCAATCTCCCTGGAGCCTCTGAGCCTAAATCTCTGGGAGGCCCTTTTATCCCTGCTCCTACTCGGGTACCTCTCCATGCCTGGACCGTATCCCCCACACCCACATGCAAGCCAAGGCAAGCAACATTGTCTTATGAATTTTTTTCTTTGCTGAAACAGGGAAGATAGTCTTAAGGGAAGAGAAAGCCTGCAGGTCTGTCTCTGTCCTGGGGGCTGGAAGCAGGTGCAAAAATTACTGATGTTCTTGCTTCCCTGATGGTCTTTTTAGCATAGTCACCAAAGAACTCATTAAAAACAAAAGCAAAACAAGAAACAAAAACACCACCAATAAAACAAACCAAAAACCGACGACTGTATTGCAAAGGGGAAAAAGGAACCAGACTTCTAAATAAACCAGCTTTTTCCTTTGGGTCAGTCAGGTACAATTTCCAGACTATCTCTTTGAGGACAGTGGAAAATGAGCAGCTCCCTGAACAGGCAGATCATTTCTTGCAATTCTTAAAAAAAAAATGACTCTCATTGCAGTTGTTGATAAAATAAACTAGGGATGTGTCAGACTCCTCCTTCTGTACCAGCATTATCCCTAAGGAATGTTCCTTGCGGCTACAGAGAAGTCACTTTTTCTACCACAACACAATGCTGTGGATCTCTGCTTACGCGGAGGGCCCCCACTTGAGCCTGAAGTTAGGCAGTCGATATTGGAGCAGGAAAAAGTTGAATGTGCAAGGAGGGGACTGTGCATGAGTCCCCTGATGGGCCCAATTGTGGCAGAGGGTGATGCTCTCCCACATCATGAGTGTGTAAAGTAGTGCAAACTCTGTGGAAAGTAAGCTGGCTAAATGGGTGAAGAGCCATATCAAATGTGCGTCATTTTTGACTCATGAATTCCATTTAGGATAAACAAATTGCTTCAAAAACAGAAAAGAGGCTTGCTCTAGTGTTATTTATTTATTATTTATTTATTTTTTTCCCCAAGATGGAGTCTTGCTCTGTTGCTCAGGCTGGAGCGCACTGGTATGGTCTCGGCTCACTGCAACTTCCACCTTCTGGGTTCAAGCAATTCTCTTGCCTCAGCCTCCTGAGTAGCTGGGGTTACAGGGACCCACCACTGCACCCAGCTAATTTTTGTACTTTTAGTAGAGACGGGGTTTCACCATGTTGGCCAGTCTGGTCTCAAACTCCTGACCTCAAGTGATCTGCCCACCTCAGCTTCCCAAAGTGCTGGGATTACAGGCATGAGCCACCTCGCCCGGCTGGCTCTAGTGTTATTTATAATAGCAAAATCAAAGTCTGTGCTAAAGAGCAAATTGACTTGGAGCACATGGCTACAAGCAATGGGTGTAGATGGAACTCAGTTTTCGTTTTCTGGGATGGATGTTGAAACATGAGGAATTCTTTTTTAAAAAAATAATTTCTGGCTAGGTGCAGTGGCTCACACCTGTAATCCCAGCACTTTGGGAGGCCAAGGTGGGTGCATCACGAGATCAGGAGATCAAGACCATCCTGGCCAACATGGTGAAACCCTGTCTCTACTAAAAATACACAAATTAGCTGGGCATGGTGGCATGGCACGTGCCTGTAGTCTCAGCTACTTGGAGGCTGAAGCAGAAGAATTGTTTGAACCCTGGAGGTGGAGGTTGCGGTGAGCCGAGATCGCACCACTGTACTCCAGCCTGGGTGACAGGGTGAGGCTCTGTCTCAATAATAATAATAATAATAATTTAAAATAACTTTTATATTAAGGTGATACATGTGCAGGTTTGTTACTTGGGCGTATTGTGTGATGTGGAGATTTGAGTATGATTAATCCTGTCACTCCGGTAGTGGGCGCTGAACCCAATCGTTGATTTTTCAACCCTTGCCTCCCTCCCTCCCTCTCTCTCCACTCTAGTAATCCCCAGTATTTATTGTTACCATCTTTATGTCTATGAATACCCAAGGGTTAGCTCCCACTTACAAGTGAGGACACATGTATTTGGCTTTCTGTTCCTCCTGCATTAATTTGTTTAGGATAATGGCCTCCAGCTGCATCCATGCTGCTGCAAAGAACATGATTTCATTCATTTCTAGGTATTCATAGTATTTCTTGGTGTATATGTACAACATTTTCTTTGTCCAATCCAGCATTGATGGACGGACACCTAGGTTGATTCCATGTCTTTGCAACTGTGAATAATACTGTGATGAAAATAATTTATTTTTGAGGCAGATCTCTTCTCTCTGTCACACAGGCTGGAGTGCAGTGGCATAATCATGGCTCACTGCAGCCCTCAATCTCCTGGGCTCGAGAGATCCTCCTGTCTCAGCCTCCCAAGTAGCTGGAACTACAGGTGTTCACCACGATGCCTGACTGAAGTTTTAAATTTCTAATAGAGATAAAGTCTTGCTCTACTGCCCAAGCTGGTCTTGAACTCCTGCGCTCAGGCAATCCTCCTGCCTCAGCCTCTTAAAGTGCTGGGATTACAGGCATGAGCCACCACACCTGACCAAAAGGAATTCTTTCTGTAATTTCATTAACTAAGCATTTACTGAACACCTCAATTTTTTTAGAGCCAGGTTATGCATATATGTAAATACAGATGAGACATACGCAATTATAGGTTCCTCTTATATTAGTTTCCTGTTGCTGTTGTAACAAATTACCTTCCATTTAGTGCCTTAAACCAGTGGTCCCCAACTTTTCTGCCACCAGGGACTGGTTTTGTGGAAGACAGTTTTTCCATGGATGGGGGCGGATGGGGAGAGATGGTCTGTGGGATTCTCATAGGGCGTGTGCAACTAAATCCCTGAAATGTGCAATTCACAATAGAGTTCGCGCTCCTGTGAGACTCTAATGGCACCGCTGATCTGACAGGAGGCGGAGCTCTGGCAGTAATGGCTGCTCACCTGCCGCTTACCTCTTGCTATGTGGCCCGGTTCCTAACAGGCTATGGACTGGTACTGGTCCACTGCCTGGGGGTGGGGCCTCCCTACCTTAAACAATACCAGTTGTCTTACGGTTTTCTGGGTTGGAAGTCTGAAATGGGTCTCCTGGGCTAAAATCAAGATGTTGGCAGGGACATGTTCATTTCTGGAGGCTATGGCGAGAATCTGTCTCCTTGCCTTTTCCTGCCTCTAGAGCTCCTCACATTCCTTGACTTCTTGCCTCCTTCAACCATTCTCTCTCTCTCTTTTTTTTTTTTTTTTGAGACAGAGTCTCCCTGTATTTCCCAGCTTGGAGTGAAGTGGCAAGATCTTGGCTCACTGCAACCTCTATCTCCCAGATTCAAGCGATTCTCTTGCCTTCACCTCCTGCGTAGCTGGGTTTACAGGCATGTGCCACCACACCCAGCTAATTTTTGTATTTTTAGTAAAGATGGGGTTTCACCATGTTGTCCAGGCTGATCTTGAACTCCTGACCTCAGGTAATCCGCTGACTCGGCCTCCCAAAGTGCTGGGATTACAGGTGTGAGCCACCACGCCCAGCCTTCCTCCATTCTCAATGCCAACAGCGTTGAGCCAAATCCTTCCCACTGTGTCACCCTGACCTTCTGTAGTCACATTTCCCTCTGGCTCTCTGCTTCTGTTCCACTTTGCAGGGTCCATGTGATTACACTGGGCTCACTCCAATAATCCAGGTCATCTCCCTGTTTTAAAGTCAGTTGGTTAGTGACCTTAATACCAGCTGCTTCCTTAATTCCTTTGTGCCATGTAATGAAACTTATTCACAGGTTCCAGGGATTAGGTTGTGGACATCTTTGTGTGTGGGGGTGGGTGGGAGGAGAGTAGCATTATTCTGCCAATCATACTCCAGACTGACCAGAAGCCCACAATTGAGAGAAACACGTGAACACATCTTCAGTGTACATGGCAGAGCGCCATAATCAGCTCTCAGAATCTAGGAGGCAATATACATATTTATCCATAATTCAGAAGTTTCTTGCTGGGAGGCTAGATGCTGTCCAACTCAGTTTTCCTCCTCTTCCCAGCATGAACTCTCTGCTCTGGTCACTTCAGTCCCTCCACTGTTTCTAGTACCTAAACATTATAGAATATTATGGAAGTATTGAAGAATCCTGGCTCCTGGGGAGGCTGAGGCAGGAGGATCACCTAAGCCCAGGAGTTTGAGGTTCCAGTGAACCATGATTGCACCATCGCACTCCAGCCTGGGTGATGGAGCCAGACCCTGTCATTAAAAATAACACCCATACTTTTGCCTATTGCCCTCTTACCAGCTGCCCTCGCTTCCTCTTCCCCTCTGTCCAAATCCTACCCTTCCTTAAATCCCACATCCAGACTTTTCCCACATTCAACATCCAAATCAAGTCCCACATTCTCCATGATTCTTCGCTGTGGCCCCGTACCCCACCCAGCCCAGGCCTTCTGGAACATGTGCATTCTCGATTACATAATAGTCTACTTAAATGTAATTGCTTTCACTGGCTATTGTTTCAATGTTAGTGTGTTCTTATGTCTCGCTGGTTTTTGATCTCTCTGAGATCAGGAGTCATGTGCTATAATTCTTCTGTCACCTCCACGGCACCTGGCACAGTGCTGCTGAAGAACAATTTGCTAAATTTGTTCAAGTCCTTTTTTGAATACTCTCAGAGGGGCCAGACCCTGAGGGGTGGAACTGTGCTCCAGGGGGTGTCCTGCCCTAAAGGGGCACTCAGTCTGAAAGGGATACTGACAAGAAACCGATGGGTCAGGGCGTGATGTGGTGAATGCTAGAAGAGAATTATGCACAGAGGGGTCTCCAGGTCAGCTTGTGGGCGGATCAAGGAAGGCTTTTCAGAGGCAGTGATGTTTGAGCTGGGTTTTGAAGGATGAGTAGGAGTGAGCTAGATAAAGGGATGTGGGACAAGCGTTCTATTCCCATAAGAGGGGAGCCATTTAAAGCAGAACAAAGACATTGACCCACTGAATTCTGGAAAAGCCACTCACCTGTCTCTATTGGCCATAAGTATTATAGGCCAAGCATGATGGATAAGCTCTAGAGGTCTATTTACAGCATTGTAACTATAGTGAGCAGTAAGACATTGTACACTTAAAACCTTGATCAGAGGGTAGATCTCATGTTAAGTGGAGTAAGACTCTATCTAAAAAACAAAAATCATTTGGTACAGCAATCCCAATTTGAGAATGTATTTGAAGGAGATATATACTTACAATATTTATTGCAAGTTTGTTTCTAGTAGCAAAAGCTGGATGGAATCTGAATTGTTCATCAACAGGGAAATGTTGGGTAAATTACAGTACTTAAATATTACGGAATATTATGGAAATATTGAAGAGTGCATTAAACCCATACATGCTGACCTGGAAGAATCCCCATAGTACCATGGTATAACAGTAAGCAGCAAAAGCAAAAAGCAAGGACAAAGTCATAGTGTGAGGGGGGGAGGGAGAGGCATATGGGGAATGGCTGTTTACTATTAAATGATCTCAAAGAAAGATATAGAAGGCTACATACTCTCTAGGATGTTAACAGTGATTACCTGAAGGGAGAGGTACCAGAGCTAAGGAAGGGAAGACATTAACTTTAAAAGTCTGTATTTGGGCCAGGTGCAGTAGCTCAGGACTTGGGGAAGGTAAGGCGGAGGGAGTTTGAACCCAGGAGTTCAAGGCTACAGTGAGCACGATTGCACCACCGCACTCCAGCCTAGAGACAGCATGAGACCCTATTGCTAAAAAATTAATTTGTAATGACAGATATTCACGACGTGGGAAAAAAGTACTGAAGAAAGCGTTGAGTGAGGTCTCCATGGTAAGGGGTGGGCAAGTTCCTGAATTCAGGCCTATTTGCCCCTCCCTGGCTTCTCTCCTATTTAAATGAGCTAATTCAACAAAAGTGAGGTAGTTTGCATTTCCTTGGTTAAGTGGGTTTAGATCCTGGGATACAAACAGCCTCATTTACATGTGTAGTTTGACCCTCTCTTGATATCAGTGAGCTCCAATAACGAATTAGAGCCAGTCAGTCCCAACTGCCTCCCTGAGGCTGACTTTCTTTTGGTACAGGCCTCTGTCTGAACCAGGATCAGGGCGAGTGTATTGTTAGTGCCTCTACCCGTGAGTACAGGGTGGGCCCAGAGTCAGCTGTGGTGCATCTGAAGATGGTCCAGTTCTTTCCCCCAACCCCATCATAAACTCGTTAAACACCTGCCCACTGACTGAGGAGGATGCCATTTGTCTCTCTGTTCCCTGCTTCTCAGCCACACTGGGGAAAACCCTTTCTTCTGAGCCTGAGCTACCCTGGAGGTCACAGTCCCACAGTCACCATGGTAACCCCCTTCAGGGTATGATGGAGGGAGCTGAGGAAAAGAGTCAGAAACTTACCAGGAGGCCCCAAGAGAAAGCCACTTTCACAGAGGAAAATTTCAAAGTCTCAAAGATTGGGTTGGTATACGGAGCACTGCCTTGTATGGGATATGTTATTTCCGGAAAGTTGCCCTATGTCATTCTTTGGAGGTAAAATTTTTTAACGTTACTTAAAACATACACTAGAGTTCCCTGTATTGGGAGCCTTGTTGTGATATTCTTTTGCAAAGTGAATAAAAGCTCTAATTATTCTTTGAATACAAGCATAGATATTCAGATGTCAAGTGGTTTTACAGTTCAGCACACCAGTGCTTTTGGATTTGGAAGATGTTGGGTAGTAAGAGTGCGCGTGGAGCCTGGGAAGGAACCTACTTTGAGTGATGGCTTGGGTGGTATCTGGATGCTGTCTTAAGGTGAGTTGCTACCAAAAGAAAAGCCTGGGCTGAGGAGTCTGGTGAAAGTGATTTATAAAGGAACTGCTCCCAGGAGAAATCTAGAGGATGAGAGAAACAGGATAGGAAACGGAAAGAAGCCAGGCAAAGGTCAGATTTCAGGTCCCTGACTCAGCCTGATCCCATGGGGAGCTCCGAGGTATAAAGTACACCCCAGCATTCACCATCTTGAATCAAAGGAGCTGGGCTTCATACTCTCAAATTAATCAGTCATTGCTTATAGGTTTCCCAGGATAAAGTAAAATTTTCAGAGGGAAACAGCTTTGGTGTCCCCAGTCAGTCTTCTGAAAGTCATCAGTGCAAGCTGTTAGCAACAAAAAACACAGAGGTGGAGAGTGGGCATGTGGAGCTGGTGATTGGGATTTCAGAGGGTCTAGGAGGCCTTCAGCAGAGTCTGCTATAGATGCCAAGTATAACACATAAATGGCTCTCCAAGGGCTCTACCTTAACAACAAAAAAATCAGTGAAATTAATTAGCTTCCCACAACACAGTATTTAGAACCACGTTTTAGAAGAAAGATAATAGTATACGTAGGCAGATACAGAATTGGTTGAGCAAGTATTTCTGAAGAATATGGAAGGAATGCCTGTTGGCTGGGTAGATAGCTCTAGAAGTAGAACACAGGACTCCACCTGGGGCATGTATTGTGAAATATTTATATCTACATCTCGGAGAGGATAGAGAGCTCCTGCCAAGTAAATCTGTGGATTCTCCTAAACTGAGAGAAAAGCTAATGGAACAAATGACAAAAGAGTCGAAAGGAAGATTCCAATGAATGAATAACGGCAAGATTAACATTAAAGAGATAAATGTAAGTCTAATGTGAAGTTAATTTCATTATGATCATCCACATAATGGAATATTATATAGCCACAGCATTAGTGCATTCTCACATTGCTGTAAAGAAATACCTGAGACTGGGTAATTTACAGAGAAAAGAGGTTTAATTGGCTCACAGCTCTGCAGGTTGTACAGAAAGCATGGCAGCATCTGCTCAGCTTCTGGGAGGCCTAAGGAAACTTACAATCATGGCAGAAGGTGAAGGGGGAGTTGGCATTTCACATTGCTGAAGCAGGAGGAAAAGTGAGAGTAGGGAGGTACTACATACTTGTAAACAACCAGATTTTATGAGAAATCACTATTACCATTCAGTCTTTCTAGGTCTCAGGGTCTGTGGTGGGTGGGGCTGCCAGGAAGGTCTCTAAAATACCTTCCAGTCCTTTCCCCCATTGTCTTGGCTTCTCACACTTAGTTCCTTCTTTTTACTTATGCAAATTTCTGCAGCCAGCTTGAATTCTTTCCTTGTAAATGGGATTTTCTTTTCTACCACATGGCCAGACTGCAGATTTTCCAAACTATTACGCTCTGCTTTTCTTTTAAATATAAGTTCCAGTTTTAGGTTATTTCTTTGCTCATGCATATGAGCATTGGCTGTTAGAAGTAGCCAGGCAACAACATAGTCCATATCTCGAATGCTTTGCTGCTTAGAAATTTCTTCTGCTAGATACCGTAAACCATGAATAAGTCTCATAAACATAATGTCAAATGAAAGAAGCCAGACACAAAAAGGTATGTACTCTATGGTCGCAGCTACATATATAAGACAGGAAAACTAACCTATAGTGTTAGAATTCAGCATAATGGTTAGTCTAGAAGGGCAGGGGAGGGACTGGAAAGGTCTGTGAAAAGGCATCTGAGGGGCTGGCAATGTTCTGTTTCTTGATATGGATGCTGGTACACATGTGTGTTCGATTTCTGAAAATTTATCAAGCTGTATACTTAAGATTTGTGCATTTTTCTGTATGTAGCCCATACTTTGATAATTTTTTTTTTACTTCTATTCAGAGAGCTCAACATAACATCCAAGCAGCCATTGAAGAATACAGAGTACAGATTCCTTTCCTCTGGATTTTACATTTCTATCAGTATCAGTTAGATCATATTCAGGATTTTTTATTTGCTTGTTTGTTTTTGTAATCTTTTTAAAAAAACATTTTCTTTTCTTTTTCTTTCTTTCTTTTTTTTTTTTGAGACAGAGTCTTGCTTCGTCACCCAAGCTAGAGTGTAGTGGTGCAATCTCGGCTCACTGTAACCTCTGCCTCCTGGGTTCAAGTGATTCTTGTGCCCCAGCTTCCTGAGTAGCTGGGATTACAGGTGTGTGCCACCATACCTGGCTAATTTTTGTATTTTTAGTAGAGATGGAGTTTCACCATGTTGGCCAGAGTGGTCTTGAACTCCTGGCCTCAAGCAGTCCACCTGCCCTGACCTCCCAAAGTGCTGGGTTTACCGGCATGAGCCACCAGGCCCCCACTGTTTTTATAATCGTAACAGAGTATTGGCTCATGTTAAGCTGACATGTCCTGCTTAGTGCTTCTCACATTCTTTAAAATAATTTCTTTTTTACCTACTGTCTGTTTCCTTTTAGAAGCTTTATTTTTTTTACTTTTCACATTTAGATCTGTATTTTGTGTATATGTATCAGGAGGAGTCAAGGTTCACTTTTTTCTATGTGGACCCAGCACCAGTTTTTGGAAAGATACTTCCTTCTTCGCAGCATTGCAGTATCATTTGCTATAAATCAGGTGATCAGCTGTCTGTTTCTGGAACCTCTCATCTGTTCCATTGGTCAACACCACACTGCTTCAATTGCTTTAACTTTAAAACAGGTCTTAGTAACCGATAGTGTAATTCCTCCCCCTTTGTTTTTCTTCAAAATTGGCATGGGCATCCTTGAGCTTTTGCATTTCCACATACATTTTAGAATCAGCTTGTTAATGTTCACACAGAAAAAAAATTGCTGAAATTTTGATTGGGATTGCATTAGATGTATAGTTCTACTGGAGGAAAAATCACTGCTTTACAGTATTGAACCTTCCAATTCATGAACATGGTGTAATTCTCTACTTACTTAGGTAATTTAACATTTCTCTTCATTTTCAGTGTAAGAGTCTTGCATTGTTTTGTTGATTTATTTATAGGTGTTTGATTTTTTATGCTACTGTAAATGGTGTCATTAAAAAGTTTTATTTTCTATTTGCTTGCGCGTATAGAAATGCATTTGACTTCTGTACCTTGACTTTGTATCCAGAGACCTTGATAAATTACTCATTAATTCTAATAATTTTTCTTTATATCCTTTTGAGTTTTCTATGTATTCAGTTATGTTGTCTGAGAATACTGACATTATGTTGTGTGTATTTTGAAGCTCTGTTTCTAGATGTATAAATGTTTATGATTGCTATGTTCTTTTAATGCATTGACTGCCATAAAATCACCTTTTTCTCATCCCTGGTTATATTTCCCCTCTGAAAGCTGCTTCTGTTATTTTACAGCAACTCCTGCTTTCTTTTGCTTAGTGTTAGGAAGGTATATCTTTTTTCATCCTCTTACTTTTAACCCATTTGTTCTTCATATTTAAAATAGTTTCCTGGTAAGAGCATACTGTTGTGTCTTGTTTTCTTACCCAGTGTGACAATCTCTGCTGTTTAATTGGAGGTGTCTATTGATGTGGTTAGATTTATCTTTTACTTTTTTTTGAGATGGAGTTTTGTTCTTATTACCCAGGCTGGAGTGCAATGGTGCAATCTTGGTTCACTGCAACCTCTGCCTCCCAGGTTCAAGCGATTCTACTGCCTCAGCCTCCTGAGTAGCTGGGATTATAGGCATGTGCCACCATACCTGGCTAATTTTTTTGATAATTTTAGCAGAGACAGGGTTTCACCATGTTGACCAGGCTGGTCTCGAACTCCTGACCTCAGGTGATCTACCCACCTCGGCCTCCCAAAGTGCTGGAATTACAGGCATGAGCCATTGCACCTGGCAGATGTGGCTGGATTTCAATGTACCATTTTACTATTTGTTTTCTATTTCTGCTATCTCTTCTTTGTTCCCTTTTTCCTCTTTTACTGCTTTCTTTTGTATTAAATATTCTTTTTATGATTTTATTTTATCACCTTTATTGACTTATTAGCTAAACTGCTTTGTTTTGTTCTTTTAGTGATTGCTTTAGGCTTCATAATGCACATTATTAACTTTTCACATATACGTTCAAGACATGTTATAATGCTTCACATACAGTATGAGAGCCTTACAACACTGTACTTTCATTTCACCCCTTCTGGCCTTTGTGCTATTGTTGTCAAACATTTTTCTTCCACATGGATTAGAAGCTCCACAATGCCAGGTTACCCTTGCTTTAAACCATCAATTACCTCTTAAGGTGATTTAAGTAATAAGAAAATAAATCTTTTATATTTCTCCACATATTTACTATTTCTGGTGTTCTTCATTCCTTTATGTAAATCCAGATTTTCCTTTGGTGTAATTCTCATTCTGCCTTAAGGACCTCCTTTAATATTTCATTGTACCGGTCATTTGCTAGTGATCAATTTCCTAAGATTTTGTGTCTGAAAAGGTCTTTATTTAGTTTTTGTTTCTGAAAGATTTTCTGTGTATAGAATTCTTTGGTTTGTTTCCCTCTAGTACCTTAAAGATATCACTTCACTCTCTTCCCATTTGCCTTTATATTTTTTTATGAGACACAGTCTTACTCTGTCTCCCAGGCTGGTGTGCAGTGGTGTGATTTTGGCTCACTGCAATCTCTACCTCCCAGGTTCAGGTGATTCTCCTGCCTCATCCACCCAAGCAGCTGGGATTACATGTGTGCACCACCATGCCTGGCTAATTTTTGTATTTTTAGTAAAGATGAGGTTCCGCCACTTTGGCAAGGCTGGTCTCAAATTCCTGACCTCAAGTGATCCAGCCACCTTCGCCTCCCAAGGTGCTGGGATTACAGGTATGAGCCACCATGCCCAGCCTTACATTGTTCATGATAAAAAAGTTTGCTGTCATTCTTATAATTGTTCCTCTGTTATGCCTCTTCCCCCCTCCCCGCCCAGCTGCTTTCAAGACTTTCTTTATAACTGATTTTAGGTAATATAATCAAGATGTGACTCGATGTAGTTTTCTTCATGTCTCTTGTTCATAGAGTTCATTGAGCTCCTTGTATGTGCGGGTTCATAATTTTTAATCAGATTTAGAAGGATTCTGGTCACTATCGCTTCACAATTTTTGGCCCTCCCTCTCTCGTCTTCTTTTGCAATTCCAGTTACACGTATGTTTAATGTTGTGTCACAGCTCATTGATATGCAGTTCAATTTTTGGGGTCCTTTTTCCCTCCGTTTCACTTTGGATTGTATTTGTTGCTATATCTTCAAGTTCACTAATGTTTTTTTTCTTCAGCGTCTAACCTGTTGGCAATCCTATCCAGAGTATTTTTCATTTCAGATGAATTTTTTTAATTTTAGAAGTTTGACTTGGGTTTTTAAAAAAAATTTCCTTGCCTACCCTTATCATAATCATTTCCTCTACCTTCTTGAACTATGTGAGTAATAGCAATTTTTAACGCACTGCCTACTAATTCTATCATCTGTGTCATTTCAGGATATATTTCTCATGCTTGATTTTTCTTTTTTCTCTTCATTATGAGTCATATTTTCTTTACTTTTCTTTCTTTCTTTTTTTTTTTTGAGACAGAGTCTTGCTCTGTTGCCCAGGCTGGAGTGCAGTGGCATGATCTTGGCTCACTGCAACCTCTGCCACCCAGGTTCAAGTGATTCTCCTGCCTCAGCTTCCCGAGTAGCTGGGACTACAGATGTCTGCTACTAAGCCCAGCTAATTTTTTTCTTTGTTTGAGAGGGTGTCTCACTCTGTTGCCCAGGCTGGAATGCAGTGGAATGATCTTGGCTCGCCGCAATCTCTGCCCCCCAGGTTCAAGCTATTCTCCTGCTTCACCTTCCTGAATAGCTGGGATTACAGGCACATGCCACCATGTCCAGCTAATTTTTGTATTTTTAGTAGAGACGGGGTTTCATCATGTTGGCCAGGATGGTCTCGATCTCTTGACCTCGTGATCTGCCCGCCTCGGCCTCCCAAAGTGCTGGGATTACAGGCATGAGTCACTTCGCCTGGCCTAATTTTTGTATTTTTAGTAGAGATGGGGTTTTACCATGTTGGCCAGGATGGTCTCAAACTCCTCATCTCAGGTGATGCTCCCCTCCCCGCCTCGGCCTCCCAAAGTGCTGGGATTACAGGTGTGAGCCACCGTGCCCAATTTGAGTCATAAATTCTTGCTTGCTGAAATACTCAGTAAGTTTTGAACTCTTCCCTCTACTGTGCCCTAATTGGATTCCCCAACACTGTAACTGTTGGTCCTAATTCTGTGTTTTAGAGTTATGTAAGCTCCATGCTATTGGTCCCTGTAGCACCTTCCTTCATGATACTTCACAACATTTTAAATGTCTCATTTACTTGTGTGATCATCAGATAAATGTCTCTGCTTTTCTGACCAGATTCCCTCCATGGCACAGGTTCTAGGTATGCTCTTGGTCATCACTATATCCCAGCGTAGGGCGCAGGCCTGATGCATTTGTAGTCCTTGATAAACACCTGTTGAATGAGAACGAAAAGAATGCTCGGCTTTGGTGACTGGCACCGATTAAGACTGACACTCTGTCATCTGACCTGAATTTGCATTTTGTGGTTTTAGAACTCAGCTCTTTGCTGATTGAAAGGGAGTTGGGTTCAGATTCCTGAATCCAGAATATTCTAAAAAAAAAAAAAAAGGAAAGAAAGAATTATTGTTAAGTTGTTGAAGTTGAACATGGTATAGTGAGAATGTATTGATTGATTGAGGAAGAGTCTTGCTCTCTTGCCCAGGCTGCAGTGCAGTGGCGCAATCTTGGCTCACGGCAACCCCCACCTCCCAGATTCAATCAATTCTCCTGCCTCAGCCTCCCAAGTGGCTGGGATTACAAGCACGTGCCATCATACCTGGTTAACTTTTTGCATTTAGTAGAGACAGGGTTTCACCATGTTGGCCAGGCTGGTCTCGAATTCCTGACCTCAGGTGATCCACTCGCCTTGGCCTCCCAAAGTGTTGGGATTAGAGGCATGAACCACCATGCCTGGCCAAGAATGTTTTTAAAAAGACTTCATCTTTTAGATTTGTATATAATGAACTCTTTATGGATAAAATAATTAATGTTTGGTATTTACTTCCAAATAATTGGCAGGTGGGTGGGAATGCAGATGAAACAAGATTGGCCATGAGTTGGTAATTATTGAATCTGGGACAAGGGTACATGGGGTTTATTATACTTTTACATTTTCCTTATAAAAGTGAGAAAATTATTTAGCTTTTTGATTGGCTGAACAAAACATAATGGGCAGGGGGTGAGACGGGTGTTCAGGATGGGGAGGGGTGAGGAAGAGAAGGAAGTCAGAGGTTTCAAAGATGCAGGACCCTCCAAGAAGTCACCTGGAGGCTGCCAAACCTGAGCTGTCTCTGGTAAAATGAGGGACTTCTGATGGTGGTCCTTTTGTTTGTTCCTTTACGCACTTATCACCAATCTCTTTCCATTTCATAAACGGAATAGTCATAATTAAGAGGTGAGTCTCACAGGTTCTCTCAAGCAGTATACAAAAAAAAAAATGCCCTTTAGGCAACAATCTTCCAGCCCCTAGCTCACTCACCTTGGAGCTCCTGGGAGACCTGCTGATTCTGCTTTCACAGAGGGTGTCAGCCCTTTGAGACAGAGGTGCAGGTGGTGCCTCTTGGGCTTCTGCCTCATATCCACCCACGTATTCCCTGACAGTAGCTCTGCGTAAAGGATTCAGGATGCTGCACACAGGTCACGTTGATTAGTTGTTTCTCTTTTTTGCATGGATTGCTGGCGGTGGGGCGGGGAGGACTTCTGGTGGCCCTGGCTCATTCCACGTTCACAGCACACAGGTTCTGGACTGTTTCTGCAGGCTTGAAGGAAATGGTTTCTCATACACGAACTCTTCTTCCTCCATTTCCGGGGTTCTCTCATATCTGTGCCTCCGATACAAAAGATGGGTATTCTTGAAAGATCTGGCTGGGATTGTCCATAAAGAGATGCAGTATTCTAGGTAAATCAGATTATCTGGTGGAAGGCTTTATCCTAACTTTCTTGGGGTGTTCCTGTGTAAACAGCAGTCTAGAGTTGGCTGTATATACCATAATCGCTTCTGCCCCCACTCAACATCTCTCCTGTTTGGAGACAAAAGCTCAGGGAGAATGGGCATTTTCAGGGAGCAAAGATGTGTTAATATACTTCCAATGGCTGAACCTGAGAGCTTGTCTGGCAGTTTTAGCAGGGGAGCGCAGCTACTTACATGCCCTTGACCGAAAATCAGTCCTCCTCTATCAGGGATGGTTGTCTTCAGCTGAGCACGCAGATTCGGGAGGGACACACGTGGAATGGTGACAGAGGAAGGGGACACCCACCTAGCCAGCCAGATCAGCCGAATCAACCCTCGAGATCAATGGGGTGACGGATATTGCAGTCAGATCGCCCTCACATCCAGAACTTGCAAGCCAATAGACTTTTCAGTGGAATGAAAGAAATTCTGGAAAAATTACTTCCATGAAAAATGCTGAGGTTAGAAAAAAAACTCTTGATGGATTTTCTAATTTGAAGACCCAAAATTATATTTTCTACTTTACAAGTAAAACACCTCATTAAAGAACTCTTGAAAAATACAAAAGAAGGGGAAAAAAAGAAATAAAATCTAGCCATAGTTCTACCACCGAAACACAGGTATACATATATTTTCATCTATTTTATTCTGTTCATTTTCTTTTGAAATGCACAGTCTCCATCCTCTGCAGCCAATGGTTGAAAGTCTAGCATACACAAACTTTAGTGTAACTGTGGTTTCCTACCCTGTTATAAAATGTCTCTGTGTTTTCATGTTCTCTCCATAAGAGACATGTTGCCAGATGGTTTCTCAAGGAGCTCCTCCTGGTTTTTTTCACCCTTCCCCTATAAATGGGCAGATGGGATGTTTCCATTTTTGCCCCATGGCAGATATCTTTTTCTGTATTTGGAGTGCTTTCCTTAGGATTGAACGCAGAAGTGGGAGTTTCTGAGTCAAAGATACTGGATATTTTTATGGCTCATTTGGCCAATTTGCTTTTCACAGATTTTGCAAAAACTTACACACCCACAAGAGTTCAGATTTGAGTCTTTAAATTTTGAACGACATTGTTGCACGTATCACACCTTCTATAGTAAACATTTTCCTGCTTAGACACAACCTTTAAAGGTTCTGACACCAGAGACAGTATCCTCTCCTATTCAAAGCCTTCGGCTCTTTCTGGAAGATGCTGGAAAGCAGGCTTGCGGTGCAGGATACGATTAGAGTCTGCCCTTGTTCTCCCATCCTCAGCTTAGGCCACTGGTGTTCATTCCTGCCTTTTCCTCCTGGGAACAGTCCATAATCTGGATGTCCTGCAGCAATTCAGAAAGCAATTCTGCCACCTAGACCCTGCCTGGTTTCTACTGGTCTGTGGTCATGTTGGCCACTCCCTTGTTTGGATTCTTTCTACGGCTACTCAAAGTCCTAGTGGAGGTGGAGGGATTAATGCTAAGGGGTTAAGAGCTCAGCCTAGTTCTGTGGTCAAGGAATGCACCGCTCCTATCCCCCTAAGATAGGCAACAAAATTATTGGCAGGTTTTGCCACAAACTCTACCTGGGAGAAAAAGATCCCTTCATGCACCCCCTGCTTTTTTTTGATGCTAAGAGAGAAAGAAAAAGAGAGATTAAAATATTTACAAGTATCCAATCATTCCCCTTCTTTGGGAAGTCAAGTATTAGAGGAAAACAGACAGACAACTGTGAGCATTTAGCAAGTGGAAAAAGAAACAAGCAGGTTTCAGCTGGAGCCAGTCAGGTGGCTGGCAGCACCCACCCAGGGGATGGAGTTTCTGTCCCGATCATTTTGTTTCATTCTGCCCACGGGAGAGGGAGAGCGGCTGTGGATGCAGCAGAAGGGGAGTGCTGGGGCCTAAGGGGGCCATCTCCATGTTTAATTCAGCTTACTTTGAGAGTAAGTTAAAGTCTTGTAGCAAAGAGTTCCTCCACAGCAGAAATTTCGGAATCTAAAAAACGCCAGAAAAAAATAAAGCTTGGAAAGATGTTAGACTGTGCATAGACCTAGAGCAGAGGAGCCTAGAACATGCTGATAGCTCTTTGAGGTGAGTTAGAAGCACAGTGGTTCAGGATAGGTGGTTGGGACATAAATGATGACCATAGCTAACATCTCTTCAGTGCTTATTATGACCCAAGTACTATCCAAAACACTTCACACAGATAAACTGTTCATTCCTCACTGCAAACTTACACGGAAATGACTATTATTGCCCCCGTTTATGGATGAGGACACTGAGACACAGAGAGGGTGTGTGATGAGACTGGTAGGTTGGGGCTGTGAATATTCTGGGGATAATTACATGGGCTGGATCCTGAAGGTAAGGAAGGGAAAGGAGAAAGAGATGGTAGACAATCTTTCTGGGATGTGGATGTCTAGTTATCTGCACCCCAAAGCTGGGGGTGTCCCTGGACTGTCCCTGTCCCCCTTCTCCAGTTACTCCTGTAATTTCCTGGATCCAGTCCATCCCCACCACCCACAGCTGCTCTCCCAGTGTCTTGCCTGGGCTCTTGCAGTGACTTCCTGACTGGTGAGCCACCTTCAGCCCCCAACCCTAATCCATCTTCTATATTCTTCCCCCAACCAGTGATCTTCCTCTAGCCTTCTTTGGCACCTTATAAATATCTCTATTTAGTCTTTGGCACACTAATGGTAATTGTGAATTTATATCAGTTTATCCAGTCCAAATATTTGTTGAATGAAAGAATGAGGGCCGGGTGCGTTGGCTCACACCTGTAATCCCAGCACTTTGGAGTATGAGGTGGGCGAATCACAAGGTCAGGAGATGGAGACCATCCTGGCCAACATGGTGAAGCCCCATCTCTACTAAAAACATACAAAAATTAGCCAGGCATGGTGGTGCATGCCTGTAATCTCAGTTACTCACGAGATTGAGGCAGGAGAATCGCTTGAATCAGGGAGTCGGAGGTTGCAGTGAGCTGAGATCGTGCCACTGCACTCCAGCCTGGTGACAGAGTGAGACTGCGTCTAAAAAAAAAAAGAAAAAAAAAGAACGAGATCATATTCAAGGAGCGGAATTAACATTTGAAGGCGGAGGGGTAAACCTTGGACCCATAGATAAAGGACTTTGCATTCCCAGGGCCCGAGAGCACCAAGAGGTAAATCATGCTAGTTCACCTAAGACTAAAAAAGGGTGAACTGGCATGAGAGGCTAGGGATAGAACCAAGTGGATCGGGGGGTTGCTGGATGATGTCAGCTTTGCTCCGATGCCCATAGAGGTGAATAACACAAGACACGATTCTGGTAAGTTAAAAGTACCAGGACTATCAGGAGTGGGATCTTCTGCATGGTGGCAGCTCAACGTACTCCATAATAAACAGAAGTGGCAGCCGGTTGAAACAGGTTTTACCTATTTGGAGATGTCTCACTCACCCAAAGGCATCCGCATCTACGGAAAATGAACACAGGAAAGTGGTATTGCATGTGGCTGGGAAGTTCATAGACTCTGGGAGGGGTGCGATCTGTGGAAAAGAGAGGGTTTCTAAGCCGCTCTCCCTCTGTCAATTTTTGAGTATATTCTCGGTCTTTCTTGGAGTGCACACAATCCTACAGTTGATCTGTAGGTGAAATGAGAAGGGAGATTTAGATTTAGAAGCACTGACCCTCTTTTCCCCAAAGATGCTAGAAGGTCAGGTGCGTTTCTGCTTTTATTTAAGAGTGTGATTAGAAACAGCCAGGGCCATCCCAGACGCAGCTGGCATTACCCTGAATGTTCATTATTTTGAATGTATCACTAGAACAATGAGTGACAGAAGTGATGACGTGATGTAACAGAGAGAAAATCTGGGGTGAATTATTTCACAAGTTTGTCTCTGCTCCTATGATGGGAAAAAACGAAATCTAATTGTCTAATCCAGAAGTGGAAGAGATCGTGTTATCTCACAACCTTTAAAGGTTTTACATAATATTTTTGATACCGAGAAGGCTAAGGCATTATTGCTCATGTTCTAGTTATAGGCCTATCTAATGGGTTATTGGTGAAAGACAAAGCAGAGAGTCATGAATATGTCTCTGAACATATTCAGTGCTGTGGCTGCCTGTGGATCTTCTGCCTCCTAGCCAGGTAGTAGGAGGTTGCCAGGATGGACTAGTTCATCTTCTTTTCTAGCTCTGCTTCTTTTCTTTTCTTTTTTCTTTCTTTCTTTTTTTTTTAAGACAGTCTTGCCCTGTCTCCCAGGCTGGAGTGCAGTGGCATGATATTGGCACACTGCAACCTCTGCCTCCTGGGTTCAAGCAATTCGCCGTCCTCAGCCTCCTGAATAGGTAGGATTACAGACACATGCCACCATGCGCAGCTATTTTTTTTTTTTTTTTTTTTTGTATTTGTAGTAGAGATGGGGTTTCACCACGTTGGGCTGATCTTGAACTCCTGACCTCAGGTGATCCACCCACCTTGGCCTCCCAAAGTGCTGGGATTACAGACATGAGCCACCATGCCCTGCCAAGAGCTCTGTTTGGACATGTTAAGTTAGATGTCTATGGGGCACGCGAGTGCAGATGGTGAAGAGGCTGTGGGGCTTGCAGACGTGAAGCTCAGGAGAGGGGTTCAGCTGGGGATATGCATGCGGGCAGTGTCGGGGCGCCGCAGTTAAGGCGTAAGGCTGAGTGGAAGCGCAGATATAGCAGAGGCTGGACACTGAGCCAGAGTGTCCTGACATTTGGGGGTTGGGAAGAGGAGCTTCCAGTCCAAGGTGACAGAGAAGGACCGGCCAGAGAGGTTGGAGGAGAACCAGGGGTGAGTGGAAGGAAGAAGTGCTTCAAGGAGGAGGAAAGAGCTGCCCATCAACTACCTCAGTGTCGCCAATGGCTGGAAAGGGTGAAGCCTGAGAATGGGCCACGGGATGAGCGGTGTGGGTTGTAGTGTTTTTGACAAGGGCAGGGAAGGCGAAGTGGACACAGATAGTTGATTAAGTGGGTTCAAGAGCTAAGTGGGTTAACAGGTCAGGAAGGGAGTCACTGAGTGTGTTTTGAGCAATTTGGCCATCTAGAGAAGGACAGAAATCTGGCGTAGGGGGCTAGCTGGAGGGAGATAGGGCGGCAAGGGAGTTTTGTTGTTTGCTTGCTTGCTTCTGTGGGGGATGTTTCAGCATGTTTGCAGTTAATAGAAATCCAGGGAGAGGGAAGATTTGAGAATGCAGGGCCGAGCTACCCTAAACATAAATTTCCTCCCCTTGCTTTATTGTACAGCTTAGAGCATTGAACAATGTGTTGAGTAATTGTTTGTGGTTGATGTTTCTGTGTATGTCTCTGGTGTTTATTTCCCCTTTAGGCAAAGTTGCTTCCCTCAAATATGCCCTTGCAACCAGATCAGATCCATTTAATGATGAAAATGCTTTGAAAAAACAGACCCCCTGACTTTTGTCCATGAGACAAAAGTCAGTTGTCTTATCGCTGAGTTGCAGAGGTGTCAGCTGAATCAATAACAATAAGTTACTATTATTGAAAGATTAGGGTGTGCTTTACCTGAATTGCCTCTGTAAAACATCACTGTGGGCCAGGCACGGTGGCTCACGCCTGTAATCCCATCACTTTGGGAGGCTGAGGTGGGTGGATCACAGGGTCAAGAGATCAAGACCATCCTGGCCAACATGGTGAAACCTCGTCTCTGTTTAAAATAAAATTTAAAACAAAAAAAAACAAAAAACAAAAAACAAAAAAAATCACTGTGATGTGGGTACTTATTGATAATCTCAATTTAATGATGAAGAAACAGAAGCTTTGAGGTTAGAGCATATGTCCATAGTGGGGCAGGCAGGCAGTACTAAGCAGAGCCAGGTTCCCAACCAGTCCCCGTTGACTTAGCCAAGACCCCTAGAGAACTGCCTCCCCAAGAGGGGCTGCTGCAGGCCTTGGCCACTGCAGGCAGACGTCAGTACCGAGAGGCTGCACCCTCTTCCCGCCTGGCTGGACACCATCCGGGCTCGGGCAGCAGGGGGCGCTCTGCTGTCACGAGCAGCGGACCAAGGCTCCAAGCCCGGCTCCAGGACTGCGAGGACTCCTTCTCCCGCCACCCAAACCACCAGGTTCCCCATCCCCATTCTGCATCTGTCCGTTGCTGCTGCTGCTAGCAAAGCTCTCTCTATGGAGATTTGTGAGAAACCTCTGCTCTGGTGAAAGGGTCCTGGGGTAGGGGCGGGGTAGAGGTGGAGGGTGCCGGCCCATGATTCAGGGTGTTGGTGTTAAAATAGTGGGGACCCGGTGGGAACAGCAGGCTAAGGCCCTCGGCTGCGCCCTGGGTCTGGCTGGGAGGTGTCTCACTCAGCTCCTGGAATGGGTGGATCCACTGCAGGGCAGGCACTCACACATCGCTTTGTTTCCTAAGTTGCTTCTGAGCCGGCTTCCTTCTAAGATCCCAAGCACCAGAACCGCTGAAATACAAATTTCTAGTTGGGAAAATCAGATTCTTGTATCTGCAGGGATGCAACAAAGAAGGGCAGCAGCTCCCGCGGCTTTGAAGTGCATGTTACATGAAGCAGGGCGAGGAGGGAAGCAGGTGGCCTTAGTCCTTCCCCGCCCTCCTCCGCCCCTTCTCGGAGGACACCACTGGCCATTTGCTGCCCTGGTGGCAGGGGAGGTGCAGCCAGCCCAGGAAGGCCCCAAATCAAAAAGAAGCCATGTGGGCCAGGCGGGTGACTCACGCCTGTAATCCCAGCACTTTGGGAAGTAAAGGCTGGCAAATCACGAGGTCAGAAGTTCGAGACCAACCTGGCCAACATGGTGAAAAGCTGTCTCTACTAAAAATACAAAAATTAGCCTGGTGTGATGGTGTGCTTGTAATCCCAGCCACTCCGGAGGCTGAGGCAGCAGAATCACTTGAACCTGGGAGGCGGAGATTGTAGTGAGCCCAGCTCTCACCGCTGCACTCCAGCCTGAGCGACAGAGTAAGACTTTGTCTCCGGCCCTGACCAGAGGGCCTCAGGTCGAAGGGGGAGGAGGGGTTGGGGACACATCTACTCCCGCCAGGAGCCTGGAAGCGTGGCATTCCTTAGCCCATGCTGGACCCACAAGCTCAGACCCAGAAGCAGAGATGTGAGGGAGGAGAGGAGCCGGATGTTCCCTCTTTCCAAATGATTCCAGAATTGGCTTGGCTGCATGGCCTCCTGCCCCTGCTGGCAGCCCCCACACTTCCTGATTAAGTCCGGCTTCCCCAGGTGGCTGCTGCCCAGGACTCCCAGATGCAGCTGTGGGTGGAAGGAAGCAACCAGTGTCCTGGCATCACCCCAGACACAAACCTCGTCCCTGATTTGACAGCACTGCTTCTCCCTCCACCCACTGATATGGTTAGAGCCACTCATGGAGGGGGCACAGAAAGCCCCCTCCTGCCGAGAGTTCTTTGCGTTTGGCCTTTCCCCCTTGGAAGCGGCCAGTCTCAGAGCTGTCCTGATTTGTTTAGAACTACAGCTATTCTACCCTGCGCCTGCCAAGTATAGCTGCACTTCCTGTGGACTAGATCTATTCAAACACAAAAATCCGATGTGCAACAAGTACCCATCACCTACTGAATGCAAAAAGGTAAAGGAGGCGCCTCACCCTGAGGGACTTGTAATCTAGCTGAAGAGATGAGACCCAAATACATGGGGAGTTCAGGATCTGGGAACAGCGAGCATACTACTTTCGACTACTGTAGAAAAGATATCACGGGTCTCTTTGTGATTAATTATCAAATGAGTGGTTCTGACAGTGATTGTTCTCCTTGTCCCGGGGAGAGAGGACATGCTTCAGGCTTTTGTGGTCAGGAACACTGCGCTGGGACAGGGGGCAGGGATGGTGGTGACGGGAGGGAGGCCTGGGTTTCAGTTGCTTCTTGAAGGCTGAACGCATCAGATCTATAAATAGAACTCATGATTCTTTTTGCTTTGGGAAACATACAGACTAACTGTCCTTTCTAGATTAGCGCTGGATCCCAGTTTCCTGCTCTCCCGTCATCAGGGTGCTCAGAAAATGTAATTTGATAAGTAAAAATGACCTTTTATGAGCACCTACAACATGCCCGTTATTGCACAGTGCACATTACAAAAAATATTTCTGGTCTTTTCGGCAACACTTATTGGGTGGCCATCCCCTACTCTAACCTACAAGTGAAGCAAATGGGGCTCAGAGAATGTAGGTGTCTTTCCTGAGGTCACACAGCCCAGTCAGGCATGGTGAAGCTAGAATTCAAGGCCGAGGGACTGAGGTTTGCAGAAGGGGCCCGGTCGGTAGCTGCTTTCCAAGGACTTTCCCATATAGATGCCCAATTTCCCACCTTCATGCAGACCTGGTCTCTTGAAGCCTTCCTAACATGCTACATAGATTGAGGACCCAGCTGTGATATTATTTCTCATCTTTTTTTTTTTTTTTTTTTTTTTTTTTTTTTTAGAGAAGGGAAGGGAAGACCAAACAAATGGGGTTGCTGCAGATTTGAAGGTCTGAGCCAGAGGAAGCTTTTCAGAAGGCAGGGATCTCAGTGACTCAAAAGTCCCTCCCGAGAAAATGGATGCCTCCCCGTTCCCGCCATTCATCCTTTTTCTTTTTGGTGACAGAGTCTCGCTCTGCCACCTAGGCTGGAGTGCAGTGGCACTATACTTAGCTCACTGCCACCCTCCACTCCCGGGTTCAAGTGATTCTCCTGCCTCAGCCTCCTGAGTAGCTGGGATTACAGGCGCCTACCACCATGCCTGGCTAATTTTTGTATTTTTAGTATTTTTAACAGAGGCAGGGTTCACCATATTGGCCAGGCTGGTCTCAAGCTCCTGACCTCAAGTGATCTGCCTGCCTCAGTCTCCCAAAGTGCTGGGATTACAGGCATGAGCCACCACGCCTGGCCCTCTTCATCCTTGACCCTCTCTTCTCTCCCTCTCTGCTGATGAGCTAGACCCCTGCTTTTGAAGGAAGCTGAAACCTCAGTCTGTGGAGTGGGGAGAGGCTGGCCCACTAGGCTCTCAGCAGTAGAGGGTGGAGCAGAGCGAAGGAGCATGTGGTGGGGCTGTGTCCACAGACCACGCTGCTGCCCTGCCAGTTTGGTGGAGTGGAGCGTAAATTTCTCCCTTCCCTCTATTTGCTTTCCTGACCCTATAGAAATGAGGTGATTAACACCCACCTTCTCTTTTCTGTTTTCACCAAATCTCTGATCAACCTGGTACCTGCCTTAGTCTGTTTGGGCTGCTATACCTTAGATTGGGTGGTTTATAAACAACAGAAATTTATTTCTCACAGTTCTGGTGGCTGGGAAGTTCAAAATCGAGGCACTGGCCAATTTGATGTCTCATAAAAGTCGGCTTCCTGGTTTATAGATGGCTGTGTTCTCACTGAGTCCTCCTGTGGAGAAAAGATGAGGGAGCTCTTTGGGGCCTCTTTTATAAGGGCACTAATCCCATTCATGAGAGCTCCACCCTCATGCCCTAATCACCTCCCAAAGGCCCCACCTCCTGATACTATCGCATTGGTGGTTAGGATTTCAACAGATGAATTTTGGAGCAATGCAAACATTCAGTTCATAACAGCACTCTTCAAAAACCCCTAGAATTTCAGATGATATGCAGGTTTCCCCTCATGAAAATAAAACCAAGGTGTTCTAGAACAAAAAATATATATGAGTATAAAACAGAAAAGCATGAATCATACATTCCTCTGAAGATAACTATTGTGACATTCGGGTATTCTCTGATTGTAATATTTCTTTTTAATATAAGTGTGATGAAACTACATATGACTTTGTATTCTATTTATTCACTTAGCATTTCCTCAAATTATTTACAAACTCTTGGTGGACATCATTTTAATTACTATATATCATATGGATGTATCATAATTTATTTTTGTTTTATTTTATTTTTTGAGACAGGGTCTCGCTGTGTTGTCCAGACTGGAGGGCAGTGGAGCCATCTCAGCTCACTGCAATCTCCACCTCCTGGGCTCAAGCATCCTCCCACCTCAGCTTCCTGAGTAGCCGGGGCTACAGGCAGGTGCTACCATACCTGGGTGATGTTTGTATTTTTTTTTTTTTTTAGTGGAGATGGGGCTTAAGCGATCCACCTGCCTTGGCCTCCCAAAGTGCTGGGATTATAGGCATGAGCCACTGCACCTGGCCCCATAATTTATTTAACTTCTGTGTGACTAACCATCTAAGTGGTTCTAGCTTTTTGCTACTAACAGTCATATCACAATTTATATATTTGTGCATAAAGATTTTTGACATTTTAGTTTACAACCTTAGGATGGATTCCCAGAAGTGAAATTATGAGGCCAGGGGTAGGAACATGTTTAAGGCTGTTGACATTTTCCCAAATTGCTTTCCAAACAGGTTATATTAATTTATACTTTATTAGGAATCCATAAGAGTGTTAAACATGTCGCACTCTTTCCAGCAATCAATACACTCTTTTAAAAATGAGTTTTTAACTACCTAAGTCTACCATCCTTATAAAACAAAGCATAACAGATCAGGCCGAGGTTGGCTTTGCCCGCACCCTCGTTCTGTTCTACTCCTCGTCTCTCTGTCCATACCCACTGCCAGCTGTGGCTTTCAGTTCCTGCAGGCATTTCCCTTTCCCTTTACTTACGTCATCCAGTCTACTGTTTGATTATGTCCACCTGTTGATGTTTTTAAACGTCTGTTCTTTTTCTCCTTCTAGAACAGAAATTGGTAGACTTTCTTTGTGAAGAGCCGGAGAGTAAGAACTTTGGAGTCATGGGCCATTTCTGCTGTGGCCACAAAACTCTGGTGTTGTGGTGTAACAGCAGCCATAGACAATATGTAAACAATTGAGTGTGACCATTTCCCAATAAACCTTTATCGACAAAAGTTGCTGTCAGGTTGGATTTGGCCTGCAGGCTGTAGTCTGCTGATTCCTGTCCTAGACTGTAAATTCCTTCCGGCAAGGGCCAGGTGGATTCCCCAAGGCCCTGGACCAGGGTTATGCACAGTTACCCTGGGCAATGACTAGAGTGAGAGGGCTGGCATTTTTTTTTTTCTTTTTTTTTTTTTTTTTAGAGCTGGGGTCTCGCTGTGTTGCCCAGGCTGGTCTCAAACTCCTGGGCTCAAGCCCCCCTCCCGCCTCAGCCTCTGAAAGTGCTGAGATTACAGGTATGAACCACCACACCTGGCCTGGCATTTTCAGTACTGAACTTGGGCTTGAGATGGATAGAAAGGACATGGAGACATCATTCTGCATCACCTCCTCTGTCCTCTCTGCTCCTTGTCCCTCTGGTGGGAAGAGGGAGAGGAAAAGGAAGAGACATTCCTAAGTGACTTGAGTCCTTTTGGCCCTGAGAGTGGGAAATGAAAGAGATGCATGGCAGCCTATCTTCCCCAAGCCCTTAGCTGAGCCCAAGTGCAATTCTGCCTTTGGGCCAGGTGTGTACCAGGCAGGGAAACAGTTGAGGGCATCAGTAATGCCACTATAGGCAGAGGAATGACAAAAACTAGCATTTATCAAGCACTTACCATGCCGCAGAACTGTAGCTTCCTATGTCATCCATGTAATAATCCAACAATAATAACATTGCTGACAATGAGGTCAGTGCTACGGTTACTCCATCTGTAAAGATGAGGACATAGAAGAACAGAGAGATTAAGTAACTTGCCCAAACTCTCCCAACTGTGATTAGTGGAGCAGAGGATGGCATCTGGCCCCAGTGCTTCCACTCCTCCCCACCACTCTGATTGCCTCTGTGGCAAACACTCTCAGTTGCCTTCCCGATATCCATTCAGCTCTTCTTCCTTAGTGTCAGAACTTGGAAAGTCATTACTATAGTGGCATTACTGATGCCCTCAACTGTTTCCCTGCCTGGTACACACCTGGCCCAAAGGCAGAATTGCACTTGGGCTCAGCTAAGGGCTTGGGGAAGATAGGCTGCCATGCATCTCTTTCATTTCCCACTCTCAGGGCCAAAAGGACTCAAGTCACTTAGGAATGTCTCTTCCTTTTCCTCTCCCTCGTCCCACCAGAGGGACAAGGAGCAGAGAGGACAGAGGAGGTGATGCAGAATGATGTCTCCATGTCCTTTCTATCCATCTCAAGCCCAAGTTCAGTACTGAAAATGCCAGCACAAAATCACCTTGGACAACATGCCCAGGTGACAAACTCATCTCCAGTCTCCCTTGCCGTTAGATGTAGTCAATTAAGTGGAAACTCTTTGGCTGTTTCTCCGTCCTCCGGCTTGGAATATAAACGTGATGACTGGAGCTCCAGCAGCCACTGTGAAGCCCCAGTGTGGATGGAAGCCATGTGCTGAGGATGGTGGAACAGAAGCAAAAAGGATCCTGGGAGCTCTCAGATCAGCTCCTGGCTGCCATATTCTGGACTCTTTTTTTTTTCTCTATAACACAACAGAGAAACAAATCTCTATTCTGTTTAGGTCACATTGATCAGTTCTCTCTTACAGGAAGATAAATGTAATTCCTAAGGGTTAAAGCCTCGAAGAAGAAACCAGAACTGCTCTTATAACACACAAGAGATTTGCGAAGAGGAGTCCATCTGGCAGGATCCAAACGCGTTTCTCATTCCCCATCCAAGTCCAGAGTCATCAAATGCAGTGGGACAAAATGACTGATATGTCCCAGGGAGTGAGCAGAAGTGGGAGGGGAGGAAGTGGGCTAAAAGGAGAAGAAAAAGACCCAAGGCAGGAGGGAAGGGTTTTCCTTACCAGCTTTGAGGGGGGTGGCCACACGGAGCCAAGAGCTGAGGCTGAAGGCCTTGTGTCCTTTGAGGAGAGGGACCCCAAATTATCTGTGGCTTCCGAACAGATAAGACAATACCACGTGGACCTCAAACAAAGACCTATTGTTTATGGCCTGGATCCATGTGGGTTGACCGAATACCATCAGGCTGCGTGACAAGGACCTGCACCACCCTCCCCCCCGCCTCTGGCCAGTGCCCGAGTGGTGAGGTTACTCATGGAGAGGCTATGGTTTGGTGGAAATGAAGCCAGCTGGAGGCCCAATATCCGCATACTTTCCCCGGGAGTCAGCCGCATGCAGAGTCAACCCGTTGCCAAAGCAGAGGGAGCTTAGGGTCACTAAGTAAGGCCTGCCACTTAAAGAGTTGGTTCCAGATCCAGCAATCCTCTTTAAAAAGAACAGATTTTCACCTGCCATCCTCCCTGCGTTCTGATCTCCAGGAGGGGGAGCAACAACGTCAAAGAAGAGATTCTCTGACACAAGAGCCTCAGGATTCCAGGCAGCAAAAACAGAACTTTTCTCTCCAACTTTGGTTCCAGGGTTCTGCTGGGAGCTCTCTACTGATACTTGTAGTAATCTGCAAATGGCACATTGGTATCACAGGTGGGAAGCCTGGGGCTCAGGGACTCACGGGTCAAGAAGATCCGCGGCCAGGTGAGGGGGTGAGGTGAGTAGTAAACCCATTTTGTGGGAGGATAAATACAGAGGAAGGTCTCTTTCTGAACTGAAACAAAGAGAAGGAGAATCCTTATAAATGCCCCTGGGAGAGGCCTGCCCTGTGCGGTTAACCTTGAAGGAAAGTCACTGACTGAGGCTTCACATTTCATCCTTGTCCTGACAAGTCCAGCATTTCCAAGTTTTCCTTTAGACGACTCCGTATCAAGACAATCTGTAGATTTTTTTCCAGTCAGCATATTGGCTGCAAAGATAATGTAGGTATTTTCAGTCAGCCCGGAGCAGGAGAGATAAGAGGGGAGAGAACCAGGGAGAAGTTGATTGAGTGACCAAGATAAATTGACTGTACCACAGGAAATCGAAATGCAAAAATAAGGACTAGGAGCAACTGAAATATTTAAAAAGATAGAGAAGGGAATGGCAGTCTAAGGGAACAGACTCACCCCTTCATTGCCTGAGCTCCTGAATATTGCAAAAGAGAACAGGGTCGAAAAAGGACCAGAATAGAAACTAGCCATTAAGGGAGACAGAATGAAGGGTTTGGCTTACAAATGGGATTATAATTAAGAAAGGAGGAGAAATCAGAAGGGTTTGGGGTTTGTCTTCTTGGCCTCTATTCTCGCCTAGGTGATGTCTGAGACAGAATACTTCTCTATATTGTGGTTTCTGCCTCCCAGAAGCCTTTCTCTTGTCCTTCCTCTCGGGGGAGAGAACTGCTGTCTTCTTGGTCGGGAGGCAGTGGGGATATTGGTAAGAAGTCAGGCTTGGCTGCTGTAACCAAGGGACCCAATAGTAATTGAGTAGCTTATATAAGACAGAATTTACTTCTCTGTTGTGTAAGTTTGAGTGAATGTTCCAGAGTCCCTGAGGGGTTCAAGTTCCTTCTCTCAGGCCTTGGCTTTGTCGACAGGTTGAGGCTGGGCTGCTGTGGCTCCAGCCACCAGGAAAGGGAGAGAACGTAGGGAAGGCTCAGGCTTGGACGTGGCACCCCTCATTTCCACTCACATTTCTTTGGGGACATCTTAGTCATATGGCCCCCACCTGGCTGTAAGGGAAGCCAGGAAATAGAGTCTCACCATGTGCTCAGGAAGAAGGGAGCGCCATTTGGGGGACGAGCAGGGTTCAAGGCCACTGAGAACTAGTGGGAGGAGGAACAGGAGTGGCTGAGGTGCTGGTGGGTGGTAGGCTCTGATGAGGGCCTTGATAAATAAGAGAGCTACCCCATCCATCTGGGGCCCTGATGTCCTTCTGCTGGCGGGGACATCACAGCCTACGAGCTGACCACATTCCACTGTCAGTACAAGCAGACTCTGGCAGCAGATGTGTTTCTCAGTGAAGCTGTGGCGACATCTCTCCGTGTCTCCTTGCAAATGATCAGCTCCCACCTCCACCCTGGCACCAACCTGGGCTGCCGGAGACTGAAATGCATGTTGCCCCTTATCATGAATGGGAGCATCATCTTTGCAGAAAGTCTCCCTTCTTCATCGTTGCAAATTGAGAGTACAATCCAGGATGGAAGGAGATCAAACATCAGCATCCAACGGGGGAATGAGGCCTCCTGAACTGAGTATTGGGCTCAGGAGGGAAGTGAGGGTTCATGAAGCACAGACCACCCTTTGCAATGAGCAGCAAGGTGGGTGTCTCTTTCACAGGTGGGGGTGGGGTGTTTCCATCCAAGGGGCCCCAGTCAGCTTGAAGCCAGCCTGCTCTTCTCAGATGGACTTGGTTTACATGTGTGCTAATTATCAGGCACTGGCAACCTCTCCAGTGCTGGTAACTTCGGATCAGTCTTCACATCTTTTCACCAGTGCCTCCATGATCAATAGGCAGACATCAGCTGGGGCTGGCCACTGGGTAATCCAGATCTGATGCTTCGGCCCTTCCAAACATAACCTAATTCCCCTCTCTATTTTTAAGGATAAAAATCTGTGCGTAAAACACCCGAATGATTCAGAGGGCATGATGTAGCTTATCCATTTTTTCCTCTCATATCTTCAGCTTGGCATTTCTTTAAAACAATGAAACTATTTTTTTTCTTAGATATGAAACATGGCCTCAGAGACCTTGACTTGAAGTCAGAAGATCTAGACTCTCTTGAGGTCTCTGTAAAGAGCTCACCCAGGCTGCAAACGATTCTCTTCCTGAGGTCTCTCCCCTGTGTGACCTGAGAGTCGGTTGAGGGTTCATTCCTCAGGAATTTGCAAGAAAGAAAGTGTTTATGCGAGAAGAAGCCTTTCATATTCTGAACTTGCCAGACTGTGTTTTCTGGGGCAAGGTACCTGGATCGTACTATTCAGGGTTGGCAATGTACTTCAGATCTTGCTTATTTAACTTGTTTTTGCTGAAGTCTGTAGTCTTATTTAGACATAGAACCTTGAGGAAACCTACTTCCCAATTCCCAAGCGTATGCCTCATTTCCTTCCTCTCCTGGTCAACCCAGGCTCTTGTCAGGACACCTTCTCATCAATCTGAAAACTTTGAAATGCAGAGTGCAAAGCTCTTTTCTTCCCTTTTAAAAATAGAGTTTATTTTTCATTCTCTCTGTAAGCCATGCCAGTTCAATATAAAAACTGGAAAATAGAAAGTAACCAGGTAATTGAATGGGGTGCAGGCAGAAAGCAACTTTACTCTTCCCCCCACTTGCCTGGCACCCTGGCTCTGTGGATTCATTTTTCCTTTCTCTTGATCTTTGGATACTCCCAGGTATTAATTAAGAGTCTTGTTCCTTCAGGTAATAAAATGTCAAGTCGCAGTCTCATCTCAAACTCTGATGCAGTTGAGAACTTCTCCCCTTGCTGAGCTTGGCATGTGGGCACAGGCATATATGTGGTCACCCCTTCTGTTTCTCCCTTGCGCCCCCTGTCGGTGGTCGGCTTCTCCCTGGGCCAGTGTGGGAGGGAGAAGGAGAGGCTTAAGGGGCCAGCAAAGTCTTGGTTGACTGGAACTGTTATAACCTGGCATCCTGAGTGTGCGTGTCTCCTGTGTGTGCTCTTCAGGGTTCTTTGGAGACACCATCTCGCCCCGGCCGGCCGAGGATTTTCCGGGACGGGACGGCGCTTCCTCCAGCTGGTTCCATACAATCGCTCATTTACAGCCATCTACTCCTCCGCGGGGCCTCCGCACTGCTCCAGCAGGGAGCACTCGCTTCTAGGGGATCCACATTTAAGCCATAGGCAGCCATCTTTCTCAGGGGAAGTCCATGTCTGGTCCATGGGAAGCGCACCTGTATCCTCGCACCACCAAACCTTACAAGTGCAGCGCTTCCCACCCCCGCCCTGCCTCTCGGCTGCCCGTCCATGTAGGCCATCCCAGCTGGACCTCTGTCTTTGATTTCGGAGCATGAATCAGGTTGCATTCCTGCATCCTTCAAATTCTAGAGGCATAGAGCAAATGAGCAAATTCTTCGAGTGGTTCTAAGTGCCCCTGCCTTTGCATTCAATAACTCTCTCTCTCTCCTTAAAGAAATCTTTGCTCTCAATCTCTTCACCCTGATTCATGCATTCACAGCCTTCTCTGAAAACACTGGAGATCAATGGTGTCCTAGCGCTGACTGAACTGGAGATCCTGCCATGCTGGCCCAGCATCCTGCTTCACTCGGCAGCCATGATTTTCTACCTTCTGGCCTCAGTAATACTCAGACAAGAATCCCATTTTAACATCTAGCACGGTAGCTGTAGCAGGTTTTTTATGGCTCCAGATCAATTTCAATCCGGGATCATGGCCCTTTGGAATACAGCTTGGCAGCTCCTCCCATCCAGAGGAGAAGTCTGCTTGTCTACTCTTTGCAATTTGGTTGGCTTTGAGACCTGCTTTGTCCACATAGAAAGGGGCAGAAAGCAAAGCGAGGCAGCTTCTGAGGCTAGAACTTCTGAGTCATTGCTGCTTCCACCTTTGCTCTCCTCTAGGAACAATGCCCTGAGACAGCCATCCATGAAGAAGCCTGGGATGAAAGACCACGTGGAGGAAAAGGCCCACCATCGTTCTGCACCAATGGCATAAGGGAGGCTGACTCGGACCTGCCACGGCAGTTGACTCTCCAGCTGACAGCAGCTGCCTGAGTGAGCCCAGACAAAACCTGCTGAGGAACCAGCCTGCTAGCAAATGGAATCAGGAGAAATAATAAATAGTTTTGTTGTTTTAAGTCACCAACTCACAAACAGAGTATAAGAAATAGTCAATGGATATAGTTTTAAGTCTCTACGTGTTGAGATGGTTTGTTGTAACAATAGGTAACTGGAACAGTAGAATATTAGAAAGAGGAAAAATAATCACCCATGATCCCATCACAGAAAGATGACTGTTCTGCTCTTTTTTTTTTTTTTTTTTTTTTCTGAGACAGAGTCTCACTTTGTCACCCAGGCTGGAGTGCAGTGGCACAACCTAGGTTCACTGCAACCTCTCCTTCCTGGGTTCAAGCGATTCTCCTGCCTCAGCCTCCTAAGTAGCTGAGCCTACACGTGTGTGCCGTCATGCCTGGCTAATTTTTCTTTTTCTTTTTTTTTTGTATTTTTAGTAGAGATGGGGTTTCACTATGTTGGCCAGGCTGGTCTCAAACTCCTGACCTCAGGTGAGCTGCCCACCTCAGCCTCCCAAAGTGCTGGGATTACAGGTGCGAACCACCGCGCCTGACCAAAGATGACTGTTCTTAACATCTGTAAGCTTTTCCTTTTGTTCTCCTTTTTTTCCTACACATATATTTTCAACATTTTATTCTGAAAACTTTCAAACACATAAAAAAGCTTACATTCCATACCCACTACTTAGATTTTACAATTATCTTTTTTAGTGCATTTCAAAGCCATAAACATCAGTACCCTTCATCTGTAAACACATTAGCATTCTGCATATGATGTTTTAAGTAGTTATAATCATAAAATGCCTAATATGTAATTTTATATCCCGCTTCATTCAATTATTTTGATATCATTAACACACTTGAATGTTAAACTCTTTGTAAAATTTATTTTTAATGACTGATAATGTACAACGAAGCAGATATACCATCATGTTTTTTTCAATTTCTGATTGTTGGATAGCTATGATTTTTCTTCCTTTGTATCTGTTCATGTAAGCTACACTTCAAATACCCTCATTTTCAGGTAGAGAAAAAAGGCCAGCGGGCTTACATGACTCATCTGATTGGCTCTGGAATAAGAGACAGTGTGTAAAACTTGTTAAAGAAAATATTTTCTGTTGCGGGAGAACGTGTGTTTTTGGCATCAAAGAGAGCTTGTTCCATCACTTTTCAGTTTTGTGACCTTGATCAAATTCCACAACCTCTCTAATCTTGCTTTTCCTCATCTATGAAATGGGAGTAGTAATTGTAGCTACCTCAGCTGAAAGAATCAGAACGAGATCATTCAATAATACTCCCAGGACAGTGCCCGACACGTCTTCATTATCGCCATTAATATCCACATCCATGAAGTTTTAGAAACAAAGGTATTTGCACTTACCAATTATTGCAAGTGGAAGTAAAATTCAGCAAAGCTTAATTCACAAACAATGCAAAAGCCAAATGCAATCAAGAAAGTTCATGAGCAGGCACTGACAGGATGCAAAACAATGCTTTCCCATAAATATCCAGACAGCCAGGGCAGACATGTGACTGGCATGCAAGGGCATAGCTATTTTTTTGCTTGTTTTCAACAGATTTCCATTCTGGCTGGTCAGTGACTATGTCTAGTTGTTACAATTTTTGGACCCCACCTACCAATCAAACCAAAAGCAGACAGAGAGCTAGCTCTCAGTCCTTGCTCGTATTTACTCTGAAGAGGAAAATGACGCCAACTCTGAAGTTCTCCATAGGAGTTACCTCCAACACTAGGGGGAAGAACCGAGCGAGGTTTATGGGTTGAGTCCCAGAGCCAATGTCAGATCATGTCTAAGGAATCAGCTCACGGGTCAAAGCTGGCAGTCTGTGTGCAAGAATGATCATCACAAAAGGGGTCGTAGGTAGGGAGACAAGGTGATGGGCAAGTCAGAGAAGCTGGGAACAGGCCAAGGAGGTGGGGTCTCAGTGGACACCGGAGGTTGTTTCTGTTGAGCCAAGGATGGAGGTGGATCACATGGGCAGGAAAGCTCCCCCTAACGGGCCAGGCTGGAAAGGACTGCTGCATGTTGCTTTTCTCATGCCCACTGGACTCTAATAAGAAATCTGACAATCTCATCTAGGTCAAGGTCTTCGTTATAATCATGATCGTCTTCATCATGAACAACATCCTAAAATGAGGGAGTGCAGTGCGGTTCTTTGAAGGACTAGGAGGCCCCTGGGGGCAATCTTACCACCTGGATTACATTTGGCTATTTCCTTACCCTCTTCTTCTTTCTCCTAAGGAAATAAACATTTGGCTCTCAATAGCTCTGTTAATGTTTTCTCCTGGGAGAGTAGTAGAAAGCCTCTTTCCAATGAGTCCACTAAGGTGGGAATTATCTCCCACCACATCTCCGTCCCCTTTGTCCTGTAAACAAGGGAGGGAATCAACACAAGAGCCCTGAACTCAAGACGGGATCCATGTACAAGACTAACTCACATTTTTTGCTCATTGTTTAAAAAAGCAGAACCTCTTCCTATCTTTCACTGTCTTCTCAAAATTTTTGACTCATGTGATCAAGTCTATTAGGGTTCCCAAAGCTTTGAGGCTTAAGTAGCAAGAAATCCCAAACTTTCCAGCGATACTTACGGCTCTCAATTCAGAATTTTTTTCTTTCTTTTCACCCAGGTTATTCAGGGAACAGGGTGGGCTAGAAAAGAGAGAGATCAATGGAAGTGCTGAGGCTGTTGGCTAATGGCCTTTAGATTGCAAAGATTGGGCAAACAGATTTAGCACACTGATTCAACATATTAATTGTTTGTTAACCTTTGTATAACCTTTAGGAAGCCTCTGAATGTGTGGATTTAAAACCCAAAGTACACTCGAGGTATTCCCACCGCACAACCCACTTTTACAAGGTGTTAAAACTCATTAATTTTCTGTTGAAGCTGGGCAGGAAAGGGGGGTTTGGGGGAACAAAGCACACTAAATAGAGAACTAATCAAGCAAATTAATGTATGCAGAAGGCTCGCTCCCAGTCTTTCAGAAATATCCATTTGTTACCTATATAAGCTATAATTACATAAAATGCAAGTGATGGCGAGATAGAGTGTGATTTAAGGGTTGAGAGAGCAAACATAATAACAATAGCGTAATCCTAATAGCCATCATCACTCTAATAATGTTGGCCCTTGGCTAACGCCCTCGTTTAGGGATCTCCGAGCCTGTTAGCCACGCTAATTAATCCTCTCGCTGTCCGGCTGTGAGGGTTGCTCAGAGCCATTACCCCCTCATGCCTCAGGTGAGAGAGATGGACATCAGAGCTGGGAGGAAGCCGGGAAGAGGTTGTGGAATCCCATTCCCCACCCCACTCTCCTGCCCCGGTGCCCAAGCAAGCTCCAAGCTGAAGGCCAGCTCTAGACTGGCAGGTCATGGCCTTGGTTCTAGGACGCCTGAACGAGAAGAATGGATAGCCCATGCTATCCATTTAGTAACTGAACCATTCAAACAAATACTCTTCTGGTAGGGAGAAACCCTTAGAGGCCATCTGGTCTACCTCAAGCACTGAAACCTTCAAACTCCCTCCAAAGACCATTGTCCGCCTTGTTCTTCAAGCCCTGGAGTAACAGATTGCTGATTCTTTGGGTCCCCTGCGCTTCTCTGTTGTGATTTCTAGGACTGCTGTTCTTTCTTTCAATGTAAGTCCCATGGACTGCAACCCAGCTGACTTGAGGCTGTACATTCTCCTCCTAAGGAAGAGAGCTGTTTTAACACTTTACACTGTCTCGCACCAGTCTCTCCAAAGCTAACAACTATAGAATTAGCACACATCAGAGTATTCTTACCGAAGATGGGCCTTTGGAGTCTCCTAGTGATCTAGCCGCAGAATAAGAGAGATCTTGCTCTGTAAATCGTCTCTGCAATCTTCCCTAATTGGCTATTCATCCGGAAGTCAATCCACTTTTTGGAATGAACCAAACCAGGGCTTGGGCCTCTTCTGTGCAGACATCCTGAGCAGTCCCCGATGTCCTTTCCCTGCAGAAGCGATCCCTGTCAATCCCTTTCTCTCTCGCCGTGGGCCCTGTCTCTTCCTTCCTTCTCCTCTGTCCACTATCTTCTCCAATCAGTTGCATAAAGCCCAGCTGAGCTGCTCTAGGTGTGTGACTTTCAGCTTATTTCTCAGCCTCTTTCTGCCTCAGTTTCCTCTCCTGCAAAACAAAATGTTTGAACGAGATGACTTCCCAGGTTGCTTCCAGGACACAGAGTAAGAGGTGAGATAACGCTTGCATCTTGGCCCCACCAGGGTGGCTGTAGAAATGAGAACCCTGCCCGCCTCTGTACACAGGTGGTAGGAAGAGGTGGGGCTTCCGGCCCCTTATACAGTCCTCAAAAGATACAGCTGCTCTCTAGGCCTCCCGAACCTGGGGTGGGTCAGCTTAGCCGGGCATCCTGCAAACTGCCACACCCACAGCCCCTCCTTCCCCGCCTCACACACCTGGCCCTCAACACTCTGCGCTTTCTCTACCATCTTGGTCATGAGCTGTGCAGCCCACACCTGAGTCTTTGACCAACAGAAGTGATGGGAAGACATCAGCTTCTTAAAGTTCTGCCTTACCTCTTGGTTAGAAGCACAAACAAACAGCAACAACAAAAGCCAAAACAAAAAACAGAGAGAGAGAGAGAGAGAGAGGAAGAGAGACAGAGAGAGAGAGGAAGAAACAGAGAGAAAGAGAGGAAGAGAGAGAGAGGAAGAGAGAGAGAGAGAAGAGAATGTAAAAAGAATCCCACCTTTCAAACTTACCAGAAATGTCTTCAAACCAGCCATGGAATGAGCACTAGAGAGGGGCCCTGAAGCTGGGCTGTCGCTGTGGAGCCCTGGCAAGGCCCTAGGCCTCCCTTCTTTCTGTTTCTCCGTGAGATGACTGGAAAGGCTGCCTCTTGCACCAGCATCAGATGAGCTGTGCGGGAAACCGTGTGCCGCTGCGTGGAGGGGCACAAGCGCACACCGAGCCTTCCTCTGTGTGGAGCACCGGGTCCCCCAACACTCCCAGCCACCCTGTGAGGCCGGCAATAGGGTTGGCACCATTAGCCTCTCCATTTTGTAGCAGGGGAAACTGAGGCTCAGAGTAACTTTCCCTAAGTCACATGCTAGTAAGTGTCCCGGCAGAGATTTGTACCCAGGCTCACTGATGTCCCGTCGTGACAAGGTGGTCATCTGCTAGATGTCATTACAGTGGCATTGCCGTCTCAAGCTTGCATTGCTCACTTTGGGTTGAGGTAAAGAGAGACTCATGTGTAGGTGGTGCCTAGAGACAGAAAGGGTAGCAAGCACAGCCTCATCCTTCCTGGCAAAGCCCCCAGGACTCAGAGCTGGGTCCTCTGGCTGAAGAAGGGTCTTCTTGCTAGAGTTTTGGGGCTGCCCCTGCCCAGTGGGCTGGCCAGGCCTTCTCTGGGGCTGACACAGCCTCCCCCGTCATGGAATTGTTTCTCCTGCCCACCCCCTGAGTTTTTTCTGTCCTGGGCGTGGCCGCAGCTCTTGATTGACTCATTCCCATGAGTTTCTAAAGCTCAGTCCTGTCATATCCCACCCGGTGCCTTGCCCGGCCCTCTGCTGCTGGCTGTCTTTACAGATGTGCCTTGTACCTACCAAATCTTGAATTTATTTCCTGGGCCTCCCAGTTTGCACCCACCCATCCTGGTCCCAACACACCTGCACCCCGGCATTGCAGCCGGACACCTGAAGGAAACTGACTTGGCTGGGGTCTAGGGCTGCAGCACTGGCTGTTAGCTAGCAAGCACCTCCAGGGTGCCTGCTCCTTGTTGAGATGTGCTGGAAGAATCAAACACACAGCAGAGTTTTGAGGACTTAGTATGAAAAACAAAGATGTATCCCAGGACCTGGGATATTTTTGAGACATTAGCTCATTGGGTAATTTGGGATCCTCTGCTGCTTTCCCTCCTTCCTTCCCCACTCCTGAGAGACACTTAGAGGCACTCGGTCTACAATACATCAACCGGTGTATTTATTTAGCACTGACAGTGTATCAGGCACTGAGCTTTTCTGTGCATATCTTATCTAAATCTTCCAACAACCCTGTGGGGTGAGTACTGTTACTACCTCTGGCCTACAGTGGGGGAAACCAAAGCTCAGAGACACACAACATGGTTCTATTACAAACCATGTTGCCATGAAACACAAGCTCAGAGAATTTTGCCTGAAATCATAGCTGAGAGAAATGAAGCCAGGACTCATGGCCTGATCAAACTTCAAAGTTCACGCTTAAAACACACTGATGTTTGTTGTACTTTAATTTTTTAATTCTGAATCTCTCCTTCCTTCCTTCCTTCCTTCCTTCCTTCCTTCCTTCCTTCCCTCCCTCCCTCCCTCCCTCCCTCCTTTCTTTCTCTCTCTCTCTCTCTCTCTTTCTTTCTTTCTTCTTTCTGTCTCTCTTTGTCACCCAACTGGAGTGCAGTGATGCAATCTCAGCTCACTGCAACCTCCGCCTCCTGGGTTTAAGCAATTCTCTTGCCTCAGCCTTCTGAGTAGGTGGGATTACAGGCACGCACCACCACACCTGGCTAATTTTTGTACTTTTAGTAGAGATGGAGTTTCCCCATGTTGGCCAGGCTGGTCTCGAACTCCTGACCTTAGGTGATCCACCTGTCTCAGCCTCTCAAAGTGCTGGGATTACAGGTGTGAGCCACTACACCCAGCTGACATTTTCATGATAAAAATTTACAAGTAAGATGTCAAAGAGCTCCTTCACAAGCCTCTTCCTACCATCTCTTTTACCTAAACCCTCCAAAGGTAACCACTGCCTGTGCATTTATTTCTATAGATTTGCTCATGTACCCATATTTAGATATTAAGGGTTTTTTTTTTTTTTTTTTTTTTTACATAATGCTATGTTGTATACATTATTTTTTGACTATATTTTGTTTTCTTTTAAGCTGTCTTAAAAGTCTTTCTACATCAGTAGGTTAGAGTCACTTCATTGTTTTTAATAACTGTAGAATATTCTGTCATAGGTAGGCACCATCAATTTCCCCAGTGAGGAATGGGTAAGGTTGTTTCTTACTTTTCGTTATGCACCATGTTGCCATGAACACCCTTATGTATACGACTTTGCATACATCTGTACTATTGCTGTGGGGTGGATTCCTGAGATTGCAGGGTCAAAGGGTGTGTACATTTACATTTTTTTCTTTTTGAGACAGAGTCTCACTCTGTCGCCCGGGCTGGAGTGCAGTGGTGCGATCTCAGCTCACTGCAACCTCCACCTCCCAGGCTCACGACATCCTCTTACCTCAACCTCCCAAGCAGCTGGGACTAAAGGCGCGCATCACCACGTCTGGCATTTTTTTTCTTTTTTAATTTTTTGTAGCGATGGTTTCACCATGTTGTCCAGGCTGATCTTGAACTCCTGGGCTCAATCAAGCAATCCACCCACCTCAGCCTCTCAAAGTGCTGGGATTACAGGCAAGAGCCACTGCACCTGGCCATTTGCATTTTAATCACTATTAATACATTGTTTTCGGAAAAGCCTTTACTCCGCCTCCTCTACCGCGATCTGAGATGCCTGTTTCCCCACATCCTCACCAGACCTATGCGTCTTCTGGCTTTATCATTTTTGTCTAAGAGGCTCTTCGTAACATCCACTAACCCTCCTGCCCCACTTCCCTACCTCAGAACCCCTAACCCATGACACCTTAAGTTTCCTGCTATCCAGCCACAGTGACCACACCATAGTCCTAGTGTGGGGTCGTTCCCTGGGTAACAATTTGTCCCCTACAGTGACATCTGGAGACATCACTAGCATCGCTGTTTAATATTTATCAGGAACCTGCTGTGTGCTGGGCCTACGCAGCAACCAAGACCTTTGGGAAGAAAACGTGCAGTGATCTGAAAGGCAGAGATCACTTAATAAAATGCGACAGCCCTATCAGAAGCCACGGGGGGACCACTGTTTCCCGGGGCTTCTGTGTGCTACTGGTGAAGCAGGTGGGGGTGTGTTCCCCTCTGAGAAGCCACATTAATATGGCAGCTGGTCTCCTACAGGACGTCTGTGCAATTTGATGGAGCTCATCACTTTTCAGTCTACGAGCAATTAAACGGCTCCAGGAAGCCCTGTATCTTTACGTCACCCCCTAATGACTTGGGGTGGGGATAAGAGTGTGGACACAAAGAGCCCACATCTGTGAGTAATTGCCAAAGTTATCACCTTTCTTCCAAGGCCAAATGTCCGGTGCATTTCCCATTCCTCTACCCCCGCCAAGACCCGAAAACAGCTGGCTTTGTCCCTGGCATGCACCTCTGGAATTAAATGTCATTTGCGCAGCCCATAATTGCTTGAAGAGACACCACTTCTTTTTGTCTTTCCCAGGCTCTGATACCTTGAACCCGGCCCACTCCCGCTCCCCGCCCCACGCAGACTTTTGTTTCCCTGAGTCCCATCCCAGGGCCTGTCAGATCACATTTTTTATTGCATCGAGACAAAAAGCCATCTGGAGCTCCTGGTCTCCGCTGTCAGTGGTCTGCCGTTCCCAGCGTCTCTTGCCAGGCCCCCAGTTAGGAGTCTCACCCCCCCACCCTCAGTCTTTATGCTGCACCCCTCGCTCTGCCCCTCCTCGGCTCTGCTGCCTTTGTCCCCCTGCTGCTCCCTCCCTATCACTGGGCTGCAGCGTACCTTGGCCTGGCAGAACAATACAGGCTGTCAGCTCTTATTAAGCACGTGGGGGGAGAGCACCACAATTTCAGGTGGCTGAAAGCTTACAAATTCTTCATTTGGTTCTGCGAGCCCCAAGTCTCTCTCCTGGTTGCCAATAATACTTACTTTGGGCTGCAGCTATTCTTCTTTTCTTTTCTTCTTGCCTCTTAAACCTAAATAGCACTTCAGGTGAGAGCCTTCGTGAGGTCATCGAAGCCAAGGACTGGAAGTGGGTGGGAGACAAACTTGTTGCTCTTTAGCTCCAACAGCCCAGCAGGGAGCAGATCAGTGGATGCCAGTGTGCAGGGGCTGGGGGTGGAGGGGTGGTGAGAAGAAAGACAGGCCACTGCCCCTCCCCTGCAGGCTGGGCAGGGTACTAGGAATTCTACTTGTGGTTTTGTGTGTGTGTGTGTGTGTGTGTGTGTGTGTGTGTGTGTGTCTGTATTTAAACCCCAGGCCCAGGTGACCTCTGGAGTCCCAACGTGCAGAGAAAGGTCCCCCAGTGGAAAGCATGGGCCCCTGCATATCATGTGTCTTTTCCAAGCAGAAGGTGAGTTTTGCCCTAAGATGGGATGAGGTGCAGGCGTGGCTGCTGGGATTCTCCTGCAGGAGCATTGAAGGAGTCAATGTGTTTGGGAAAACTGTGTGACCAGCTGGTAAGAGTATGGGTGTCACTCATATGTGGCTCCCACTCTGCTTGGTGAGAGCCATGTGGCCCATGGACAATAGGTGTAACTTCTCGGTGTTTTCAGCTGTGACAGCAATGATATCTACCTCACAGGGCTGATAGGAAGCTTGGATGCAAGGCAGGGTTTAAAGCTTCAAGCATCAGCTGGGTGTGGTGGCTCACACCTGTAATCCCAGCACTTTGAGAAGCCAAGGCAGGAGGATCACTTGAGGTCAGGAGTTGGAGACCAGTCTGACCAACATGATGAAACATCATCTCTACTAAAAATACAAAAATTAGCTGGGCATGGTGGCGGCGCCTGTAATCCCAGCTACTTGGGAAGCTGAGGCAGGTAAATTGCTTAAACCTGGGAGGTAGAGTTTGTGGTGAGCCCAGATCACGCCACTGCACTCCAGCCTGAGCAGCAGAGACTCCCTCTAAAAAAAAGAAAAAAAAGAAAAAAAGAAAGCTTCAAGCATGATGCTTAGCTTAGAGTGAATGAATGTTGACTGTCATCATTAGTTCTAGTTCAGGCTTCAGACTCCAGCCCCCTACTCTCTCGGCCTTTTTTTGACAGTGGTATCATTCATCTTTGAACTCCCAAGGTAGACAGTCACCCATCCTTGGGGAATGTCCCCAGAGCTGAAGGATAGGCCAGAGGTCTCCTGCATGGGACGTGCCCCCTTGATGTCCTCTCAGGGCTAGCACCTCACCCCACATTGGATGCTTGGGGAGGTTCCTCACAATTCTTCCCCTCTAGGATTGCTTCAGGGTGGTGAAAGGTTGCAGAAAGGTCAGTAAATCAAAAATAGCATGCTTAAATGGAAACTCAGTCAGGCTCTGACTTCAGATTCCACATGATCTCCAAAGAGGGTGCAGACTCTTACTGAAATAACTCAACAATTGGTCTTCACATCAGAAGCCTGAACAGAAGCATAAAGCATGATGCGTTCATTGTTCTCCCCTCTCATTTGACATTAACCTAAATTTGGCTTTGAGCTGATTCATCTCAGCACTTAGCAACGGGTGCCATACCAGAGTCCCTCAGATGAACACTCCACAGAATGCCCGTCCACAGATGAACACTCCACAGAGTGCCCGTCCACAGATGAACACCCCACACAATGCCCGTCCACAGACGAACACCCCACACAATGCCCGTCCACAGATGAACACTCCACAGAATGCCTGTCCACGATAAACACTCCACAGAATGCCTGTCCACGATGAACATTCCACAGAATGCCTGTCCACAGATGAACACTCGGCTCATCTCTCTAGAGGGGATACGGTAGGGTGGGAGGGATCTCACATTTCCTGAGCACATACTTTTTCTGTTTAATTCTCACAAAGTCTATGAAGTAGGTTTTAGTACCCCCGTTTCCCACACAAATTAATGGAGACCCAGAGAGTTTAAGAAGCCAGCCCAAGGCCTTAGAGCCAAGTAAGGAGTCAGGATCTGTCCCTAAATCTATCTATCACCAAATCCAGGCTTTTCGTGCCATGCCAGCACCTCCAGCAGCCTTTAATTAATCTCCTAATAAAGGCAGACATGATATCTGTCAAGGTTTGTCAACAGTTAACACGTTCAAGTGTTCAATTTTCACAAATGATCAACTGGTTTGACCTTAATGCATCCAGCCAGTATGTAAAGACATACAGCGTCTTTCTCAAACACCGAAATTGCTTTGAGGCTCAGCCTCTCGCTAATGATCACAAACTACCTTGGGGAACGATCCTTTTTGAAAATGAAACTGGTCACACACTTGCAGTGGACACATACCAGCCCTGAGTGGTCTCACAAATCTTTCTTTAACGAGCACAGCAGTGGACATGTTATGCAGTGTTGACTATGCTGACGTTGCTGAAATATTTGGGAGTCTGAAGGCTTGTATGGCTTTGCTTTTAAATATATTTATAGAAACTTTCCTTATTTCCAATGGGGTTATGGCAGGAAAACAAAATGGTTGTTACAGGGCTATGCAAATGGTTAAAAGTGAACTATTGCTGGGTGCAGTGGCTCACACCTGCAATCCCAGCACTTCGGAAAGCTGAGGCAGGGAGATTGTCTGAGCTCAGGAGTTCGAGACCACCCTGGGCAACATGGTAAAACCTCATCTTTACTGAAATACAAAAAATTAGCTGGGTGTGGTGGCACGCCTGTAGTCCCAGCTCCTCAGGAGGCTGAGGCATGAGAATACTTGAACTTGGGAGGTGGAGGTTGCGTTGCACTGAGCTGAGATCGCGCCACTGCATTCCAGCTTGGCCTATAGAGTGAGACTCTGCCTCAAAAAAAAAAAAATCTGTCTCCCTTCCTTCCTTCCTTCCTTCCTTCCTTCCTTCCTTCCTTCCTTCCTTCCCCTTCCTTCCTTCCTTCCTTCCTTCCTTCCTTCCTTCCTTCCTTCCTTCCTTCCTTCCTTCCTTCCTTCTTTTTTCCAAGATAGACTGTCACTCTGTCACCCAGGCTGGAGTCTTGCCTCAGCGTCCTGAGTAGCTGGGATTACCGGCACCCACCACCATGCCCAGCTACTTTTTTTGTGTTTTTAGAGAGACAAGGTTTTTGCCATCTTGGCCAAGCTGGTCTTGAACTCCTGACCTTGTGATCCACCCTCCCTGGCCTCCCAAAGTGCTGGGATTACAGGCATGAGTCATCGAGCCTGGCCTAGGAATGCAAAGATTTTCACATGTGCCGGCTGCAGAAATTATTTTCCGTCTTTGGACCGCAGCTTTTTTTTCCCCTCTCTCTCGGATAATCAAACTAGGAATGATTTCTGAGGTTCCTCCCAGACTCAGCTTTCTACAGCGTTGTGTCTCAATACCAGGCACCTTTGAAGACGGTATAAAACATGATTATATTATGTAAAACAACAATTTATTGAATACTCGCCCTGGGACAGGTTCTGTTTTGTGCCACTTTTATTTATTTTTATTTATTATCTTTTTAAGAGGTGGGGTCTGGCTCTGTTGTCCAGGCTAGAGTGCAGCAGCACAATCACAGCTCACTCATTCTATGCTACTTTAAATCTTCACAACAATCTTCTGAAGTAGATATTGTTATCCCCATTTCTAAAATAAGAAAACTAAAGCCCAGAGAAGTTGAGTAACTTGTCGAAGTCACACAGCTAGTAAGTGGCAGAAAGGGGATTTGAAAAGGTAGCTTGGCTCTCCAGCTCCAGTGTTTGGCTGTGGCCAAGTGGGTAATGCACCTCCACAGAGCTGGCAGCCCATGGTGTAACTGGAGGGCCACAGAGCAGCCCTCCCTGCCCCCCGACCCAGGCTGCTATCACACCCACATAGAGAGCACTCAGGGCTAGTTTTTTACGTAGAAAAATTAAATGACTGTGATATGAAATGTACAACAATAATCACTTGAGCCTTGTCCAATTTAGTCTCTTTTCTGCTTTCACAGTGAAGGTGTGAAATCAAGGCTCTTCTCTTCATTCTTACCTCTTTTATTGCCCTCCAATGAGCTTAGCTATTCATCCTAATTGGTCACATATATGTTTCCATCTTCAGACCTGGAGCAGAGAGCACTGGGCTGGGAGTCTAAACCAGGCTCCTGCACGGGTCCTGCCAGATGTGTGATCTTTGAAGCTACCAGCTTCTCTGGGCCTTCTGGTCCTTACTGGTACCGAGGCAGGTGCATTCCAACAAGCACAAATCCCAGGCCTGGGGCCAAACTGGACCCGCCTATGGGTTTCATTTAGTATGTTCAGTGACTTAAAAAAATTTTTGAATATGTTGCCAACAATTAAAATACGGAGTAGTCACATAAAAACCCGAGTCTCTGGAATCTCATGTAACCAGGAAGATCTGGGGGATTGGAGCTCCCCTTCCCACAGCGCAAGGAGAGGGAATGCAAGCCGGCCCTGGCGGAGTACTCTCTTGATGGAGTCCTCACCGCGGCCTGCGGTTTTCTGCTCCCCAGGTTTACGTTCCCTCCTGGGCCCTTGAGTCATCTCCGTTTGAAGCCCCCGGAGCCCACGGGCTCCAAGGCCCTGGTCCCATCTAAGTTGACTTAGGTGTTTCGTGCGCTCCCCGTGGTCTCTGCACTCGGAAGGGACTAGGAGTGCCCCCTTCACTTATGACCCTACAGGGCCTCTCTAGGTGGGCTCGGTAGCTGCTGGGTGACTGAGTCGGTCACACACTTGGGAGACCTGGAGGGCTGGGTTCTCTGCGCTGCTCTGCCCCGGTGTTTCCTTCGGTTCTGTTCGGTTGTTGCTGCTGCTGTTGACTGCGGTTGGTAGAGAGTTAGGGGGAGCCTTGGAAGGTCTCTCATGCCTTTGCGCCCACGTCTCCACCGCGCTCCACTCTGGAAGAGGGACAGGCGCACAGGGAATGGACAGAACCCCGTGTTGACTCCTCAAGACCCCCTTTCGACACATTTCTGCCTGTTCCTTTTTACAAAGCCCCTGCTTTTCAGAGATTAATTGTTGTCAAATGAAACTTATTTTCTAATCCTTTCAGGCCCCGTTTAAAACCTTCTGCTTTATTTTACCTTTTTTGATAAAGTCACCAAGGGCTTTTTTTTTTTTTTAATGGATTTGCCAATGATTGTCCAGTTTGACAAATTGGATTCTTAAAGCCGATTCTTTGAAGAAAAGGATGCAGTGTGACAAGACAAGAAACAGCTCATCCTCAAATCAGGAGGAGATATATATATATATAAATAAAAGCAACCCCAATCTCCAGCTTTCCTGTGACTCAAAGAGTGTCTCAGTTGTCACTGATAATCTAATCTTTCTATGATAGCTGAGGAACAGGACAATGGCGACCCAGCCAGGCTGTGGGTGTGATAGGCCTCTGATTAATAGGACTGTCCAATAAGCCCCCAGCCCCCAGGAAGAAGATTAATGACATTTGATGTGAACTCTGACCTCCACCGGTAAGAGCAGAGGGAGAAAAGGGAGCCTTTCAGACAGAATTGTGCAGCCGGCAGCACTTGATTGATTCCTGAAGGCTTTGTTACCCGGAGGTGGTGTGTCTGGGGAGGGGGCCTGGGCACCTCGCTGCCTGCTCGCGGGCTTTGACCAGCACCCCGGCCTAGCAGGATTTTGCAGTTTACACCTCGCCCGAAGACCAGCCTTTTAATTGCATCCAGAACACTGTGTCTGAAAAGCAACACCCTCTGGAGCCTTGGCCAACCTCTGCTGACCTGTCACCCTCAGCCCGTGGGATCATTTTGACCCCTCCCCAACCCCAGTGCTGGGAATCAAATGAAGGAGGCTTTAAAAGCCAGGCTCATAAGCCCTCCTGGGGGCTTTCTACCCCATTCTCTGGGTTGACAGGGTCTAGGGTCGGCAGGGAGTGACTGAGCTTATGGCAAAAATGTGTTTCTGTAGCTGGCAGGAATCAGCTGAGATGCTCCCGGCACAGGAACCAGAGGGAAAGGGCATGAGGTGGGCATCTTCCTGGCTACTAGAGGGCATTCGTGGGGTGGGAGGAGACAGCCTGCTTGGCTCCCATGGCTTGGTTGCAAAACCAAAGTCAGACTGGGCAGTGATTGGGTCTTTTCGCCTTGCTCTCAGGCTGACCCTCCAAACTGCCTCTTCCTAACAGCATGGCCATCACATAGCCTTAAATGTGTTTTTCTGCTTAGCGGCCTTTTCTGACTTTACTGCTTATCTCAGCTATTGTACGAGAGGGACCATTTGGCATCTAGGCCTCGCTTATAACAGTGACCAAATGATGATAGCCAAGAAAAGGATGAATCATGAGTTAGGTCAACCACTGGAACATCTAGGCCAGTGACCACCCAAGAGCTGAAGTGTGTCTGGCTGTGAGTGCGAGCAAGACCTGAGCACCGGGAGGCCCCGCTCCTGGAAGCAGCCTTACTTGTTGGTGGACTGTAAACAAGGGTGGCTGGACTGGCCCTCAGAGAGATGCGCCCAAGACAAGGCCAGTGGCAGTGGGAGCCAGAGATGCACAGACGCCCTCACTAGAGGCGCGAGGCAGAGCTTCGGTACAGCCCTCCCTTTCTGATAACACACTTCAAAACCATTGGAAACTGAATTCGGTTTTCAGAACCTTAGCTGATGGACCACATTCTCAGCTACCCAGGGGCACTGCAGGCCAGTGGATCCTTGTTGATAGTCTTGCCACCTTGCACCACACAGCAAAGTGGTGCAAGTGTTTAAGTATTTTATGGCATTTGGCTTTATGTGACACATCTGAGTGGGAGGTGGACAAAATAAAGCTGCCGTGACAGGACTCCTAAACCTAATTTCACCTGGACGAAGGGGAGCCTCGGCGGGCGTGCCTGGGCCGGGGGCTCTTTACTTCAAAACATGATGCACATAAAGTCCTTGTGCATGGCACAAAGAAAATGCTTTAAGGGTGAGAATTCATATTTTTTTAAAAAAATAAATTATTATTTACAATGTGATGCTCATTGGACAATCCTTTGACAGAGTGCTCAGTTGTAAAGAGGAAGATTCAGGAGAACACGTGAAATACTGAAAATTATTTTTGAGGAAATATTCCAGAGAAGAGGTTTAATTAGGGGTTTTATAATTTCCTTTTTTAATGAACTGACAATGGATCCCCCTTGCAGTGTGGAGTCTGTTTTTCAGTTTCTGCCTTTAGACTACTACTGGCCAGCCAAGGCAAGGCTTCCCTAGGAAGGAAGAGAAGAAGCTGCCTGGGCCTCCCCTCCTATTCTCCTCCCCGGCTGGCTGCCGTGTAATGCAACATCTGATGAGTTGAGTATTGGTGAAGGGTATAAACATTCACCCAGGGTTATTGGGCCAGAGGCATTGACAGCCACTCTCCTTAACTGCTGGGTTGACCAAGTTTACCTCCTGCACTGGCCAGGACTGACTGCAAAGAACTGCCTCCCTCCCCTGTGACTACATGCTGTTAAATAACACAGGCCAGGAAATCTGGTCAAAGCATCCAGCTAATGCAAGATTACCTGGGGAAGAGCCTGGGGAGGAAGGAGAAAAATCACAGAAGGTGAGAAGACATACTGCTTTGTTTCCCAAGCAATATAAAGAAGCAGCTGAGACCTGGGTTAAGATGAAAAGTTCCATCCAGAAGTTTTTTGGGTCTGATATTACTCAGAGTCTCAGGTATTGAGTAGCTCAGGGATGCTTAAACTTTAGCAATTGTCAGAATCACCTGAAGGGCTTGTTAAAATACAGAATGATGGGCCCTGGAAACTCCCAGAGTTTCTAATTCAGAAGGTCTGTGGGGCCTGAGAATGTGCATTTCCAGCAAGTTCCTAGGGGATACTGATGCTGCTGGTCTGTGGACCACATTTTGAGAATCACTGGATTAGCTAGATTGATGGAGGGCATCAGAATGATTTTGGGGATCTTATTAAAAATACTGATTTCTAAGCCCTTTGTAAAATCATGTGTTTGGCTGCAATTAACAGAATATGAGATAACAGTTGTTTGGGCAAGAAAGACATTTAATCAGGTATCAATTACGTGGGAGGTAGATAATTTCAGGTTTGGCTTAGAGTATCAATGATATTATTAAACAGGGAACACTCTTTTTATCTTTCTAATTGTCCTTAGCACAGCTGAATTTTCATCCTCAGATTTTCCTCGTGATTGCAAAACGGCTGCCACAGTTCCAACCATCATGTTGTCAGACAACTGCATCTAAGGCAGAAGAAAGAGCAGACATCTCTCCTTCTCCCTCCCTGTCTTACTCCTAAACTTCATGGACATGATCCTTTCCATAAGTTTTCTTTTTACAACTTGTTGGACAGAAGCGAATCCCAGGCCTACCTTAAGTAAATCAATAGCAACAGGGAATGGAATTACTGAATGCACCCAGGTATACCACCTGGGTTTGGTGAAGGCTCACCTTCCCTAAGCATGTTACTGCCTCATCAAAATTGGGATTCTATAATTCAAGGAAGAAAGGAATGCCACTGGGAAGGGATTAACAGTGTCTGTCCTAGTTAGGGTGATCAACCTGTCCTGTTTTCCTGGGACTGTCCCACTTTTAAAATGGAAAGTCTCATATCTGGGAAACCATGTTGGCTCTGGGTAAATCAAGATAATTGATCGGTTAGGTGCAGTGGCTCACACCTGTAATCTCATCACTTTGGGAGGCCAAGGCATGAGAATTCCTTGAGCCTAGGAGTTCAAGACCAGCCTGGGTAATGTAGTGAGACCCTGTCTGTTAAAAAAAAGAAGGTTGATTGCCCTAATTTCAGTCTTCCAAGGCCTTCTGAATTAGAATCTCTTGGGAGTGGGACTCAGAACTTAAAAATGATATTTTAACACTCTCCCAAGATGATTCTAATGTATGTCAAAATTTGAGACTCAATGGGCTTAAGTTTCCATGAAGCCAAAAGGGGGACTCAAGGTTGACATGTTTCCAGCTGACATCAGAGCAGGAGGAAATCCCAGATGAAGTGATGCAGGTACAGCTTGAGACTGGGAATTCTCACAGTCTCAAATAGCCCGGGATAACCTAGGCCTAGGATCCCAGCCTAGAAGGACCTGGAATATCTGAATTCCATCCCATCCTGCTCCTATCCTCACTGCTAGAAGGAAGGGACATTCTAATTTAGAGCCCCCTCCTCTGGGTGTTCTTAACACCCCATAGCCAAGTCTGTCAGGCTCCTTATCACAGAGTTTTGTGAGGCTGGGTTGCAGGCTATCTCCAAGGAGATCGCAAATTCCCTCGGGACGGAAGCCGCATTTGAGTGTCTTCTATTCTAAGCATTCAGCACCGTGTCTGGCTTATCTTAATCATTCAATAATGTATGTTGAATATATGAATGAGTGAATGAATGAATGAACAAATGAGGAGGCTGTCTTTTTGAATATAAAGATAAATTCTGGCCTCTAGACCCCAAATCAACCCTTGGAAAAGACAAGTGCCTAGCTTCCCTGCCTTATCAACAAGCTGGCACGACTCTGGGTGGGGCTGGGGTAGGTGTGGGAGTCAGGGTCAAACTCTTTCTTAGGAGACTAGATGACTGTGCACTGGCTCCCTGGCCCAGGCTTCTGTGGAAGCTGTGTGTGTCCCCAGTGCATGGTGCCAGGTAACTTTCCGACGGTTTGAGCTCATTACTCATCATTAGGAGGCCTGGTGTCTGGAGTTTTCCAGGTGATCAAAGCTTCTCTGTCTGGAGCAGCCAGGCAGGCCCTGGTGTCTGTCACCAGTAATCTCTTGGCCTTGCCAGGCAGACAGTTAAGTAACCCAGGAAGGAGGGGATTTGGTTTTTAAGCTCACATAATTCAGCCTGACACCCCAACACGCAGAGAGTGGCTCTGGCTCTGCCCGGAGGAAGTTGTCCCTGGTTGGAGGGGTGCGGGCTGATGGGAGCAGCAGCTTGTCTTCCTGCAGGGTTTACAGCCCATGAGCATCTCTCCTCACCCTGCTGTCCTTGGGAGGGCTGGGAGTGGAGGGAGAAGTAAGTGGTACCCATCACCTCCTGCAGCAACGTCTATTTTCCCCACTGAGACAGACTTCCAAACAGTTTCCCAACCCCTTGCTCTACAAGAACCAGGAACTCCTAATGGGACTCTTCTTTGCCCCTGGTCTCTGGCTGGGCTCAGAGTCCAATTTGCCTCCCCAATTCCAAATCTCTTAGCACTCCACACAATCTATGTCATTGCCCAGAAAACGTGCTGCAGGCCAGAGTGAGACGTATTCAATTCAATATATTCAATGTTCAGAGTGAGACTGCAGTGACCATACCTGCTCATGTTCTTATGTTTCAGTAACAATCACAAAGTCCTTTAATGATGATAGGGGAGAAAAATGGAAAGCATGCTTAAAACAATTTTTATATATTGCATCTCATGATTTTTAAAAAGTTGGATTGAAAACACTGGCCTAGACATATTTTTCTGATTTGGGCAAACTGTGCAAAAAAGTTGTCTCACCCCTGCCCTAAACAATGCAGCTTCTGCCACTCTTCCTCTCAACATAGAAAGCAACGTCTGAACAAAGAGTGAACTTGGGGAGTTGATTCGTCTGGGAAATGGAAATGGATTTGCTGAGTAGTTTGTATAAATGTCCAGGTATCAGCTTCACAATGTGTCCTTTCAGAAAATGGAGAGTGGGAATAGAACATTCCAGCCCCTAAGACTGACAACTGGTGTGATGCCAAGTCCTTGCCAACATGCTCTTAGGGTCACCGTTCTGGCCCGGGGACCTGGTGTGGCTTTCTTTCATGCAGATGTTCTTGCCCTGGCTAAGTTCTGTGCTCAGTGGAGTGGCTGATGGTGCATATCAGATGTCACCACTCCCCCAGACTGCTTCGGAGGGCCTTCCTGGCACAGTCCTAGCCCTTCAAGGCTGGAGAAGGGCCAGCTTCTGTCCAAGGCCTGCTCCTGTGTCTTCAGCTCCACTCCCACCAGGATGTTTTACATATTTTAATTAAAGTGCCGCCTGGGCTGGCAGGGCCTCTGATGGATGGCTCTAATCCGAGTTGCAGAGTTGCAGTGTGTGAAACATGGCATCCAGCGATGCGCTCCTCCTGCTCTCGAGGGAGCTTTGGCTCCCACCTCTGGAGGCGGTCCGCTCGGTTCCAGGAGGAGCTGCGAACCGGCAGGCAGTGGCAGGTGGCAGGCACATCAGCTGGGCTGGGGATGGGAGGAGAGTTAAGGTAGGGCAGAGGCATGGATGGTTTCCGAGGACCAGCTGGCTGGGGGGCTGCCGGTGAGTCCGATTCTTGCAGACACACAGCCCTGTGGACACTCCTTAGCAGTGTCAAATTATGACAAATGGCGTGGGTAAAAGTTGCTGGGTGGCAGCTGCTGCATCTCAGAGGGAGCAGGTATTTTTAGCACTGCGCCTCGGGGCTCTGTTGCTGGTTTAATTAATCATGGTGAACAGCACCAAGTTTTGTTTTTGACCCTGGTCCCCACCCCCCATCCCAGCCTTGTCCCCATTCCCCTGACTGGAATACCAGCTGCAGAGGTAGAGGCTGCGCAGCTGGAGCAGCCCTGGATGGCCCTCATAACAGTGGGGATACCACCCCACCTCCCCCAGCTAGGTCACCGCATGATCCAGCCCTGCGCACCCCGCTCCTTTCCTCCTCCCCCTGCTTCCCAGTCTGCCAGCCACACAGGCCACCTCTGGGCTCTTCCAGCCCCTTCCTGCCCCAGGCCTTTCCACTGGCACTTCCTTCCTGAATTTTATCCCCAGGTCTCCTCCTTCTTCCTATCTTTCCCCAAATGCCACCCACCCCCTAACCCCTACAAAGGCCCTCCCTGAGCCCACCCCCACCTGACAGCCTGTCACCTTCCACTGCTTATTCCTTCAGAGATTTAGCATCAGCCCAAATCATCTTATTTGTTGATTGCTTACTTTACTGGTTTCCTTCCGTCAAAATGCTGCCTGCTTAAGAGCAGGAGTTTTTTCCGTCTTGTTTGTTCTCTCGAATTTCAGTTGCCTGGCTCAGTATACACAGAGTAGGTACTCAGTGATTATCATTGAATTAGTGGATGGATGGATGGTTGGATGGATGGATGAATGGGCAGGTGGAAGCCTGGCTGGATAGCTGGATAGACGGGTAGATGGATGGAGGGATGGATGGATAGATGGATGAATAAATGGACAGGTGGAAGGCTGGCTGGCTGGATAGGTGAATAGATGGAAGGAAGGCTGGCTGGATTGCTGGGTAGGTGGGTAGATGAATGAAATGATGGATGGATGGATGAATGGATGGATGGATGGATGGTTGGGAGGATGGATGGAAGATATTTTATGGGCACATCTGAGAAGACACTCATTGTATCACAGTATCCTTGCCCAGGCCACAGGAGGCACAGGGTCAAGGGATTCTGCCAAAAGAGTGGCTAAATAGGGCCAACAGCTGTCCTCTCTCATTTAGAAATATCCAATCATATGCTCTTTGGGGTTTGGAGAGGTTGCTTTGAGTTCTAGGTTTTTTTCATAATTTTTTTCCCTTGGGGATGGGAAGAGATAGACCAGTTTTAAGAGACTCCCAGAAGACTGTTTCCCATTCTGCCCGAAAGCTCACATTAGTAGTTAATTTTGGAGGATTCTGCATGGTTCTTTTACCTAGTCTTTTCTTTAGGTGTAATTACTCTTTGTGGAAGACATAGTTGGTTGCCCATCCTCTCCCTCTCTTGCTTGAGAACAGAGCCCCCAGTTTGGTTCTGGTATTGACAGGCTTGTGTTTCAGGGAGGCCTGACCCAGCCCCAGTCCCAGGAAGGGAACTGCGATTGGTCTCAGCCAACCGTAGGAGCCCTACCCCTCCAGTCAGTGGTGTAGTTCGAAGTGGCCCAGGGATGTGGTTCTAACCCATGGGATATGAGGAGCTTCTAGCTTCTGAGCATCTTCCTCACTTTAAAAAAGGTATATGAAGAAGGAGTGCCTCTGTGTCATGCCCCTTTTCCCAGTCCCCAAAAGGACCAAGGCCCATTTCATTTGCAGAGACAGATGAAGGCATATAACAGGGTGGGTCCTGGGGAAACCAACTGGCTTTCACTGGCAAGTCATGAGCAGGGTCCCACAGGAATGGTGCTCAGACCTAGTGATGCCCAACCTGGGAGCTATTAGAACATGGCCACCACTGAGTCCTATCCCATTCAGGTTTAATCTGATTCTCAAGGGCAGGACTGGGATCTCTGTGGGGCTAAGGTTTCCCTCTTGTTCCCCCATCATCCTGAGACATGAGGAGGCTGTGAGCCACGGAAATAGACCAGGGACAGAGAAACCATCTGACAGTGGGTTCAAGGCCCAGAGCTGCCTTGCCCAGAGATGCTAGAACTCCTTTTTCTGGATACCTTTAAGGGGACAAAGTGATTGGCTTTCTTACTTTCCTAGTATAAATGGAAGGAAATTGTGTGAAGAAGGCATAGTCCTTGCATATGAAATTTCTAGGAGGAGAACATTCAGAACGTGCATATCAAGTTGCCCTGTTGAGGATGCTGCCTGAAGGCTCGGGAGGCCCCTGTGAGGTCTTCCGCTGACAGCACTCACTCGCTTCTAGCCTCTGCTGGGCTCTTGTGGAAATACTGTCCTCCCCTCTGGTTCTGAGAAGCAGACTACAAGGCCATTAAAAAGCACGAGGGAAATGGAAAAATTGCTATTCCATGTGACTTTTGCTACTTTTCTTTCACAGCTCTGGTTATGACTTTCACCATTCCCTGTGGGAGGCAGAGACAAAGAGGCAGAAAATGAGAGAGAGAGAGAAAGAGAGGAGAGAGAGATGTAGAAACAGAAAAGCACTCAGAGAATGATAGGGACTGCCGTTTTGCTGATTCAAAAATATTTATTGAGAACCTATTATGTGCCCAACATGCACACATTCCCTTAATTAAATACACCACAAGACCACATGCTGTTTTTATCGGCTCCTCAATCCCCATCTAGCATTTAGGTAGTGGAATCAAGAGATTGCTGTTTTTGCTAAGACCAGTAGGTGTCATCATGTCAGCGGGAAAGCCAGGGGTGCCTGGGATTTGGTAGTCACCTGTGAAAATAAATTCTATTTCATTTGGTTCTCTGAGTGTTGTTATGTGCAGGGCACCAGGCAGGATGCTTGAGGGTACACAGGGTGAGGAACTCATGATCCCTGGACTCATGGAGTTTATTGTGCCATCGGGGACCTGGAAGGACGAAGCCTTAAGTCCAAAAAGAGGGAGAAGATTTTAAGTGCCTCAAGAGAGGTTTAACATCAAAGACCTCAGAACAACCATATCCTGCCTTATCACATCTGGTGGAAGAAATAGGTTCTGAGAAGGAAGGTGATTGACCTAGGGTCGCACAGCAATTCCAGTCTCCAGATCTCCTGACTCCTAGAAAAATGCTCCACCATTCTGTCTCAATAATTGAAGTTGCTTTTTTCATCTTGCCATTTAAAATTTCACCTGATTGCTTGATACTTTATTATGCTAAAAAATCCCCACAAAATTCCCCAGAAAATTCCACCTTAGTTTAGCCATGAACCTCCCTGCAAAATGCCCTCTCCAATGCCTACTGCAAGGCACCCTAGATAGGGTAATCTGCATCTTGGAGGAGACAGCTGCCCCCATCACAGGCCCTGTAGGGCTAGAGTCGGCTTGCACGGGCTCAGGAGAGCCGACGATAGAGTCAGCTTGCACGGGCTCAGGAGAGCGGACGATAGAGTCAGCTTGCACGGGCTCAGGAGAGCGGACGATAGAGTCAGCTTGCACGGGCTCAGGAGAGTCGACGATAGAGTCGGCTTGCACGGGCTCAGGAGAGCGGACAATAGAGTGGGCTTGCACAGGCTCAGGAGAGCTGATTGTATGCATCTCTTCCCAGTGATATCATGTTGGTAGCTTGAAAAGGGCCATGGTATTTACGCTATGGAAATTGGCAACAACTATTAACATAAATCAGTTTTATTTACTTTTCCCCATAGAACTACACACCACTGAATTAGTATTTCTACTTTATAAATGAGAAAATAGAGACTCAGGGAGATGATGTAATCCGCCAAAGGTACCTAGCTTGTAAGTAGAGCTGGGACTTCGACCCAGGTGGTTTGATGCTGGAGTGCTTGGAGATGGTAGATTGAATAGGATTTACAGCCACTTTGACATGGAAGGGTCTAGGTTGATCCTAGGTTTCTTAGCCTATTGTGTGCTGCTATAGCCAAATACCTGAGACTGGGTAATTTATAATGAACAGAAATGTATTTCCTTACAGCTATGGAGGCGAGGAAGTTCAAAATCAAAATGCTGGCATCTTGCAAGGACCTTCATGCTGTGTCATTCCACAGCAGAAGACACCACCCAGAAGGGAAAAGAGGGTGAGAGAGAGACACAAGGGGGCTGAACGTATCCACTTTTAAGGAACCTGCTCCCAAGATAACAGCATTAACCCATTCATCTCTTTTTTTTTTTGAGACGGAGTTTCGCTCTTGTTACCCAGGCTGGAGTGCAATGGCACAATCTCGGCTCACCGCAACCTCCGCCTCCTGGGTTCAGGCAATTCTCCTGCCTCAGCCTCCTGAGAAGCTGGGATTACAGGCATGCGCCACCATGCCCAGCTAATTTTTTGTAGTTTTTGTAGAGACGGGGTTTCACCATGTTGACCAGGATGGTCTTGATCTCTTGACCTCGTGATCCACCCGCCTCGGCCTCCCAAAGTGCTGGGATTACAGGCATGAGCCACCGCGCCCGGCCCATTCATCTCTTTAACGGCAGCCTAATCATCTCTTAAAGGTCCTGCCTCGTAATCCTGTTACAATGGCAATTAAATTGCAACAAGAGTTTGGGAGGGGACAAACATTAGCATCACAGCACCAGGTGTCTTATGTGGGCTCTGGTGTGGGTATCCTTCTGGGTTGCTATCATTAATCCGACAGCAGCACTGGAACAGATACTGGTTTGGGTGAAGAGATCACCGATTCAGGTTTGGATGGCTTGAATTGGAGGCCCATTGTTGGGGAGACATTTAGATTTGGAGCCCAGGAGAGGGGTCTGGGCAAGAGATTGAGATGTGCAGGATGAAGGTTTGTTCCCGACTCCACCAAATGTAGATCAGCTAGGAGCATTTTTCTTTGTTCTCATTATCAGGTAAAAAGTACAAGATTTACTCTTCTATGTGTTTTTTCTCATAGTTGTCAACATTCAGGGATGCTGGGGGACCATGCACTCTTGCTCACACTTGTTCCCTGATCCCAGTGTGTAATGAGAACTCAGTAAGTATTTATTGAATAAATATGACTAGCCCATTTTTACCCTGCACCTATGGAATCGGTCATTGCTGTGGACCATATATCGACATCTAAGTACATTTATCGCAATTTCTAAGATTATCTAGAATTCTGGCATCATTGTAAGAGACTGGATTTGGAATAAGAGGTTACTTTTTTAGGATTTTAGAGCTCCAAGTGGGATTAGGTACCATCTCTTACGATGTCTTTGTTTTACTGGCGAGGTACTAAAGCCCAGAGGCCAGTCCAAGACCATGCAGGTCCCTTGCCAGGGTGGGAGACCACCCAGTCCCGGCAGCCAGTGAGCCTGGCCTGGCCTGCCTTGCTCTTGCCAGTTTACTTCCCTGCTCTGGAACTTGGTTTGTCCCTTAGGTTAAAGAAGAACCTGAGTTCTGGTTCTAGAAGGGTGATGAGTTAGGAATCCACATCTCAGGAGGACTCAGATAACTTGATCAGTTTATCAACTTGGTCAGATAAACAGACAAAGCTCTAGGTAACCAACTTGGGAGGCTACAACATGCAAATGAATGGATTGTGGCTTTCTTTCTGGTTGGCTGAAGGGGCCTTGATGTCACAATTCTAGGGTTTCTCTGCTCCTAATGATCGTGTCTCTAGCCAAAACTATTTATTGACCTGGTTGGCCTCTAGGCTCCCTCTCTTTGTCCAACATAGTAGAGAGACAATGGAACCCCTCTATCAGGCTGGGTCCATTCTCATGACGGTGAATACCCTACAGGGGAAGAAAATGGTAGAGAGTGGCCTTCAGTCTGGAGACTTTTCCCTGTCCCAGTCATGGTCCACCTGCCTCCCACCACCAGCCGACTTGGAGATCCTGCAGCAGAAGGTGACCGGGGTGCAACGTGAGCTGGAGGACTTTAAGAAAGAGGCATTGAAGTCCATCCATTACCTTGAAGACGCCTTCTGCGAGATGAATGGAGCCCTGGTGCAGCAGGAGGAGCAGGCGGCTCGCGTGAAGCAGCGGCTCCGGGAGGAGGAGGACCGTGGCATTGTACGTAACAAGGTCCTCACTTTCCTGCTGCCGCGTGAGAAACAGCTCCGGGAGCACTGCAAGCGGCTGGAGGACCTCCTGCTGGACAGGGGCCGCGATGCCCCCCGTGCCACCAAGAAGAGCCAGGCTGACTGAGCCTCGGGGGTGGCACTAGCCAAGCACCAAGTAGATTTTTTTTTTTAGTGGAAGGACGAACCCCAAGTCCCCACCCACCTGCTTTCCTTTCCTCATTTTCATTGCTTTCCTTCTACCTAAATAACACCTTGCTGAGAGGCAAAAAGACTTCAATATGTTGTTTTGGTGAAATTCCATTTATCCAGCATGCTCAAGGAGGGAGGCAGCCGAGCACTAAGTCAGGCCGCTGTAACTTTTAGTTGAACCGGTTTCCTGTTTGTAATGGTAATATCACTCACTGTATACCTTTTTTTCGCACAGTTTATTCTTAAACTGATTGTGTTGAAAAGATTCACCTTTTTCTGAATGATTCAAGGCTCTCATGATTTGAGACTTAACACGTGGTCAGCGGATACCATGTGACGTAAAGCAGGATCTCCCCAGAGGGGTCGGATTGCTGTCCATGCACTAACGCTACCCAGATTGCTCTGTTTTTAGTATTCTGAACCTCATCCGTGTGGTCTGCCTGCCTTCACCGTTAGACTGTCACATCTCACTTTTCTTTGCTGCCTCTTTCCATCTCTGCTTCCTTTCCATTTAGACTGCAGACTGGCCAATCGGAATGACAGAGCTTATTAGGACTCTGTGGGTGGAACTCGCTGAGCTGTAGTAACTGATGATGGGACACCTCTGAGATGGGACTAGGAAGTAGGGAAACTGATTTCCATGTTTGATCCATGGAGACAGAATTAATATTATTACTAATATAAGAGCTTAGCATTATCAAGAATATAATATAGTCCAGGCACTATGGTTGGCCCTTTGAAGGTAAGTACTGCTATGGTTTGAATGTTCTTTCCAAAACACATGTTGAATTTTTTTTTTTTTTTTTTTTTTTTTAAGACAGAGTCTTGTTCGGTTGCCCAGGATGGAGTGTACTGACACCATCTTGGCTCACTGCAGCCTCTGATTCAAGAGATTCCCCTGCCTCAGCCTCCCAAGTAGCTGGGATTACGGGCGCCCACCACCATACCCGGCTAATTTTTGTGTTTTTAGTAGAGACAGGGTTTTGCCATGTTGGTCAGGCTGGTCTCAAACTCCTGACCTCAGGCGATCCACCCGCCTCAGTCTCCCAAAGTGCTGGGATTAGAAGCATGAGCCACTGTGCCCGGCCTCTCATGTTGAAATTTGATTGCAAATGTAACAGTGTTGGGAGGTGGGGCCTTTATACGGTAATAGATTAGTGCTATTATCACAGGAGCTTGGTTAGTTATCTCAAGAGCAGGCTCTTTATAAAGGGATAAGTTTGGCCCCATCAGATTTCCACTGACATCGACATTTCTTTGGCCATACCTGGGTTGCTTGCCCATCCTAAACCAATTATGAGCAAAGAGGAAAGCAATTGCCACAACTCTGCTCCTGGGCCTGGATACTTCAGTTACCCAATATCCGAAGAAGATCAAGGTTCCATTCGTGAGGTTGGTGGTAACCAACCCCAGCTGTCACATCCTCAGTCTTATCTTTTCTATACCATTGCTGCCAAGGGCCAGGAAGAAGAACGCTCTGGGAGATGGCACCAGCTGAGCAGCATTGTGCATTGTGGGTGGCTGTCACATGGCTGCGGGGACCATGGAGTTAGGTCTGGGAACTGGGGAGATGGGCTGGGTCTAGGTGCAGCTACACCTTAGTACTGTGGGTACAGACCCACTGCCTTTAGTTGCTTCACCTTCATCTGCCCGATACCCAGGCTTCACCCTTGGAGTCAGAGGCTTGAGATGACCCAAAGGGTGCCAGGGAGACTTTGCAAGCCCTTGGTCATTAAAATAGGCAGTCGCTCTTAGAGATGCCATCAGTTACCACCATCCAGGGTAACCAACTTTTTCCAGTTTAACTGGGATTGTTCTAGTTTTAAAACTGAAAGCTCCTCATGCCACGATCTCTCTTAGTCCTGGGCAAGAGGGATGGTTGGTCACCTGCACTAGGCATGATATACACCATGGGGTGATCCAGGTGAGGCTGTGGGTGGGGCAAATCACAGGAGCTCAAGGCAGGAAATGAGGATGGTGGAGGCCGTACATGCCAGGTCAGTGCATCTCTGCTGTCATTTTTAGCCAGAGGAGGCTGGCCTGGTCGTTCTGCGGCTGGAAGGGCTTGTCTTTGTGTCCATTTCTCCTCCCCACTCTCAGATCCTTGCCTTCCACCTCAAGCTAGCAAGAAAATTTGAGAGCAAGACCTTTGAGATCCTTCTGGGGACCCCTGGGATTCCTCATTAGGTCACAACTCACAGCTGCAACCTTAGTCCTAATTGGAGGAGAGAGGAAGCTCATGGTGGATTAAAGAGCCAAGAAGAGGCTGGGTGTGGTGGTTTATGCCTGTAATCCCAGTGTTTTGGGAGGCCAAGGTGGGAGGATCGCTTGATGTCAGGAATTTGAGGCCAGCCTGGGCAACACAGTGAGACCCTATCCCTAAAAAAAAAAAAAAAAAAAATTAGCTGGGTGTGGTGATATATGTCTGTAGTCCTGGCTACTTGGAAGGCTGAGGCAGGAGGATCACTTGAGCCCAGGAGTCTGAAGCTAGAGCGAGCTGTGATCATGCCACTGCACTCCAACCTGGCCAACAGAGCAAGATCCTGTCTCCAAAAAACAAAACAAAACAAAAAAAACAAGAAGAGACAGTTTTGCTTTGTAGCTTTGGAAGCTGGAGTTCCTCATTTTATCTCTTCTGCTCCCAACTGTGAACAATAAAGTTGAGCAGCCCAACTGCTCACTTTTCCTGAAATTCTAAGACAAATAGAAGACAAAAATAACAGATGGTTTTCTCCGTGCCAACAGCCATTGTTCTCAAAGGTTTTCTACAAGCTGCAAGGCTCTGCTTCCTCCCCATAAGCATCAACAGCAGTCAAAGAGGGCTTCTGAGATCCTAGACATATGGCTTTATCTTATGAAAACCGCTGGAAGACAAGGGAGTCCTCCCTAGGACCCCAAGTCCTGTGTTTGCTGCAAGCTGGGATTCTGGGGTGAGCAGCAAGGTGGCTGAGATGCAGGAAAGCAAAGAAGTGTGTGGCCAGGGGAGGGAACTCACCTAGTTGGCACAACTTCAGCCTTGTCTATTTAATTGACACTCAGTGATGGGAAGAAGAAAGTACTCAGGGAGGAGCACAGATAGGCAGTGTGGCTGGGAAGCAAGCATTTGGATCTGGGAGTTGGCTTCATTCCACATGCAGAACTTTGCCTCTTGATTGGACTCAATCCATTTAGTAATCCGCCCAGAGCTAACAGCAGTGAGCCTTGGGCCTGTGTTTTGACACTCACCAGGTGTCACTCTAGAGTGACTATCCCAGGGCCAAATTTATTGGGTGTGGCTCATGCAGCAGATGAGGCAACTCTTCCAGAGTTAGAGATGAGAAGGCAAAGAGGCACATGAGGTTTGTCCGTCTCCTCTCCTAGTCTCCTCCTTTTGGCTGCTTCAGAAGTGAATGTGGCTCACAATGAATGCCCAGCAAGGAGTAGCTTTTCAGGGAACATTTGTTGAATAGAATAGGAAGTGGTGGCATCGTCTGTGCCTGTTTGTATGAATGGTGTTTATCAATATGATGTTTGAGAGCAACTGAGTGGAAATCTCTGGGCAAAGGCAGCATTTTGTGGCAGAGCACTGAGCCAGTGGTCGGAAGGCCTGAGTTCAGATTCTAACACTGTAGCTTCTTAGGTAAGATGTGATCCTTTATCTAACAAACATTATCTTTGTCACACCAAGACCTCTGTTTCCCTGTTTGCAAATTGGGATTTGTGGGGCTAACTTCCCAGGCTTGTTCAAGAGGTAATTGAGATAAGACACGTACAGCGGTGCTAAAAGGAAATATAAGAGATTGCAATCTTCTACTCTCAGCTGTCTAACACAGCCACCCCAATTTCTAGACTTTTTTGATGCCGAACTAAAGAAGGAGAAGCTAAGGGTCTTTCTTAAGAAAGAGCTAAGATTTATTAAGGGGAAAAAGAAAATAGGCATAACTAGAAGGAAATAAGGAGAAGGAGAAAAATAGGACAGAAAACGTGGCAAGCTCAGATTTTCAGAGAGAATTCTCTTCAGTGTGTAGTTGGGAATGAATCCTGATAACGGGGTTGGACAGCAGAGGTATGGGAGAGATGAGGGGAGGCCAATGGATTAGGGGAAAGAAGGCATTAAGGAGTGATGTTTATAAGAGCTAGAATTATAAAATCTTAGAGCAAAGCACAGGAGCAGATCTTAGATATGACATTAACTACGACTGGGAACAAGCAACTAGAAAAAAACAGGTGAACTGGACTTCGTCAAGATTAAAAATGTTTATTCTGCAAATGGTACCATTAAGAAAGCGAAAATGGCAACCCACAGAATGGAAGAAGATATTTACAAATCATTTGTCTGGCAAGAGACTTGCATCCTAAAAAAAGAGAAATACCTTTTACAACTTAATGAAAAGATAACTCCACTGAAAAGCTAGCAAAGGATCTGAATAGACATTTCTCCCAAGAAAATAGACAAATGATCAACAAGCACACAAAAAGATACTCAGGATCCTTAGACACTAGGGAAATGCAAGTCAAAACCACAATGCAATACAATTTTACTCCCACTAATATGGCCATTATCAAAAGACTGGACAATAACAAGTGTTGGCAATGATAGAGAGAAATGGGAACCCATTGCTGATGGGAATGTAAAATGGTGCAGACATCTTGGAAAACAGTCGGACAGTTTCTCAACATGTTGAACAGAGTTATCGTATGATCCAGCAATTCCACTCATAAGTATATCCCCAGTACAAATAATAACACATCTCCACATAAAAACTTGTGTGTGAATGATCAGGGCAAAACAACTCAAATGTCCACCAGCTGATGAAATGTGGTATATTTATGCAATGGCATGTTATTTGGCAATAAAAAGAACAACATATTGGCTGGGTGTGGTGGCTCACGCCTGTAATCCCAGCACTTTAAGAGGCTGAGGCGAGTGGATCACCTGAAGCCAGGAGTTTGAGACCAGTCTGAGCAGCATGGCAAAACCCCATCCCTACTAAAAATACAAAAAAATTAGCTGAGCATCAACTGCTTGGGAGGCTGAGGCCCCAAAATCACTTGAACTCTGGAGGTGGAGGCTGCAGTGAGCTGAGATGGCACCACTGCACTCCAGCCTGGGCAACAGAGTCAGACTCTGTCTCAAAACAACAATAGCAACAAATAAAACTGTTTATAAAATAAAGTGTAAGTTCAAATCTACAGTGAGAAAAAGAAATGATGCTATGATTTATCATTCAAATCCCATTTAATTTTGAGAGATACAAATATTGGGATTGTTTTAAATTATTTTTAGTTTTTAGTTTATGGACATTCTGGAGCCACATGGGGTCCTGAAACTATCTAGGTTGTACATGTAAAAAGTGCCTGAATTAGAGACTGGGCCATAAAAGGCATGTCATAAATGATAAATGGATCAAAACTGCAGATCAATGACCTTGATTGACCTTCACCATCTCCAAGAGGTCTCAGGAGCTTGGCAGCGTGTGCAAGACATTCTTTTGTACCCAAGTGTGTGCTTGACTCCCCTTCATCAGGGAGATAAGAGATAGAACTGCCACCAGGAGATCAAACTCCAAGCCTCTCTAGGGCTGGAAGAGAGCTGATGGAGCAAACGGCAGCATTGTGACCAGGTAGCCCATGATGCTGGTGACAGCTGTCATGGGACCAGGAGGTGGTCAAAACGTCTTAAGCTTTTCAGATGAGCCCTCCAAAAGGCTTCACTCTAAGAGTGAGATTTCTTCGTTGATCTCTTGCCCATCTCAACCCTTTCCTTTTGGAGTCCTTTCAACAGCAGGAAAGGGTTGTGGATAGACAAACTGCTCTAGCTGAAGCACCAGCTCTGCTACTCAGTTTCTGCATGGCACAAGGACACTCCTGTACCCCTCGCGGTGTTGTCCCATAGGACTTTTTGCAATGATAATAATGTTCTGTAATTCTGCACTGTCAATACGGTCGCCACCAGGCATGTGTGGCTACTGAGCATTTCAAATGTAGCTAGTGGGATTTAGAAACTTAATTTTAAGTCTTATTTCATTTTAAGTAGCCATATGTGGTCAGTGGCTACAAACTTGGAGCCTCGATTTCCCCATATCCCTCATGGGGATAAGGACGCTACTGGCCTCAAAGGACACTTGGGTGAATTAACAGAGGGAATGCAGGTAGGGTAGGATAATATGCTGAGATTTTTAATTATAATTCAGTTCCCTAACCCAAGAAGATAGGCTGTGTTCCTGGCCTTGGGGATTCTTGTTTGCTAGGCCTCAAACAGATGTTGCCAGAGACCCAGAAGAGAGCCAGCGTTTGTAATTGGAAGCCCAGATCATGGAGCAAAATTGTGCTGGATCAACAGAGTGTAGGGTGATGGATGCAGGTGATTCTGTGTGTAAGAAGTGGAGGAAGCCAGATATAAGGGCAAGGCTAGATCAGGATCTCAAATCTTCCCATCCACTGTATGTGCTGAGCTGGCTGTGTGGGGCATGAGGATCCTTCTCCCCAGGCTGGGACAAGTCCAATCTCCTTCTCTCTCTCTCTCTCTCTCTCTCTCTCTCTCTCCCTACTCCCCTTTGGAGTCTAATAAGTGCAAACAGGGGGATTCTTTTAGGAGAATGTTGTCAGTTAGCAAAGCAATCAAGCCAAAGCTCAGTGGGGCTGAGGTTGAGAACCAGGGTCCCCGTTCCTGGGCCAGAATCAGGACTTGAGGGAGGGGTTGCAGAGTCTGAAGGTCAGAGCTTGGTCACGATAACCCCAGAAACAGCTCTTTGGGAGAAAGCAGAAGAGGTTTCTTGGGTTCTCCCTTGTGGGCCAACAGGCCTTGGGGCGGCAGATGGAGAGGCTGGCCAGCACGGTGTGGATACTGTGACTTTCAAAAAAAACCCAGCCTCCTGGGAAAGGTTTTTAGAGAGGTTCCAACAGTCTGGGGCGAGAGGGCTACCTGTGTGAGAACAGAAGGCAGACCCTGTCCCCGAGACCCTGAGAATGGAACACTGCTGGTTCTGGTGCCCTTGGCTTGTCTGTCACTATCCTCGATGGTTATTGCTTCGGGAGGAATATGGCCCCATTTCTGAGTTTGACAGTTCTGGTGGAGTCAAACATGTCTCTACTAAATAAATTAGATCTCTCCAGGGCAGATCAATATTTAATGTGGGGCTTAAAAAGACCGACTCAGGAAATGAGTTTAAAAGTGGAGAATTTGCCTTAGGTAGCAATTTCTAAAATACAGTGGTATCAGGGGACAGATTATTCAAACCTGAGCCATGGATAATATAAAAACAGTTGAACAAGCCAAGTTCTTCTTCCGGTCCATCGGTGACTCTGAATCCCCTGGTTTTCCGTGTGCTACTCACAGGGGATTAGTTCAAGCAAGAAGAGGCCTTAGAGAGCATCTACCCCGGGGATGGCAAAGGCCACATCCACTGCCTGCAGCCCTCGCAGGTGACAGACGTCGGTCATCGATCCCAGCACTCTTTCTTCTTCAGTCGGAGGCAGGTTCACATTTTTTTCTCAACATCTCACTCCCAGGTAGCCACTATCTATATTGGTCAGAGTGGCACTTGAGGTGACATTTATTGCTCATATTCATCAAGTCCAAATTTCTCATTTAGCTGAGGAGAAGCTCAAGGTAACCCAGTGAGTTAGTGGCTGATACAGGACCAGTGCCCTGTCTTCTTGCTCCTAAAATAGACTTTCCCCCCAACAGGAATGCATTAGAGGTTAGGGTTCCACTGGAGATAGTTTTATTGACCCCTCTGTGAGCAACACAGGGCTTTCCCTGGGCAACATTTGTCTTTTTCTCTAGAGATAAAATTACAGCATTTCAGAGATAAAAAGCAGCTTAGAGATCATCTCCTTCTACCCTCTCCATCATGGGGAAATGAAAACTCAGAGAGGTCAAGTGATTTGCTTGGAAACACATAACTGGTGGTTCTTTCCTCTACAGCAACAATATGCATTCCAGTCCTGGAGATCTCATTTCTTCAAGGCCTTAGGCAAATTACACAAATTTTCAGACTTCTATTTTCTGGTTAGAACCTGAGTAACTAAGACTTGCAAGAGGTGTGTGGTTTAAGAAGTGCATCGCCTCTATCGTTGATACATTTTCATGTTTACAATACACTCCCAGATTTACCTTTCTAATTATATTTTGTTTGGTTGGTACAAAAAATCAGTTTGTATTCCCTAAACAAATATAGCTAGGAATCTAGATTTATGCTGGCCCACAGAGGGAGGTGTCGGTTTTGTGCAGAAATCTTTTTAATGATTGTGTGTGTGTGTGTGTGTGTGTGTGTGTATGTGCACACATGTGAGCAGAAAATGACAGTTTCTAAGACAGGGAAGACTTTTATTTCTGAGGTGGAGGGGCAGGTAGGTAGCCATCCAGTCCTAGGTTTCAGACCATTTATGTAGACTCTATTTTCTTATCTATAAAATGGCAATAATGATACCTGTCCTCTCAACCTCAGAGGTAGGTTGTAAAGGTTGAATGGAACAATGTCTGTGAAGAAGTTTTAAAAAGTTGGGCATTGTTTGGACCTGGTGAGGTGGCTCACGCCTGTAATCCCAGCACTTTGGGAGGCCGAGTCAAGTGGATCACCTGCGGTCAGGAGTTCAAGATCAGCCTGGCCATCAAGGAGAAATCCCGTCTCTACTAAAAATACAAAAATTAGCTGCATGTGGTGGCGCACACCTGTAATCCCAGCCATTCAGGAAGCTGAGGCAGGAGAATTGCTTGAACCTGGGAGGCACAGGTTGCAGTGAGCCAAGACCGTGCCATTTTACTCCAGCCTGGGTGACAGAGCAAGACTCTGTCTTAAAAAAGAAAAGAAAGAAAAGTAAAGGGTTATTGAGACAGGCAAAGGGGTTGGAACCAGTAGATTGTGGAGGGGGCAGTTCTCGGGAGTGGAGTAATAGGGGGTAGAGGGGAAATAGATGCTGCCTTGGCACCGGGATGCTGGCAAGAATTTCAATGCCCTCATTACACGAGGTGCTCCTGTCAGATTTAACCAAGCCCTGCTTTACTGCTTGAGATGCTGCGATATTTTAGGAATGGCAGCCCAAAGAAATGCTGTGTTTTTAAAAGGTCTCTTTCCTGAATTTGCCACTGGGTATTATTTTTATGCCACTGTTCTGTTATCCAACTTCAAAATATACATCATATTTATATTGCCTCTGCTAAGCATATATTTTTATTTTATTGCTTACCATGTGGGTGACATTTGGTTATTGAATGTCTGGAGAATGGGACCTGGTTGTTGTTTTTTATTCTTCCTTTCGTAAGTGCTTGCTCTGATGTATTAATCTTTACAAAAGCAATGAGACAGGGACACATGAGCATTCGCACTCACACACACACTAATCACATTGCCATTTTATCTCACTTTGCGGGTGTGTGGCTACATTTATAAGAGCCGACAGATCTGAAATAGGTGGTCTGAACTGATTCAGGTGGGGAGCAATGAAGCCAGCAGCCTCCTGGGGACTCAGTTAGGGAGGGAGGGAGAGAGAGCCTTTTGTCTTCTGTTTGTGAAGGACATACCAGACGAGAGTCAAGGAGGAAACCATTGTAAGTCTGAGCTGGAAGGGACCCTGGGGATATATTTATATGTCTATAAAAATATAGGCATATGTTTTATAGATATTTTATATCTTCTATATCCACATATCTATCTAGCATCTCACATAATTCCTGATCCTGGGCTCAATAAATGGTTATTGAATGAAGGAACAAAAGAATAGATATATAAACCATTTATTGAAGCTGCACTCTGTGCAAGACACTTCACATGCACTCTCTAAAGCCTCTCAGCATCTCCACGAAGTAATCCATTTTGAAAATAAGGGAAACCGAGTTCCTCAAAATGTTATACATAAAATTGTCATATGACCCGGCAATTCTACTCTTTTGGGGGGTCTAGACCCAAAGGAATTGAAAACAGTTGCTCAAACAAATATTTGTACATCAATATTATCACAGTATCATTCACAATAACCAAAGCATGAAAACACCCATATATTCAGCAACAAATGGATGAATAAGCAAATTGTGCCATGTTTACACAAAGGAATACTATTCAGCCATAAAAAGGAACGAAGTGCTCAAGTATGCTACAACATGGCTAAAACTCAAAAATATTATGTTAAGTCAAGCCAGACACAGGTCACATATTCTATTTACACTAAATATCCGGAATAGGTAAATCGATAGAGACAGTGAACAGATTGGTGGTTGTCAGGGGCTGGAGAGAATGGAGGGAGAGATGAGGAGTACCTGCTTAATACTGTGAGGTTTTGTTTTGCGGTAACTAAAATGTTTCGGACTTGGCTAAAGGTGATGATTACATAACATGGTGAATGTACCAAATGACACTGAATTGTTCACTTTAAAATAGTTAATTTGGTTAGGCGCAGTGGCTCATACCAGTAATCCCAGCACTTTGCGGGGCCAAGGTAGGTGGGTCACCTGAGGTCAGGAGTTTGAAACCAGCCTGGCCAACATGGTGAAACCCCATCTCTACTAAAAATACAAAAATTAGCTGGGTGTGGTGGTGGCTGCCTGTAATCCCAGCTACTTGGGAGGTGAGGCATGAGAGTTGCTTGAACCCAGGAGGTGGAGGTTGCAGTGAGCCAAGATTGCGCCACTGTACTCCAGCTTGGGTGATAGACTGAGACTCTATGTCAAAAAAAAAAAAAAAGTTAATTTTATGTTATGTGAATTTTGCCTCAATTAAAAGAAAACAAGGAAACTGAGCTCAATGGGTGTGGTAGATTGACTACATTGACAACACTTATTATTTGCCTCCCTGTGATCCAGCCATTTGTCCCATAACTTTACAGGCCTCTTCCATTCTGACTCCAGGTTCAATCAACTGACTCTTTGGTCAATGGGATGGCAGCAAACTTAATGCAGGCACAGGCTTGAAAAAGCCCAGGTGTGTTTTCACTCACTCTCCTGGAAATAAACACCATCATGAGAATAAGCCTGGGCTATCCTGGAGGATGAGAGACCATGTGGAGCAGAGCCAAGTTATCCCAGCCAAGGCCATCCTAGACCAGCCAGCCCCCAGCTGATCTGCCAGCTGACCGTAGATGCATGAGTGACCTCAGCCAAGATCAGCCAAGTCTGGCTCACATCAGCAGAACCACCCCAGGCTACTCATAGACTCATGAGAAATAATAACAGATTGTTGTTTTAAGCCATTAAGTTTTGAAGTAGCTTGTTTTGTAGTAATGGCTAACTGACCCAGAGTGGTTGAATTATTTGTCTGAGGTGTCACATCTAGTAAGAAAAGGTAGAACAGATTCCAAAGTCTGGTTCTAAAGGTGTAGTTCTATGCAGTTGTCACCTTCATTTTATAAGTGAGGAAAATGAGATTCAGAAAAGTTGAGGGTGGGTATAGAAAGGTGAAACAAGAACATCATGTGTGTGTGTGTGTGGGTCTGTGAGAGAGAGAGAGAGAGAGCAAGAGAGAGAGAGAGAGAGAGGGAGAGATTCTGTGTGAATCCTCCTTCTCTGTCTTAGGTAATGAAGGAATGTCACCTGTAAACCCTGCAGCCTTCCCCAAACCCCAACTCAGTACTACAGAAAGGTATTAAAATGCTGGCACTGACTTCCAGTTTGTGTTTCCAGTGGCATCTCTGCAGCTTTCCATCAGTTCTGGTCAAGGCTGCTGTCCTGCACTGCACTGCCATGGGCACTGCCTTATTAATGGACAGGTAACTTGTCAATGTTGTTCTTTTCTCCTAAAGCTTTGTCTGAGTATGAGCATGGCTCTCTAGCAGGTTTTAATTCTGTGAAGCAGTGAGTTGCTAGGATAATGGTTGCCTTAATCAGCTGTGGAAAGAGAGTCCCCGGGAGAACACACAACTCATATAGGCCACACGGTTCAGTGCACCAGGATCCAAGATTCTTAATGTGGTGCTATTCCCTGACATTCCTCTCCCACAAAGAGGATCCTGAAATTGCCAGCCTATCCCAACCCCTATAAAAAATGGTTCCTTCTTGTGGGCAGAAAGGCCAAGTTGATCTACATATTAAAGTGCTCGAAGAGGTAGGAAGAGCAGAGGAGAATTTCACAGACGGGGAGCCAAGGAGGAGCTTTTTCAGGGGGCTGAGGAGAGTCACACCCACACAGCGGCAGGGAAAGAAGGAAGTAGTATGAATGGGATTGTAATAAGTCCTGTTGGGGTCCATAGATCTGAGTCTCCTTTAATGGTGCTAAGATAGGGAATAAGGAATGGGATTGCATTGGGCTTCTTGGTCATAATAGTTCTTGATGAGCCACATGAGTCCAGATTTTATCAGGGTTACATCAGGCATGGGGCTGAGCCCATTGTGAACTGGAGAAGATAGATACGTGGGAATTCTGTTTTCAAGTTAGTGTTCTATCTTCCGTGTTCTGCCCATGAAATGACCATCTGGGTTTGGGAAGAGGCTTAAGCATATGGGCTTTCCCCCACCTACTGCCTGCTTATACGCAGTGGGTCTTGACCACTTATAGGACTCTGTCCTCTCCTTGTTGGCATTCCTGAAGCTGAGCCCCCAGGTCACAGGGCTCTCAGCAGCTGAGAAAACGAGGCAAGTCTGGTTCTGCCTTGATGGGGAGTGCTGAGCCCAAGCTCTCCCTTCCTGGGATGGTGGCTTTGTCACTTTCAGGATGGGACTCCTCGGGTCCTAGTCTGTGAGTCTCATTGCATGAGTGAAGGTGCACACAGATGCCAGGCTGAGCAGAGAAGCCAGAAGTGGGAATGAGAGAGGCTAAATCTCTTTCCTTCCTCATGTCACAGATGACTCACCTCATACCCGACACCACACGCTCATGACCCCATACCTCACACCCATTCACACTCTGTGATCACACCATTCCACACATCATATCCCAGGCCACATGCATACCATGTATCACATATATGCCACACATGTTATAGAAACATGCCACATACCACATATTAAATATACATCACATCACCCACAAATCTTACAGACAACAAACCACACTTCAATGCACTGCACAAAAATTACCCCCAGGCATGTGCCACCCATGAGACACACCCATCACACCAAACACACATACATCACACCCATGCATACACTTTGTATGTTTGCCATCCCATGTCCCAAACCCACACCCATGCATCTCTCCTCTGCATGCCTCATAGCACACAGGTCTGCTGTGCTCCATGACACCACCACCCTCCCGCCCGGGTTCCTTCTCACTCTAACCAGGGCAGAAACCCAAAAGCATCTTCCCAATCATCTTCACAGCACGAGGCCCCATAGGCAAGGGGGAAACAGTGTGGATGGAGTGGCTGCATGTGTTCTTTGGGCATCAAACAGGCATCTGGGTACAGTGGGGCATTTTTCAAGCTGGTAGAATTTTTTGGGGTGGGAAACTTTCGTTTATTTAAGTCAGATCATCCTTTTCTACTCCCTAAAAAGTAAGACTATAAGTGCTACCTTGAAGGGCTCACCACATGGTGGGTGTGACTGACAAGTAAGCAGCTTATAACAAAGCCTTTCCAGAGCCCTGGGGGCCCAGGGCTCACCTGCCATGAGCATGTACCTGGGGAGACCTTGTGGAGACACAGGGGACACAGAGCGACCTGTATCTGGTCTGGAACTTGCAGACTAACTCTGGCTGGCATGTGAAGGCTGAGGATACTGACAGAGCAAGTTGCCAAGGAACTGCAAGCTCCTGGAAGTTGAACACATGGGAGGTGCAAGGTAGCGATGCAGAGGTGGGCTCCACGACAGCTAAGGACTAGGTGTCAGTGCCACAGGCACCCGCGTGTGAGTCCTGCTCCTGCCGCTCAGCAGCGCTGGGGCCTTGGGCTTGTACGATTTAATACTTAACCTCCCTGGAACTCAGTTTCTTTTTCTGAAATGAGGGACAATGATAGTACCTACAGTAACGGATTGTTCTGAGGACAAAATCCAAATGCGACTATACATACGCCTGGTGCATACTAAGCACTCCATGAATGCTGGCTGCCATTATTATTGTGACTGTTGATATCGCTGTTTTCTTTGGAGTCTGGTCCCCTGAGTGATGGGAGGAGATGAGATCCAGAGCTTAGCAGAGGGGTCAGCCCTGGAGAAGGAGAGAAGGAACAGGTGGAAGGAGAGAGCCAGTGGGAGAGTTACAAGTTGTGAGATTAGAGGAAGAAGGCTAAGAAGAAAGATGGAATCTGAGTTGGTTGGTATGGACTGGTGGTTCTCAGCCTGAGCTGCCTGCTAGAATCACCCAGGAAGCTTTAAAAAATGCCCATGCTTGGGACCCACACTGAGAACCCATTTAACTGGTTTGGGGAGAGCCCAGGTATTGCTATTCAGGAGAACAACCCTGATGATGGCAACGAGTAGCCAGGGTCCAGAGCCCCAGGAGCAGGCAAATGCCAGCCCTCAGGTGGTCAGCTCCATCCAACCCCTGGTAGGCCTTCTCCATGCTTTTTGGGGGGTCTAACATTTGGCAGTGCCCTGTCCACATATCTCTCCTTTGGATCTAAAGGGCCCCACGGAGCAGATGCCAGCTACAGGCTCTTCCCCTCCCTTAAGTGAGGGGAGTTTGCAGATGGACTGAAAGGACCTATGGGTGGGAGACAGATGAGCTGCATAGACTCGGCCTACAGGTCCTGGGGGCAACATTGGATGGGGCCACCGGACAGGTGGAGCCTTGGGGTGCCTCTGGCAGCATGTGGCCAGGAAAGAAATGCACCCATTGAAGGGGAAATGACCACAGAAGACAGGCCCAGCAGGGACGCTGATCACTATGCGGCCCTTTGCCCTGGGAGCTCATCTGAGCTCTGCAGCCCTGGCCCGCCTGCCTCCCCAGCCCGCCTGCCTCCCCAGCCTCCCCTTCTGAGCTTGGCAACACGGCCTTCCTCTCGTCCTCCAAGCACGACATGCTCTTTCCCTGCTCTGTGTCTAGGCTCAGTGCTGCTTCTGTCCTCTACCTTAAGTCACACCACTCAGACCAGCTAACTCCTTCCTGTCCTCACAGACTCAGCTCTTGCCGGAAGCCTCTTGCCCTGACCCTCCTTTCTGGCCAAGAGCCCTGTATTTCCATAACACCTTTGCTTGCCGGCATCTCAGCCCTTTAAACACTGTGTGGCAGTCACCTGTTTGCTGTCACCTGCATCATCAGACTATAAGCCCTTTGGAACAAGTTTCTGAGTTATAGCCACATCCTACTATCCCAGACCTGGCGCATGGGAGGCAGTCAGCTGAGTCTGGGAAGAGGTGGACGAGAGCTGGAAGATGGGTTCTGGTTTCCCAGAGTGTGTTCCTCCATCCACCCTGTGTGTGCACAGTATCCCGGAGTGAGAGAGTGGCTTAGCTCCAGGGGTGGCTCTGCTGGACCTCAGGGACAGCTAGGGTCACCACGTGTCTGAGGCTGCAGGGAGCCTCAAGGCCTCTGCTGACCAGTCCCAGAGGAGGTGCCTTCCTATCTTCTGCCCAAGATGGAAGAACACTCCCAGCTCTGTGTAGGCCTTTCCAACCCTGTGCCTCTTGGGATGCCTTGGAGAGCGATGTGGCATCTCAATGAGTTTATTCTTCCAGTATGTGCTGAATATGGAAATCCATCCCCACGTGCAGTGGATAAATAAGCCTGCTCTTCCATCTCAGAGTCCCCTGAGTCTCCTGGCATGGACTGCCCTCCTCCTGCCCTTCCCTCCTCCCTCCCTCCTTCCCTGCAGCACTGCTTAGCCCTGGAGCAGCCATGGCCAGGGTGTAGACAAGGGAGAACCTGAAACAGGGGCTTTCGGCAAGGTGGCCAAGAGGATGGACCATCCAAGGCCTTGGTCCCCCCACTGACGGCCAAGGTCAATTCAACTGCTCACCCTGGCAAGGGGTGCTGTTCTTTTCCTCACCGTCCTGCTGGCCAAGGACAGTGGTTGATCCCAGCCTCTCTTGCTACCTCATCTGGGGGTCAAGCGGTGGGTCGGGTCTTGGCTCTGCCAAGTGTCATTGTGTGCCCATGGGCAAGTCGCTCCTCCTCTGTTGACTGAGGAGATGGGTCCAATGGTCTGAGACACTGCGACTCTCCCGGGAACGGGGGATAAACGTAGCCATGCTGCCTGCAGGTGGCCCAAGCATCATGGCTGCCTTGCACAGGGTCTGAGCTTTACCCCACAGTGAATCACATGGAAGAGAGGGGAGCTCAGTGGCCACACTCCATTGCCACAGTGGGACAATCTGGATGTGGGGACAGTGAACCCCTAAGGCTACCCTCCCTCTTCCTCCTACCCTCCATTCCCTGGGGCTTGCTCCCTTGCCACTTGGTGGGAGAGGTTCTACTTAGAAACAGACTAAGCTACCCCCTTTCTTTGCCCATGACCCTGAAGGTGGAGCAGCCTCCTTCTGAAGCCTCTGGCTAGTGACCTCAGAGCAAATGCTCCCCTGTGTCCCTGCCTCCTCCAAGGCCAAGAGGCCACATCACTGCCCCAAACCCCAGGCTCAAGAGGCCCTGCTTCCCTACCATGTTGACCCCACCACCTCCCCCCAGCATCCGTGGCACTCCTCAGGGCACTCTTGCTTTGGGACAAAGAGCCGGCACTTCCTTTGGTCCAGCCAAGCCCAGGGTGGCAGAGACAGGTGGCAGTCCTCCTCCTGCCTCAAACAAATGCAATCAAGCCATCAAGCTGCCTTTTTCTTTTCTAATCAATTCCCATGACAAATGGGTCTGTGAAGGAGGACAGCCTGCCCCAGGCATTCTGTACTTCAATCAGGACAACAGAAGGAGCTGGATTCATAAAACTATAATGCACCATTTGAGCATATTTCCCAGGAACCGGACCCTGCCATAAGGGGGCTGCCAGCGCCCTCCTTCCCATGAGGGGAGGCAGCTTAACCCTTCACCCAAGCACAGATGGAGTGCTCCACAGCCTCCTCATGGGGCTAGGGGTGGGTCTGTGTGCTTGGCTGGTCAGAGGGCATTTGCAGGGAGAGGGACAGAACCGTTAAGAGCAAGCAGCAGCACATGATCGGCGTGGGGACTGGTGGGCTTTGGAGTCGTGGAAACCTTCACTCCCACAGCTGCATGGCCTTCTTCTCTTTACAGACAAGTTTTCTTGTCTGTAAAGTGATGTTTGTAACACCTTTCCTTCGGGAAGTGAGGGATAGCAAGATAAAGAACACAGACCTTGAGTCAATGCCGGCACAAAGAGGGTCCTGAATGAACGAGCTGAGTCCACTGGACATGACACGTGGCACAAGGCCTTTCCACAGACACACGCTGAGAGGGAGCTCAGAAGCTGCCACTCCATCCTAACCACAAGTACAAAACTGGACAAACTGAAAACCAGGTCTCCTTAGATCCGCCACAGAATTGAGGTCACCGGCAAACCACTGCACCCCAAACTGTAAAGACAGACAGGTGGATACAGAGAATCACAACCTGCTGGGGCAGAAACCTCTGTGGGAACCAGTTCCAGGGTAAAAACATACCCTGTAATCGACAAATTCCTGGAGGCTCTGCATGGGCAAAGCTGAGAGAAGACCTCCAGGGGACCCAGTCACCAGCCCCCATGGCCTACCTGGCCACCACAGCAAATAGCACAGAAAACTCTGGTGGGGGGGAGGGGAAAACTCCTCCCGCTTCAGCCTCTCAAAGCGCTGGGATCACAGGAGTGAGTGACCGTGCCCAGGCCCTTGCTGGAGTTTTGTCTGAGCCTAACCTATCTAGGGGAAGAAAAATACCCAACTCAAGCCGCTGGCTTCTAGCCTTCCTGTTCCACCTAAGGGGCTGAAAGAATTGAGAAGCACTGTGAAGCTCACAGCCCAGGGGCACAGGCCCACTCAAAGACTGAAACCTCATCATGGGGCCAAATGCCTCCCCTCCCCATCACATTACTAAAGGCCTATATCCATGGAAGCCGAGGCTCACGGGGGTTCAGGGACCTGCTGAGAACCCCTAGCCAGATGGGAGCCAGGATTTGGATCAGGTCTTCTCACCTCTGTACCACAGCCCCAACAAGGATGCTCTGCCGTTCCCCATCGGTGCTGGACTTGATTTTTCTTGCCCCGGAGTGTCTTAAGGCTGAAACTCCTCTCTTTTGCCCAAACCACCTGGAAACCTTGGCCACTTAGGTCATCCAAAGCAGCTTATTCCTGGGCGGCCCAGGGAGACTGCCACCAGGGAGGCTAGTTGTCTCTGGGCCCTGCTGCTGGGAAGGGGTCTGTGTGGCACGCTCTGTGCTCCTCTGGGTCACACTGGTCTTGTTGTTGATGTCCTGTTTGAAGCCTAACCCTGGCCCGTTCTAGATGTCCCACTCAAGACCCAGGGGCGAGGGATGTGAAGCTGTCCAGTGAGAGCACAGATCTCATTGCTGAGCTGCTGGGAGCCAGGACTGAGCCATAGCTCCCCTCCCTGCCGCCAGCACCGCCGTGGGCCAACCTGAGGACCAGATGCAAGGACACCACCCCTCGATCCCTGACACTCACAGCCAACCCTGCTAGAGCTCAAGGACAGTCTGTCTCCGTCATGTGGGGGATGCCCTTTGCTGAATGCTTCCAGAAACAATCTGTGCCCCTTGGCAGAGGGGAATAGTTAGAACTCCAGGTCTGCCACCTACTTATCCAGGTCCAAGTGTAACGAGAAGTATGAACTTAGGAGCAGCTCTGGTGCTAGGCAACCTGGGTTCAAGGCCTGGCTCTAGCCATGTGACCTTGAACAAGCTCTCTAGCCTTGGATTTTCTCCATGAAAGTGAGGATAATAATTACAAACCAATTCATGAGGGCTGCCGAGAGGATTAAGTGGGGTGGTTTACACAGAGCCTTAGCTCCTGGCAGCTGGAGGGGATCACAAACTCTTCCCACTATTACGGCTGGGGCCTGCCCTTCTGGGACTGTGAAGAGTCGGAAAACAGGCTACGATAAAGCAATGCTCACAGCTCTCCCTGCTCCACCAACTGTCAGCCGGGTGACCTTACGTCAGTCACTTTGCCTGGCTGGGATTGGGTGAGGAACGGCCTCTGGCAGCGGCTGTCCCACCCCAGCAAGGAGTGACTCATTGGCTGGGCCTGGATGGGGAGGCAGGCCTGGCGGGGAGCAGGCTGAGCGCTCAGGAGGCGCTGCTCTGCCACAATTCAGGATATTATTGTTTGTGAGTTTGAAATTTCCTGACAGGCAGAATAAGCCATCTGAAGCGAGAGTTTCATTTCCTTTGCCGTCCCGCTCAGCCATCTCCTGGGGATGGTGCGTGAGTGACAAGCTATAATTAAAGCCTCAGCCTAAGTCCCAGTCGGAGAAGGACGGTCTTGTAGCCAAGTGCACTGCTGAGGACAGACCTTTCCATCTGCGAGTTTTTAGGGACCCTCTCCCCGGTTGCTCTGTCCGTTTGCTGGAGCAGACGCCCTCTCTGTCCTCGTGACCTTTACTAGCCTGGTGGGGGTTCCCTGCACTCTCAGGCTTCAGCCTGTCTGCCCTTTCCCTGAGAAACCCTGTGGATCCACTCTGGGGCCCTGCAGAGATCTTTGTGCTGAGGTTCCAGGAAGCCACCTACCTGTAGAAGAGGTGCTGGGGCAGAGGGCAGCCGGGACCTCAGGCCGTCTGCGGTGGGGATGCTGAGGCCGGGGTCTGGTGGCAGGTTGCTCTCTCAGGTTCCAGTCTGCCTGCAGCTCTGTGGCTTGCCTGTGGCGAGGTGGGAGCCACTCGACCAAGGACTCCTGCCTCCACTATGACTTCTCTGGCTATTCCTTGGCAAGGAAGCGATATTCCTAGTTTACACGGAGGACAATGAGGCATAGTGAGGGGAGGTGGGGAAGTGTCCCTGGCCACCCTACCTTCTGCTAACCACAAGCACGTGCCTTTCCTGCACACTGAGTTCTTTGCTGCACATACCAATGCGCTTCTGCTTTCTGGCATCTGTGGGCTCCTTGTAAAACCATAGGTGCCCAGAGGGCAGAAACTGTCCCTTCCATGTCTTTAGAGTCCCTTCCTGAACAGGCATGCTGGTGGGGCATGAGCCCTAGACATGAGCTTGAGTCTGTGCTGGGAGGTCTCCAGTGGCTCTCCCAGGCCTCTCCCCACCCTTCTGACCTGTTCTCAGACCCAGGGAGCAAACTACATCACCTGCAAACTGCATCACTCTCATCCTGCAAACTACATCACCTGCAAACTGCATCACTCTCATCCTGCAAACTACATCACCTGCAAACTGCATCACCTGCAAACTATCACCTGCAAACTGCATCACCCTCCCCCCACAAACTTCATCACCTGCAAACTGCATTACCCTCACCCTGTTGCCCACTGGCTCCCTGTTAGGTTTGACTGATGGGGGACCCTAGGGGGAGACTTTTCAGGAGGAAAGGAGAGAGGTGTCAGGGCATTTGTCTGCTCAGCTTCCTCCTCAAGGGACGGTGACTGACAGTATAGGGTCACCCCTCCTGTCAGGCAGCCCCCCTTCTGTGGATTCTGCTCTCCCCAGACTGCTACAACATGCGCCCTTGAGGCCTAGGGGTGCCCACTGTTGCCGACCTCAGTGTATTAGTTTCCTAGGGCTGCAGTAACGAAACCCCACAGTCTGGGCGGTGCAGAGTAACAGAGGTGTATTCTCTCACAGTTCTGGAGGCTAGAACTAAGCCTCGGTTTCTTCACCTCTAAAGTGGACATTCTACTCATCCCTGTTCCACCTACTTTGCTGTGTTGCTGAAGCCCCAAACGAGGGTGCCAGTCAGGTCGTGCTCCCTCCAGCACTGCCGCGGGGAACACTTCCTCGCTTCTTCCCAGCTTCTGGGGGTTGCTGGTGTCCTTGGAGGTTCTCATTGGCAGCTGCACTACTTTAGTCTCCGCCTCCATCATCACGTGGTCTTCTCCCCTTGGGTGTCTGTCTCGGTGTCTCTTCTCTTTTCACAAGGACACCAGCCATACTGCCCCAAGGCCCACCCTACTCCAGTGTGACCTCATCTTCACCAATTACATCTGCATCAACCCCATTTCCAAATAAGGTTACATCTGAGATTCTGGGGGTTAGGAGTGCAACATATCTTCTTTGTGGGGAGCAGAATTCAGCCTGTAACATTCAGGCTGCTTCTCAGTTCATTGCTGGTCCCCTTGGCCCTGTCCACGGCTCTTTAAAAAATGTCTTTATTGAACCCTTGAGTGTGCTATTTATTTGCTGCTCTGAAACAGATCGCTGCTCTGACCTTCCTCGCTGTGTGAACTTGGACAAGGCACTTAACCTGTCTGAGCCTTGGTTTCTTCACCTCTAAAGTGGAAATGATATTCATACCTGTTCTGTTTCCTTCCCGGTGCTGCTGAAAGCCCCTTGTAAACCAGAAAGGCCCATAGCAATGGCTGAACCATGATGTTTCTTTGCGTGTTGCAAGGTGCCACTGGAGAAGGGCTGTGTCTACGTTATCTTCTGAATCTGGATCTGAACTGAATCTGGTACCACGTGCCAATACATGCTGAATAAACACTTCTTGATATTGTGGATGATGGTCTCTCATTCATCCTATTGGATATTGAGCTGCTTCCTGGGATACAATTCACCCAGAGCCAGTTTCTTGGGGTCTTTTTGGTTTGATCTCCAGCTGAGCCCTGACATCACAGACTCCTTCATCACTGGGCTTCTCGGGATATTTTAAGATGACTGTGTCAGCTGGGGTCAGCTGCCACTTGGCCATCACTCATGCTATCAGGAGGAGAGAGATTTCAGCTGTCCAGTGGGAGCCCATCAGTCACTCCCGACAGCGCTTAATCAGACAAAGGAGCCCTCACCATGGTGTTTCAGAGAGGGAGAGACTGGATTATTGTTCACACTCCACAAATAATTTTCGACAGGAGTTTTAAGCCCATAAATAAAATCCCTTGTATCTTCCAAGCATTTAGATCCCTAAGGTAGCTGACGTCCTTCTTCTTAGGTTTAAGGTCTCCCACCTTTATTCTGGCATAACTCTCTCCTTTCCTAAAGATATTTTCATTCATTCATTCAACAAACACTCGTTGGGCCACTTTGATATGCCCAGCCTCTGCCAGGTGCTGGGGACACAGTACCCTGAGAAATCCAAGCTCTTACAGAAGTGACAGGCTTATAAACAAAGAATTCCAATGCCACATGAGAAGCACTTGAGCTAAGGTGGGTACAAAGTGCTGGGGAAGCCCAGAAGGAGTGACCAGCTGTCTCCCAGGGAAAGCTTGGAGCAAAGGTTTCACAAGGAGGAGACTCCATTGTGTTCTAAGGCCTTCAGCAGGTGGACGAGGTGGAGTGAGGGCATTCCAGGAAGAGACACCAGCAAGAGCAAAGTCACAGAAGTGGGAAAGAACAATTGGGAATTTTGAGTGGTTTATTTGGGTGGGGACTGGGAGAATTTGGGGCTGGCAGGGGAGGTGAGGGCTAGATCACAAAGCACTGAGAACTTGGAAGAGAATAAGCTCCACAAAGACAAGCATCTTGACTGCCTTGGTCACCACCGTCTGCCCTACACCTGGGACAGTGTCTGGACATGGTAGACATTCAATAAATATTTATTGAGTAAGTGAAGGAATCATGAGTCCCTGGCAAGGAGGCTGGTGCTGAATCAATCCCTCTGTCACCCACCTTGATCTCATTGTTCTCCAGCATAAACATTCTTCAAATTCCCATCAGCCATTCAATAAAATTCGTATTCTCTGCTGCTATTCAAGGCTTTACTTAATCTATAGTATCTCCTACCACCTTCTGAAACTATATGTTTTAAGTCAGGAGTTGGCAAATTACAGACAGTGGCCAAATCTGGCGTACCACTTGCTTCTGTAAATACATTAGTCCCTCCTTATCCACAGTTTCAATTTCCACAGTTCTGTTTACCTGTGGTACATTACAGTAAGGTATTTTGAGAGAGAGAGACCACATTCACATAAGTTTTACTATAGTAGAGTGTGATAATTATTCTATTTTGTTATTAGCTGTTAACCACTTACTGTACCCAATGTATAAATTAAACTTTATCATAGGTATCTATGTATAGGAAAAAAAACAGCATGCATAGGGTTTGGTACCAACCACGGCTTCAGCATCCACTGGGGGTCTTGGAACTTATTCCCCATGGGTAAAGGGGAACAACTGTAATTTTTATTGGAACACAGCCACACCCACTTTTAAAAACATATTACCCATCGCTGCTTTTGTTCTGCAAGGCAGAGCTGAGTAGTTGCAATAGAGACCACAGGGCCCACAAAGTTGAAAATCTTTACTATCTGGTCCTTAATAGAAAAACTTCCCCAACCCTTGTGCTAAGTCTTTGGATGGAGCACTTAAACATAGTAGATGCTCAGTACATATAGTATTAATAGTTGCTGTATGAACAAATAAACAAGCGTGTGAATGACTAGTTGAATGAGTGAATGGAGCCCGTCTCACCCGGACATATTCCCCTTGTTTTCTGGCTCACACCTTGCCCTGTACACTGTTATCATCTCTCAGGCCTGGTGACCCTTCAACAAGATAGAGCAGAGGACAGGGCTGGACACCCTCCATCCCCACCCCCAGCTTACACACAGGGCCGTGAGGTAGATCCTGGGGAGCTTGATTTAGATGCAGCCACTAGTGAATAGTTCCTTCTGACTGCAGGGAAAGACTCTGGCTGCTCAGATTTGGGCCATGTGTGCCCATTCCTGAGCTTATTCCTGTAGCAAAGGGCTTGAGTATTGCGATTGGCCTGGCCCAGGGTCACATGGTCATCCTTGAATGGGTAGGGGTCTATCATCAAAGGAAAAGGGGTTGGAGTGAAAAAGCTGGGGAACAAAACGAATGTCCATCAGCAGGTGCAGTGCCCCAGCCAGTTACTCAGAGACCCGCCTGCCTGAGAGCTGGAGTGTCAAGGGAGGGAGAAGCCTCAGATACAACCCAGAAACCCTGCTAGCCAACTGAGGCACAAGATCAGCTTCATGCAACGGTGCAGGTGACATGGCTAAGTCCTAGAATCTAGAGATGGAGTTGCTTGAATCACCCCTGCTTCCAATGGGGATCAGTCCTGGGAACAGAGGTAGGTCTGAGCATGCAGGATTGAAGCAACCCATGGACCCAGCTGTATGTGGGTATGTGTGGGCCTCCAAATGTGCCTTGCCAAGGCTGGCAGAGGGGACTCACTCAGCCTTGGTATCAGTCAGGGCACATACAGGTAGAGTCTGACAGAAAACCCAAGCAGAAGGGGCTTGAATAATCAGGAAAATGGATCATTTCCCAAGGAGAAGCCCAGGGTGGCTTTGGTTAGTTCAGTGCCTCTCCGCCCCATATTCTCCCCATGTGGCTGGTCATCTAGTGCCAGGTTCCTCGGTGTGCCCAGATGGCTCCTGCAGTTCCAGATTCCCACATGCTGATGACACTTAGAGGTGGAAGAGGGGCAGGGGCAGCTGATTCTTGGGATTATTTTTAGGAAAGTAGAAAACTTTACTGGAAACTCCACCGAACATTTATCTTCATGTCTTGTTGGCAAGAGGTGGATGATGACCCATTTTGAAAACTATTACTGGTGAGGAGAAAGGAATCATGGTGATTAACATACATTAATCAAGATTTACTCCCTGAAGCAGAGGAGGGATAGAGTGTTAGCTCTGGAGACAGGAAAAAATGAGTTCCAATTCTGACTCCATCACTTTGTAGCTTAATATGAATCACTTAAGAGCCCGACATGAATCATTTAATCAGCTAATGATATCATCGAGTCTCAGTTTCTCATCTGTAAAATGGGCTCAGGGGTAATGTCTGAGACAGGGTGTGCAATAATTTAAAGCAAATAAGCCAGGCAACATAACAAGAGGGCATCTCTACAAATAGGAAATTAAAAAGTTAGCTGGAAGCCAGGTGCAGTGGCTCACACCTGCAATCCCAGCACTTTGGAAGGATGAGGTGGGAATTCAAGACCAGCCTGGGCAACATAGCAAGACTGACCCCATCTCTACAAAAAATGAAAAAACTAGCCAGGTGTGGTGGCATGCCCCTGTAGTTCTGGCTATCTGGGAGGCTGATGTAGGTAGGTCTCTTGAGCCCAGGATGTCAAGGCTGCAGTGAGCTATGATTGTACTGCACTCCAGCCTGGGAGACAAAGAGATACTCTGTCTCAAATAAATAAAAAAGCATCTAGCACAGTTTCTGGTACACTTTGTAAATATTCTTTTCTTTTTTTCTCCCTTCCCTTGATCTGCACACTAACCCTGCCACACTGGCTTCTACCTACCTGTCTTTTCTGCTTTTAAACCTTCTTTTTCATGTCTGATGTGTTTAAAAGTTTTTTTTAAACCTAAGTGCAGGAATTTACATTTATCCCTTTTACATGTTTTCAGCCCATTATTTCAACCTGTCAAGATGTTTTTGAATCTTGATTCTGCCATCCTTTCTATTAACAATCCCTCTGGCTTTGTGTCAACTGCAAATTGGATAAGCACATCATCCATTCGACTTCATCCAAGTTGCTGAGAAAAGGGTTGAGGCGGACAAGGTCAAGGGCTGAGCCTTGGGGTATTGCTGGAGATGCCCGCTGAGCTGACATCACAGCCCCACCTGCTTTCCCAGCACCTGAACCATTAGGCAGGCAACACTTCACCTTCTTATTCGGGGCCCGAGCTTTGGCAAATGTCTTACTCGAATGGCCACACTGTGCCCTTTGTCAAATGTACCCACTCATCCCTCCTCTGTTAGTTGTCCCTGCAGAATGGGAATCCAGTCGGGCACAGCTCAGCCTTGGTGAACTCATGCTGGCCTCTAGGGATTGTTGCTTTCCCTTCTGCAAGGTCTCACACTTAGAAGTTTACCAGAGATTGTTATCAAACTTGCCAGCCTGTTGTTACTGGGATTTAATGTTTTGTTTTCTTTTAAAAATCAGAGTGCGAGATGTCAATAATTCAGCATTTCTTCACTTGCTATCATCCCTCAAAGGTGCCTGCCTGCCCGGCGTTTGGCACCTGCCCCTGAGCTTCTTGTCCAAGGACCTCGTGTTTGGAGAACTAAACTCAGAAGAGCAGAGTTTCTCAGGCTTTACATGTGTTGAGCCCAATTCCCTTCCCTTCCCTCCCCTTCTCTCTTCTTTCCTGCCTTTTCCTCCTTTCTCTCTCTCTTTCCCTCCTTTCCTTTCTCCTTCTTTCCTTCCTGAAATAAAACTTCTGAAATATTTTTCCCAGTAAAATACAATAAAGACATGTTCTTTGTAGGAAATGTAGGAAACATCCACCTCTGAGACGCCACCTGATTTACAATTGAGTGTAACTGCCACCTGTTTTCTATTTGTGTTAGGCTGCTTACTGGCCTCCCAAGTATCCAGGACTAGAGGTGCATGCCACCACACCTGGCTAATAAACATACGATAATATAAATAGATCTCATAAAGATTTTCAAAATACTATATGCCGCTGTTTGTCTCACATAAAGGGAAAAAAATTAAAAGTAGTACACGCTCATCATAGAGTATGTGTGAATTGCCTAAGCAAATTTACATCCTGGTATGTATGTATGTATGTATGTATGTGAGGCAGTCTCGCTGTCACCTGGGCTGGAATACATTGACACCATCTCAGCTCACCACAACCTCCATCTCCTGGGTTCAAGCCATTCTCCTGCTTCAGCCTCCTGAGTAGCTGGGATTACAGGTGTTCAGTACTATGCCTGGCAATTTTTTTTTTTTTTTCAGTAGAGCTGGGGGTTTGCCACGTTGGTCAGGCTGGTCTCAAACTCCTGACCTCAGGTGATCTGCCTGCTTCAGCCTCCCAAAGTGCTGGGATTACAGGCGTCAGCCACTGTGCCCGTCCTATTAATTTATTTTTTACTTAACATGTCAGCATGCAGTTTCCCAGGTCTTACAAAGCCTGGAGGTGTTTTGATGACTTTGTAAGCGTCCTTAGGCTGGACGCTCCATGGGTTGTTTAAATGGTCTCTTGTTTGGGGCCCTCCTTTTCTTCATTTCCGGTTTTTCATTAAACAACACTGCCATAATTTGTGCATGCCTTTTTTCTCTACTAAAGATTCCTTCCTTTAGACAGAATTCCAGGAATGGATCTATTCTCTCTTAACTGTGTTTGTTGAACCCTTTTGGGTTTGAGACCCTCCTCTGTGACAGAGACATTAGGAGCTCAGTGAAGAGATGAGGTGTTTCTGCTTCCTCCCTTCCACCCAGTCCCATGTCACCATCTGCTCCAGTTGGCAGATTCTTCTCGCTCCCAAGACAGCCCAGGAGCCCTTCAGGTTGCAGATAACATAGATTTTGTGTGTTTTTTCAAGCTCTCCTGACTTAAGTCTGGGTTCACCCTCATCTGACGATTTTTCTCTTCCACGAAGACTTGTTTAACTAGTTCTTGTGAAGGCAGACCTTTTCCACTTCATTCCCAAAACTCCTTTGTCAAAGAAAATAAAGATCTTGCCAAGGGTTTCCAGAGAAAGCTTGGGAGATGAAAGATTATTGAAGGCCTCTCTAGCTCCTGCCTCTTTCTTAATGACTTTATCACCGTATGGTAAGTTTAGGCATATTCCTTCGACACTGACACCTCTGATACCTTAGCTGGGAGTCCAGCCCTTGCCATCTCCACCAAGAAAGGGCTAAAATTATTTGCTCTTTAGCTTCTGGGTAGAATTAGAGGACTGTGAAGGGTGGTGGGGAGAACCCTCCTGGCTGAGCTGACCCAGACCACTTTGATGATGGTGAATATGTGGACTTAGCTGGTCTGTGTGGGCAGGTATGGAGCAAGAGTTTTGTCCATGGGCTGCACAAAACTGTCCCCAGTGAATGGGGCTCCCCTGATGCTAAGCACCACTGGGATGATGTCTGTGCCGCCCACCAGGTTTTGGGTTCTTCCTATAACAGCACCTGCCACTGGGTTTGTCCTTCTAGCACCAGGAATCTCACAGGCCAGGCCTAGCTGTGCCAGGCACAAAAGCTCCAAGAAAAGGCACCTCCTAGACTGTCACTTTTAAGGAGTAATGAGGGAATTGAATGGGAAGAAGGGGTTTGGGGGCCCTTGCGTGAAAGATTTGGAAAACTAGGGAGTCATCCAGGTCCCAGAATATAGGACAACATATTGATTGGCAAGGAGGGGACTCTCACCATGTGCCCCGTCTAAGGCCGCTTGGCATGGTGGAAGGAGACTCCCAAGAGGGAGTTAGAATGCCTGGTTCCACTGTTGGCCCTGAGCTTGGTAGCTGTGCAATCTTAGGCAAATCACTTATTCTCTCTGGCCTTCAAAAAAAGAGTGAACTTGACCTAGATATGTGCCTCTCACTGTTTAGAGTTTCAAAACTCCGTTGCTTAAGAAGAAATGTCTGTGCCTGTGGGAATGCTGCAGGTGTAAGCTTTGCTGGAAGGCATCCCTTATGCTGGTGTCCTAGAGCTGTCTGAAGCAAGGTTCAGGGTCTGCAAGAACTCCAGGAAGCCTCTCTTCTCCTGCTTCCCCTTCTATTCTCCTCCAAAGACTATAAATAAAAGGAAACAAGGGGCTGAGGGGATGGGAGATAGGGGAGGATGGGGTAGGGAGATGAGAGGATAAAATAATGGGGGGTGAGGGGAAAGGGATAAGCAGCTGGAGGATGGGGTCAGGGGATGAGGAGCGTGGCTATGCAAGAGGTGATACGTAAGAGGTAAGAGCCTGGCTATGTAAAATGGGATAAGCAGCTGGAGGGTGGGGTCAGGGGGTGAGGGGCGTGGCTATGTAAGAGGTGATAAGGAGCCGGAGGGCGGGGTCAGGGGATGAGGGGCGTAGCTATGTAAGAGGTGATACGTAAGAGGTAAGAGCCTGGCCATGTAAGATGGGATAAGCAGCCGGAGGGTGGGGTCAGGGGATGAGGGGCGTGGCTATGTAAGAGGTAGGATGGTATTGCCCGTCCTCTTTACGCTCTTCCTTTCCTCCTGTCCTTGCTTCATGGGATAGGCTGTTTTTGGTATAACCCTTCAAAGCAGTGCTATGCAAGCTGGCCAGAAGGGTTGTTGTCTTGTAGCTGCTCCCCTTTAAGAAGCGAGGGTCCACCAGCACCCATACCCTCCACTCCCACCCCAGGTGGGAATCAGGAGAATACCTCCCCAGCCTCAACCTCCAGGAGCAAATCTCAAAGACCAGATGGAGCTGGTTTCCTAGGGGAGGGAGAAAGGAGAAAGGAAAAGGAGAAGTAGAAGAAACTCTCAGGCCCCCACCCGAGGCTGCCGGCTGCCCTGCCTGATGCCTCCTCCATCTGCCAGGGCTCAGGTGTCACTGCAGCGCCCCTCCTGCAGACTCTCCCCCTGATGACAGATCAGGGACCAACAAGGCTGCTGCAGCCGGGAAGCACGCAGACAGCCCAGACAGGCCCCAGACAGCCCAGAGGGGCAGCAATTCCTTGGAAAATGGAAAAGCAGGGAAGGCAAACAGGTCTTGGTGGGGTTGTAATGTAAGGAAAAGGCAGGTAGAGAGGCAGATAAAAGGGAAGTAGGGGACACCGACAGAGGTCCTTGGTAGAACCTGGGTGGAAAACCCCGGACCATGAGGACTGCCAACCCCTGAGTGGGGGCGGATGGGCAGCCACGCCCCCGCCTGGATTCTAACCTGAGCCCCGGAGTTATCCTCTTCTCGACTTCAGTCACATCCTTCCATTCCCTGAGCCTCAGTTTCCTCACCTTTGCAACGAGGAGGGGCAGAGATGAGGAGGTAGAGTCACCAGTCTGCAAAGCTTCCTTCAGCTCCATCTCAGGGTCTCCCATACCTGGTGGCCCCCTCTCAGTGTGGCCTCTGGGGGAGGCCTCTATCGCCAGTAGACTTGCAGCAGCAGCCTAAGGACTAGTGCCCCATTTCCTAGATGTAACTACCCATTACATGGAGCCGATCTCTACCGAGCTGGGGCTCTGGCAGCTTTATTATAAGTTTATTACATGCTAATTCAAGCAAATAAATTTGCCCCAGCTGTGAAGCAGAGGAGATTAATAACCTCAAAGATTACTTTGCTGCTTTGATGAGTTTCTTGAGCAGAGTATATTTAGGAAGAGCAACTAGATTAGTCAAAACCCCCTTTAATTATTAGTGACACTGTGCAAACGACTCTATACGACTGGAATACCAACTACTTAACTCCCTGACCTTCATATTCAAATAAACACATCTTCTTATAGCAACATGCCTTCTGAGTCCACACACCATAGCAACTGCTGGCCTGAGGACCTGGCAATGGGACAGCTGGCATGTGGACTCCATTAAGGGTGGGATGACAGCCTTAAAGATGTACGTCCCTCCTTCCCCGCCTTCATCCCTGGACTGGCTCAGGGCCACAGAGGATGCTCTGGATGTCCTGGAGCTAGAAAAGTCAATTCTAAAAGGAGGGGAAATGACTTGCCCAAAGTCATGCAGGGAATTAGCCAAATGGCCTCTACGGCTCTGCCACCTGGCGCTTCCACTCCAAAATCAGTTTTGCAGCAAGAGGCTGGGTCTGCCTCCTGTGGAAACCATGAAGGTGATGAAGTTCAATTCCAGTGTCCTCTTAACCCTCACCCTACCCAGGTATAGGAGGCCTCTGTGTGGCTCCATCTTAGTGCTCTTCCTTCCATGAAGCCTTGGGCTGTTTGGAAATCCCACCTACTCAGGTTCAGAGAATGAGGGTAAAGGAGTCTCACCAGGGCTGCTGGCATCTCCTGCCAGGGAAAGTGAATGAGGGTCCCTTATGTTAATCCCCTGCTGCACCAGAAACCCAGCAGAAGACTCTTACCCAGGCCCCATCTCTGAATTCTTTAAAAAATTTTTCTTTAAAACATTTTTAAAAAAAATCTTAAAATTATTTATTTTGAGACTGGGTTATGAGACTGGCTAATTTTTGTACTTTTGATAGAGAAAGGGGTTTCACCATGTTGTCCAGGCTGGTCTTGAACTCCTGGGCTCAAGATATCCACCCACCTTGGCTTCCCAAACTTCTGGGATTACAGATGGGAGCCATCGCACATGGCCCTCATCCCTGAATTCTAACAAGCCAATGAAGGAGACACTACCACTGTATTTTCTAGGTGAAGAAACTAGGGCTCAGAGAATTTAAGCCATGTGCCCTGAAAAACTCTTCCCTCATATGTCTACCTGGAAAATACCCTGGTCATTCCTGGTCCAAGTGTGATTTCCTTTGTGACATTTCTCTGTGTGCCCTTCCCTCCACAGGATCCTGGCATGGAGTCTATTCCATGGGGCTGACTTGCTTATGATTTACCTTCCTGATTCTATTTCCCCTTAAAAGCAAGAACTGGGTGAGTCGTTTTTATCTTCATGTCTGTAGATACTGACTGGAAGCCTGGTTTGTACAGTGCTCAACCAACATGGACAAAAACTTGAAATTGTTCTGGACAATCTTGATTATCTGGGCATGCAATGCAATGCCACCTGTCCCAAGTCTGATCCTGCTGATTGGCAATTTGGAAGAAAAAAAAAAAAAACAGCCTTAGTTCCCTGATATTACTCAACAAAAATTTCACATGCAAAAGGAAACATGATATGAAAAGAACTGTAGAAAATAAAGCTGAACATGTATCTCAACTCAACTGGAAAATGCCTTTTTCAGTGTAGAAACCAAGGCAGAATTCGTAAGAGATAGATTTGACTGTCAGTGGGATATAAATGGAAGTTGTGTGTGCACCTTCTAGGTCCCGCCCTTCCAGAGAGTTGGCCTTCTCGTCCCCTTTTTTCCTTGCTGGCAGGCGTGGGGCTGGGAGGGCAGACTCTGGCGCAGCTGTCTAGATTACAGGATGAAAGCTGTGTGATGAGAGTACTGGAGACAGAAGATCCTTTCAGAGCCATCACATCAGCCCTAGAGAGCTTATACTTGAACTATTAAGTGAGAATTCTCTATTATTGCTATTTTAGGGTCTTTGTGATGGTACAAAGCCTGTATTTCAATTATATCATATCTTCATGTTGATATGAAGAACTGAGAATTGGCTAGAGTGTTGATATTGCAGAATATTAAGATTCTGGTGCCTACAATACTGTGAGCATGTTTAGGAACTGTTCAGATTCTAATAGACTGGAATTTTAAAATCTCTTTTAAGATATCTTGTTTTGTAGATGTCACTGGAACCATGCAAATATCCTTACAGCTGTAAAATAAAATTATTTTTACAAAGCGATCCATGAAATTTCTTCTAAAAAGTCTCAATCATGAAAGCAAAATGAGAGAAATCTATGTATGAACTGGTATTGTAGCATAATTTCATAGAAAGAACTATTTCAAGTGATTTAAAGACAAATTAATTTGATTATCATCCCAAGTGTGATACAACCTAATAAAAATAACTGCGAAAAATTCCAGAACTGTTTGTCAATATATGTACATTGGTGATGACAGTGCTGGTATTGTTAATCTGAGACTACGGGATATATAGTGTGATAAAGGAAGTGAATAATTATGTTGCTTTCATTGGCAATTGTGATTTTCAGTGTGAAAGAAAGGATATACAGATGTAAGACTGATGAAGCTACAGCTAAGCTCTGCAATCCTGAATCTGAATTGGTAATATCAATAAGAATTCAAGAGATACGTCATTATTTTCTAATTCTGTCTATGGTCTGATTATTTTTTATTCCATCAAAAAGACTAGGGAACAATAGCCAACCCAGTAACAATTAACACCAGCTCATGGCCTCTAAATACTGTTACCCCTCAAATGGCTTTTTGGAGAAATGACAGTTTCCAGTTTGGGGGCACAACATATACTAGATGAACATAGAACATCTTGTTACATCAGAAGCCATCAAAGATTACTAGGGAGTAGCAACTTGAAGAGGCACCTACCGGCCAAAGGTAAGACAATTTAATTATCAATAAAAATAAATGCAGTGGACTGAAACACATAAAATGTGTTTCAATCCATGAGTTCATAATAATTTTTTTATGAGACAAAAGAAAAATCATTCATTGATCACTCTTGGAAGATGTTAGGGAACATATTCATAATTTTGAAAACTAGAAAATAAGGAGAAATAATCAAGTACCTGCCTTTCCTATACGAACCACAAAGTAAATGAATGGTTGATGAGAAGGAGGATCTCTCCATATGAAGAAAGACATAAAGGAACATCATTTTACAATTCTTAATGAAATGATGGATAATCAGTTATCATGTACTATCTGGTGGAAGAACACAGCACTACCTGTGAAGCTTTATTGCCAAGGAACTGGGCATGAATGTTATCAGATCTCTAGATTTAACTATCAATTTCTTGTGAAGGCAAAGGAAAAACATATTTAAGGACACTGTGAAGATGCAGTCCACAAATCCTAGCTGTGAAAAGCCTAAAAAACTAAGAACCCCATCTTTTCAATGAGCAAGGTAGATGTCAATTTGGGATAGGCTGGGGAGGCAGTGGCAATGGTGGCATCAGTCCAGCCTAGAGTGTCAGAGACTGAAAGAAGAATGATGTCCCTATGGGGGGTGGTGGCAGCAACCCAGGGTGGGTGCCAGAGCCCAAGCAGTGTAAAGGGAGTATCTACGACTATGCAGAGCCCAAGCAGTGTAAAGGGGGTATCTACGAGTATCTACATGGTGTGGTACAGGAGGTTAGAGTCCAAAGAAGGTGAGGAGTGTGTCCACATGGGAGAAGATCCTGGTGAGGGGATGCAGTGGAGCATAAGGTGTTAGAGCCAGAGGGGGCTAAAGGGAGTATTTATCTGGGAGGGGTGGTGACAACTATGGCTTCATGTGGGATTTTAAAGTCAAAGCAGGGCAAGAAGAGTGTCCATGTGAGGGTCCCCAAAGGTGATGGCAGATGAGTTACACATTTGGGTTCATTCTGTAGGCAAATACGTTGAGGATAGTGGAATCCAGGACCCTCACTGTCCGAGAAGGAGTTACAAATAAATATGGAAAAAAGGAACACAGGAAGGAACTCCGTGGTGTTGGATTGGAATTAGAGGTGTTAAGGTGAATTTATGTTTTTCAATACATGTTCATGTATATATGGATGTAAATGTGGGTATGAACGTGTATAAATATGTATCTATGTAGCGCATGTGTGTGAGAGAGACAATGTTGTGCACGTGTGTATATTTTAGCTCTGTCCATTGAGAGAGCCTAAGAGAAGTGATATCCGAACACCAACGATCACATCTAGTACCCATATCTTCATTTCTAAAAATTATTTTCCACTAAAAAGAAGCCAAAACTCCTTGGTGAAATGGAGGACTTTGGACCTTGGGCAGGCAAAGAATAAGAGGAGCTTAGAATATCTTGTGCCAGAAAAAAATCGTGCTCAAGAAACTGATGAGGATGTGTTGAAGGGACACAGAAGCCACTTGAAGGGCTCCCACTGGCTAAATCAGGGAACATTTAAATGTAAAAATAAATAGTGACAATAACCAATTATAATTCTTTAAATAATTCCCAAATCCATACTGATATTAAAAAATTAATTTCCCTTAGAATAAAATAACAACTAAGTGTAGAGGAAAATATGCAACTAGAAAATCACCATTTAGCTGCCATGATAGTAATAATTCAGCCAGTAAGTATTTATTGATGCTAAACTTAGTGAGCAAAAGTTTGATGAGGAATGGATATCTGTATACATAGTCTCAAAGTATCTCCCTAAAATATATTTATTAATCATGAAGAAAAAAAGAGTAAATTTGTCCTGATACAACCTAGCAGACTTAAGTGATCAAAGTGAAAATCACTAGTAACAAGACAAACAGAAATTGTGTACTACCTTATAAGATGCCATGAAAAGAACATAGCATTGCTTCTGTAATATTCCTGCTAAAAGGCACGGACCAATTCTAATCATGAGGAAACATCAGAAAACCCAATTTGAGAGATTATATTAGTCCATTTTCATACTGCTATGAAGAAATACCTGAGAATGGGTAATTTATAAAGGAAGGAGGTTTAGTTGACTCACAGTTCAGCATGGCTGGGAGGCCTCAGGAAACTTACAATCATGGCAGTAGGGGAAGCAAACATGTCTTTCTTCACATTGTAGCAGGAAGGAGAAGCGCCAAGCAAAAGTGGAAAAGCCCCTCATAAAACCATCAGATCTTGTGAGAACTCACTATCACAAGAACAGCATGTGGGTAATCAGCCCCACGATTAAATTACCTCTCATTGGGTCTCGCCCACAACACACGGGGACTATGGAACTACAATTCAAGATGAGATTTGGGTGGAGACACAGCCAAACCATATCAGGGACTTTGAAAAATAATGCGCCTATAATCTTCCAAAGTGCCAAGGTCATGAAAGTCAGTGAGGGTTATGAACTGTTCCAGACTGAGGGTCACTAATGAGACATGACAATAAGATGTAATGCATAATCCTAGCTTGCATCTTTTGCTCTAAAGGACCCATTGAGACAACTGGTGACACTTGAATGGGTCCATGGATTATCCAGAAGGAATAAGTCTGTTAATTTCCTGATTTCATGGTTGGTTTATGATTATGTAGAAGAGTACACACAAGTATTATTTGCATGTTTGATGTACATGGAGTTGCCAGTGGCAATGGAACATCGTGCCAGCCATTCACTCTCGAGTGGTTAAAGGAAAAAGTTCTTTGTTACTACTATCACAAAATTTGTTTGTAAATTTGAAATTATTTTAAAATAAAAAAAATCTTAGCATTAAAAAAAGCAAGCTGTTCAGATGACCAAAAAGTAGAAACATCCCAAAATCCATCAGGAGGTGAGTGGATAAACAACCATACAATATTATTTGGCAATAAAAAGGAATGAAGTACTGATCCATGTTACAACATGAATGACCCTTGAAAACATTATATATAAGTAAAAGAAGCCAGTGACAAAGAAGCACATATTGTATGTTTCATTTATATGAAATGTCCAGAACAGATACATCTATAGAGACCAGAAAATAGATGGGTGATTACCAGGGAGTGGAGGGAGGGAGCAAATGGAGAATGAATGCTAATGGGTATGAGTTTCTTTTTGAGATGAAAGTGTTCTAAGATTGATTGCGGTTATAGCTGCACAAGTCTGTGACTATACAAAAAAACATTGAATTGTATACTTTAAATTAAATGGGTGAATTGCATGGTTATATAAATTCAATCTCAATAAAGTCACTATAAAAAAAAAAAAACACCAAACTGGATATGCACGATTCAGCAATATCTACATTCCAATGTAATCCTAATTTGTGAGATCTGGGGGAAAATGAACCTCTACCAAATTTAGTTAAATTCAGCATGTATTTGCTGAGCAGCTTTTTTTCCCTGCCATGTTCTGTGCTAGCACCTTGAGATTCAGAACTAGGAAGCACATGCCATCTTTGCCCTCCAGGAGCTCAGGCAGGTAAGCAGTTCCACTGCGGTGGGATTGCTGCTGTCACAGAAGGAAGCACAGGGGCTGTGGGAGCCCAGGAGGAGACACTACACCTGACTGCAGCATCCTGGTAAGCCTCCCCAGGGGATATGACTTAGAGCTGAGCCAAGAGAGCGAGGCAGAGTCTGCTGGGTGGAAGAGACTATTGCAGGGAAAGGATATTGTAGGCAGAGGAAGCCCCATGAGCCACGGAATAGACCAGGCACTGCACGATGTATTTGGGAAATGGCAAGTCGTTAGGTTGGAGGGGTGGGGCAGATGGGCAGGTGCCCCAGGATGGAGGCCATTGTGTGCCAAGTTAAAGGGAGGCCCTGATGCGCAGAATCCACCTTGCAGTCAGGAAAACAGCAACAGAAGGTCATTTTCAGCTTCCTGAATGCTAATGGTAGCAGGGAATTATGAGACAATTGATGGTGACCATTGGAGCAGAGCCTGAGGCCACAGTCCTGAGACTGTCTGTCCCTCTGTGGGTTAACTGGCCCTGCTCCTGGTGCCCTGCTGAGCTACCCAGGCCAAAGCCTCTTCTGTCATTATGGATTACCCCCTAGAGTTTGGTGTTGCTAGCTTGGTTCCCTGGAGTCTGGCTGTCACTTGATTCCCCTGGAAGCCAGCTGCTATGCGATGGTGGAGGCAGGGAGCAGGGTTTCGGGAGGGATCTTCTTTGTGCAGAGCTTACCTCCTGCTCCCCACTCCAGATGGAAGTGTCAGCTCACTCCCTAGCCAGGCCTCCTCACGTCTCTTCTTTCTCACAGCAAAGCCTGAGGGGCTCTAAGAAAACCTACCAGGTCTCCAGCATAGTTGACATCATCATTCTTATTTTACAGAAGCAGCAGCTGAGCTGGTACAGATAGGTTAAGGTCAAGAATGTGGCTTTAGACCCAAGGGCGGCTGGTTCCAAAGCCTGCATAGTGCAGGATACAGGGCAGAAGATATCTGAAGATCCTCCCAACTAAGGCGAACCAACAGAAGGATCACAGGAATTCTGAAAGCCATCAACAGGCCCTGAAGGTGCCCAGAAATGCCTCATGGTAGCTCAGCTGGGGCTCTGCCATCAAGAGTGGGCTAATGAATGGCTAGATGGTGCATTCATTCATCCATTGCATACATTTAGGGCTTGCCATGCATCAGGAATTGTTCTCTGCTAGACTACAGCCTTGCAGGGTGCCAGGTGTCAGAGATACAAACTTGAACAAGCTGCTGTATGTACTTGTCTGGAGGGTGGGGGGGAGATGGGCGGGTAACTGCAAACTGCAGCCCTGTGTTAGAAACTGCAGAAGTAGATGCAAGCACTGTATTCAATAAGGGGCAAGTGAGGGGGGAGGCTCCCCAGGGGAGGCAGGCAGGGAGCTCAGGTAGGTACTCACTACATTCTGGAACCTATCCCCATTCTGGGCTTGGTCACACACTTGATTCTGTCAGCAACCTGTAGAGAGTAGATCCTTCTCTGCTCACTTACTGAGCACAGAAAATGGAGGGGTAAACTCCAGAGGGCTGGCTCATTGATATCAACGAGATCTACCTGGCAGGCCAGATTATAGCCAGAAGGCTGCTTGGCACGTTTTCTATCAGAACAAGGGGAGCTTGATGGAGCAAATATTTAACTGCATCAACGAAGGTCGGCAGGTGCATCTGTCTCCCAATAGGGAAGGTCTGAGCACAGGACAAGAATACGAGAAATCCATCAGCTGAGCCCTGCCTCCGCCTCCACCTTGCACATGCGCAGGCGACTGGCCGAGACACCTGAAGTTCATTGTTTAAGACTCCTCTCCCCAGGAGATGAACGCTGGCCTGGAGCCGCTCCCTTGATCTTGCTTTCATGGCTTAATGACATTCCTCTCTGCCTACCTCCCATTTTATAGTTTGATTCCTCAAGAGAGATCTTGATCCTTTCATTTGCAAGCACTTTTAGGAAAGTCTCACAGTAACGAATCCTCCTATCAACACACCCAATAACCAATTCATCTAACGACCCACTGCATCAAATTAACCAAATTTGAATGCGCACGTGCCCACCCCCCACTTCCCCCAACCCTGGCCCCACACACGTACCTTGTTTCTTTTAGCTATGGTCTTCACTACAATTCTTTGTGAGAAAAAATTGTCCCACACCTTGTCTGTGACAGAACTGAGCACTGTTTTGCAGGACATGATCTACAGCCCTTGGGGGATGTTAGATTTATCCACCACTGTTCCCTCAGTGCCTTTTCACCACACAGTCCTTCATCACACCTGATCTAACAGTGTGGCTTAGACACTCTTCTCCTGCTTCTGATGCCTCTACCACAGAAGAAATCTCAGAACTGGCTTTCATGGAAGCAGCTCTTTTAATTGGCAAGTTTGAGATAAAACTCCGACAAGTGGTTGCAACCAACCCATCTGAGAAGTCGCTTTATCATCTCACGGGGTGGAAGAGCAGGCTCAGCAGGGCTGTGGGGAGCTGGGACTCCAGCATTCTGGAGCCTTCAGACTCCTCTCACCCGTCATTCTCCCCAATTTCTGCCTTCAGCCTCCCCGCCCACCACCCCAATTTCCACTGCACGTGCCTTTAGTCCCACCACCACGCCAAGCTGTGTGCTGATCGGAAGCTCTTTCCTTAGCAGAGTCCCTATCTCTTCCCAGCAACCTCCATCTATTATGATGAAGCCAAAATAAGTCAGGGAAAAGTATATGACTACAACTCCACGGAAACCTTCCAAAGCTCTTAAAGTTGTTTCAATCGACACAGATAGCTGAAAACTTTGTAAATGATCACAAAAAGCAAGATTCTAGGGAACGCATGTCTTCTGACAGATTGGACATTTGGACGACTGGTCATATGCCATAGCAGCCTGCTGCCACATGAAGTTGACAGACCCTGGTTGGACACAGTGTGCAGGTGAGTGGGGAAGCAGCCCAGAGACAGAGCTGCTTGAGCTGAAGGAAGAGGAGTGCCTCCATCTTGAGGCCACCTGGACTCCAGATTTTCAACCCAGGGCGTGACTCTCTGTTGTGCCCCCAAATGGAAGGTGATTTGTTGTGAAGAAGAGTGTAGATACCAAACTGTATTACACCCACTTTACACACACACTATCATGGACATCATATGTGCCACACCTATACACTATCATGTGTATCACGTATGTGGCACCTATACATATTTACTGTCACGTGTATACATATGACAGTGTACAGGCATAGTACACATACAGACATGTGGGCCAATCCCACATGAGGACAACTTGTCCTGGGTCCCTTGGGCCCAGTTCTGTCATACGTATGTCATATGGATACAAGGCACCCAGGACAAGTTGTCCTCAAGTGGGATTGGCCCACATACTTTGGGCATCCTCATCTCTGGCCCTGCCCCCTAAATGGTGACAGAGGTCTCCCATTATTGTGACCATCAAGATGCCCCCAGAAACTTCCAAATGCCAATGTTGAGACCCTCTTTGTGGGTATGGGGAGCTAATAAAGGGTTTGAGGGGCAATGTCACGTTGAGGCTGGTGGTGCAGAATGCCTGCTCTGGCAGTGGTGGAAGGATGAGTGGGGCTGGGGAGGACATTAGTGGCTATTGTATCACTTGAGAGGTCAGCAGTGGGAGGGCACGGGCTAGGCCCCCAATCTGTAGCAGAGCCCTTCAAGGGTTCCATACGATATCCATGTAGAGGAGAAACCAATCTATAATCATCTGGGCCTTTTGTCTAATTTTATTTAACAGCCAACTCGAAGTATTATTTTGTGGTTGGGCATGGTGGCTCATGCCTATGAGCATTGGGAGGCCGAGACTGGAGGGTCTTGAGACCAAGGGTTTGAGAATGGCCTGGGCGACACGTGAGACCCCGTCTCTAAAATAAACATTAAAAATATTTTTAAAGTATTTTTTGCATAATTTCAGTATATAGTGACTTTTCCAAAAGTGTAACTACCACATGAATGAAGGGAAGAGCCTCTGGATTCCTTGAATCCCCAGACAGATGGGCCCTGGACAGGTATGGGGTGAGGGACAGTCAAGGATGGGGTAGGGGTAGAATTTGGGCACTGGCAAACAGAGATATTCACTTTGGCCTGTAGTGCCACAGAGCCAGGACCACTGGGTCCCTTGATAATGAAGCCTTTGGCCTTTTCTTTCTTTTCTTTTTTTTTTAAGTTGGAGTCTCACTCTATTGCCCAGTCCATCTGGGCTCACTGCAACCTCTGCCTCCCAGGTCAAGCCATTCTCCTGCCTCAGCCTCCCAAGTAGCTGGGATTACAGGCACCTGTCACCACTCTTGGCTAGTTCCTGTATTTTTAGTAGAGATGGGGTTTCACCATGTTGGCCAGGCTGGACTGGAACTCCTGACCTCAAGTGATTCTCCCACCTTGGCCTCCTAAAGTACTGGGATTACAGGCATGAGCCATTGCTCCCAGCCACCTTTGATCCCTTCCCTATGTCCCTGCACTGGCTGACCTGGGATAACTCTGCCCCCGCCCCACCTTCTATCCCCAGTTCCAATGCACAACCTCCTTCCCAGCCTTCTCTTTCCTGGGTTGGGGAAAGGGGATGCCCAGTGGAGGTAGGCTGGGCTATGCAGCTGCCCCTGTAACTCAGTTTTTACGTCTCAGGGCTGGAGGAGCTCCTCTGTGGTCCCACTCAGAATATCTGAATGTTTGAGCATCTCCATTTCCTCTAGTGGGCTGGGTTGGCAGGGGGTGAGGGCGAAGGAGCTAGCCTCAGGTGGTTCTCAGGCTGACCTTCCAGGTTGGCCAGCACCATCTGCTTGACCCTGCTGCTGGGAACCACTTCTGGGGCATACCTGGAAAAGAGGGTCTCTGGCCTGAATGGTACCACTCCAACAGACAGCCCTTCTTGTTTCTGACTTATTGCCCTGCTTCCACATAGGGGTATATTCAAAGAGGTTTCTACAGTCAAATATTATTAAAAGGCAATTTATGTATTTATTTTTATTTTTGAGATGGAGTCTCATGCTGTTGCCCAGGCTGGAGTACAGTGGCACAATCTCGGCTCACTACAACCTCCATCTCCCAGGTTCCAGCGATTCTTGTGTCTCAGCCTCCCTAGTAGCTGGGATTACATGTGCCTGCCACCACGTCTGGCTAACTGTATTTTTAGTAGAGATAGGGTTTCACCATGTTGCCCAGGCTGGTTTCAAACTCCTGACCTCAGGTGATTCACCCTCCTTGGCCCCTCAAAGTGCTGGGATTACAGATGTGAGCCACCACGCCTGGCTCTTGAAAGGCAATTTAAGAATTTCCCGAAGTTATTAAAAAAATTTCAATTGGTGATTCTATCAAATTTTTTTCACCAGAGAACTAGAGAGAAAGAAGGAGAGGAAGCATGTCTTTGTCTTCAGACTGCTAAAACAGAATACCATAGACAACAGACATTGTCTACGGATGGCTTAAACAACAGACGTTTATTTCTCATGGTTCTGGAGGCTGGGAAATTCAAGATCAAGGTGCCAGCAGGTTCAGAGCCTGATGAGCATCCGCTTCCTGGTTCACAGACAGTGACTTCTCACTGTATTCTCAAATGGCAGAAAAGGGACAAGGCAGCTTGTCAGAATTTCTTTTATAAGGGGATTCTTCCCGTTCATGAGGGCTCCACTTTTATGACCTAATTACCTCCCAAAGGCCCCACCTTCAAATACCATCACACTGGGGATTTAGACTTCAGCATATGAATTCCAGGGGTATACAAACATTCAGTCCACAGCAACGCATGTGGGCTTCTTAGATCTCAGAGCTGCCTAATGGGGCCGATGCCATTATTTCCACTTTATGTGCATGCACACATGTATATTTGCAATCATGGCAGCTGCTTCCTAACACTCTACTTCCTTCTTCTAAACCCAGCTCTGGTATCCCCTTGCTCACCTTATATATCTGCTTATTTCTCTTTTACCTATTAAAGGGGATTCTGTCTTGGGCTTTTGGGCCTTTTCTGGGGAGGACAATTCTCCTCTTCACCCTTCACTCCAAATCTGCTCAACTGAGGCCCAAATAAGCAAAGACTAAATTCTCCTTGGGAGGTGTGGGACAGGCTGACTTTTTTTTTTTTTTTTTTTTTTGAGTTGGAGTTTTGCTCTTGTCACCCAGGCTGGAGTGCAATGGTGCGATCTTGGCTCACTGCAACCTCTGCTTCAGTGGTTCAAGCAATTCTCTTGCCCCCATCCCCTGAGTAGCTGGGATTACAGGCGACTGCCACCATGCCCAGCTAATTTTTGTGTTTTTAGTAGAGATGGTGTTTCACCATGTTGGTCAGGCTGGTCCCAAACTCCTGACCCCAGGTGATCTGCCCGCCTCGGCCTCCCAAAGTGCTGGGATTACAGGTGTGAGCCACTGTGCCTGGCCCAGGCTGACTTTTTGATAGGGTCATTCACTGCCTGTGGTGAGGTCAACATTATCCCAGCTGGACCTCCTATCACACCAGGCTTCCACATGCCCACCGACACGCATGGTCATACCTGCACTCTCACAGAAGCATCCACTTATGCTGCTTCCTGCCATTTCCATCACCTAGTTCTTTGATGAGCACTTTTATGCTTCTTCAATATCAAGTTCTGATATTCATAACCATGACTCTGATTAGCGAGACTTCAAAGCACCTATTGAATCATTAAAGAAAGATTAAATTATGTCCAGAATAGCTGAGCTAATTCAGATTCTCTGAAAATTGGCAATACAATACATTTCTACTTTACACAAGCCAGCACGTTCAGATTAAAACCAAGTAAAAGCACACCCGAGATAGACCACTCTGAATAGGCTGAGTCCCCCAGAGCCCATAAACACACAGGCACATCTGGGAATGAAGCAAAGAGCCAGAGTCCCATCCAGCCAAAGGCTGTCACTACCCCGTAAATCTCCCGGAAATTCACACAGCCGTTAATGTTTGCTGACATTGTGAGTGATGCTTTCATAATCACTCCCATCTATCTGGGCTTGGCCATGGATGGGGTCATTTGGTTAATGCAGGATTCCATCTTCATTGCCTTGTAACTAGTTTTTAATCAGCGATGATTGCTGAGCTGGGAGGCTGCGGGCTGGCTTGCCTGCTCCTTCCTCAGACAGTGCCCACTGATGTGTCCTGGCAATTAACCAGGGGTGGCGAGGGCAGCAGGACAGCCAGGCTGGCTGATGCGGCCATGTGCCCCATCCCTTGTTCCGTGGGGTGGGGGTGCTCCTTGGTCCCCATCCACCTTTGGAGGGTTGGCAAAGGACATCAGCAGACACAGGGATGGCCCTCAAAGAGGCATCTATTTGGACGATTGCTTTCAGCTCGCCCAACAATTTAATCTCCCAGGAGGGCAGAGAAAATGACCAGTGGATCAGCCACTCTGAAATAAATTCTGACCATCAAAGAACTGACCGGCCAACTGGAAGTGATAAGAATCTTGAGGGAAAGGGTATAATACTATATACCCTTTATAACACTGCACGAAGGCTTAGCATGCGGAAGTATCTCTTAGACTTGAGGGAGGCAGGGCGCAAGACATTCAGAAAATAATATACAGTTATTTCTTCATATGACAAGACTGAAAGGGAGGATGGCGTGAGAGGGTGAGAAAGGTATTACCGATGCACTTCTGATTGGGCCACTCTCAAATGACCCTAATGAGGAAGAGGTGGGGAGTGTCTCTCACGGTCCCAGTGATGGCCAAACAAGCACGCGCACACACACACACACACACACACACACACACACACACACACACACGCTTCCTTGTATCTATTTCTAGAACCTTATACAAGAAACTGAAGAGAACAATTGCCTCTGGGGAGAGGAAACTTGCTGCTGAGGGATGGAGAAGGGAACCTTACTCCCTATATCTTCTGAATTTTGAAACACATGACTTGACTGTATTATCCATTCAAATGAATACATAAAAAAGCAATAAGGAGCATTTATAGGAGACAGAAAGAGGGCCACAAACTCAAGGGAGCATAGAAGAGGGCAGCCAGACCCATGAGAAGCAACCCAAAGCCCAGCAAGCAGTCATGTAAGGCACACCCTGCACTTCAGACAAAAGGCTTTTGTTGGGCAATCCAGAGCAAGATGGAGATCAAAGGAAAAACAGGCCTGCTACAGGGGTCATGTTATCAGAGGACACTGGAGGTGTCTTGGGAGCTGAGGGAAGGTGAAGAGAGGGAGGCTCAGCCTCACACAGCTGAGGCAGGGGCAGGCCAGGGAGCCACTGGGGAAAGGTGCTCCCCAGTGCCCCACAGCGTGTGGGTAGTGGAAGTGGGCAAGGGAGGGAGGAGGGTCCTCGACAGCGGATGGGACATGTCTGCTGTACACTGTCCTTTTTTCACATCCAACCAGGAGCAGGCAGAGCTCCTCCTGCTCAGAGGGAGGGTGGAGACAGGTAGCTCCCAGTCTGCCCTCAGCCTAAGAGGCTGGTCCAGTGTCTGGCGATTTGCTGAGTAAGGAAGAGAGCCCTGAAGATGAGGCAGGATGACAGGAGGGTGGCAGGGCAGAATCCTGCTGAGAGGTCTCTGTGGGAGAGTGTGGCAATGCCAGTGAGCAAGCCAGAGACAGGGAGGTGAGCAAGTGTGACAGCCGTGAGTATGGGAAGCAGTGAGGGAGGGAGTGAAGGCATGTGGGTGGGTGTGGTTCAATGGTTTGGCTGTGTCCCCACCCAAATCTCATCTTGAATGGTAGCTCTCATAATTCCCACATGTTGTGGGAGGGACCCAGTGGGAAATAATTGAATCACTCCCCACCATACTGTTCTCATGGTAGTGACTAAGTCTCAGGAAATCTGATGTTTTTATAAGAGGAAACCCCTTTTGCTTAGCTCTCATTCTCTCTTGTCTGCCACCAAGCAAGATGTGCCTTTCACCTTCTACCATGATTGCGAGGCCTCCCTGCTACATGAAATTGTGAGTCCACTAAAACTCTTTTTCTTTATAAGTAACTCAGTCTTGGGTATGTCTTTATTAGCAGTGTGAAAATAGACTAATACACTGAGTGACTCAGAGATGGGTAGGGTGACTTCAAGGGGGTGGAAGTTAGTATGAGGGAAGCAGTGGGAAGGTGGGAACGGCAGGATAAGTGTGAGAGCAAGAGTGTGACAGAGTGAGTGTCTGCAAGTGAGGGGGAGAGAGTGTGGGCGAAGACTGAGCAGGAGTGCGTGAAGCTGTGAGAATGTGGGAGTGGGAGGGGCCACAGGTGTGAGTGAGAGTGAGGGCTGAGTGTGAGTGAAGTGAGTGTGAGTGGGTCCATGGGAGTGTGTGAGGGGTGTGAGTTTCAGAGGGGTGAGTGCAAGATGAGTGTGAGGGCACAGGTGAATGTAAGGATGAGTGTGGGACTGTGTGAATGAGAGGATTTGACTGTGCATAAGAAGAGTGTGTGTGTGTGTGTGTGTGTGTGTGTGTGTGTGTGTGTGTGTCCTGCTGGCAAAGATGAAGACAGGCTGTTGATGGGGTGGGGTCTGACCAGGCACTTCCCATCTCACACTCAACATATCTGCTGAGGACCTTCTATGGTCTAAACCTGACAGCCACTCCCCAGCTCACAGTGAAGCTGCACGCTGGTCCCATGGAATATTCTCCTAGGCTCATCATGCTGCATATTAAATTGCTGATGTGTATCGAATTACAGAGAACGTGTGCAATGTAAAGGAGGAGAGTCGGGGTGTGCCAAGAGTTTGGGGAAGAAGGATGGGTAGGACTGGGTGAAGGAAGAGAGGACAGCTGGTCACATTACCCCTTTACTCGGATCTGTATCACCCCACTGGCCACTGACCAAATGCTGAATTCTGTCTTTATTTTTTAAATTGTTTATTTTTTAGAGATAAGGTCTTGCTCTGGCCCTGGCTGCAGTGCATGGGCGCCATGGTAGCTCACCACAGCCTTGAACTCCTGGGCTCAAGTGACCCTCTTGCCTCACCCTCCCAAGTAGCTGGAACTACAGGCACATGCCAGCATGCCTGGTTAATTTTTAACTCTTTTGTAGGGAGAGGGGTCTTGCTATGCTGCCCAGGCAGTCTGGAACTCCTCAAGCAATCGCCTGCCTTGGCCTCCCCAAACATTGGGATTACTAGCATGAGCCACTGAGCCCAGCCCAAATTCCAAAACCTTTAATATGACATTCAAGATTTGAGGTAATCCTGGGGAGTGAATGTGACTTTTACTATTAAGTATATTGGATTGCTCTGGTTCCATGGTCTGCCTTGGCTAGAGAGGGTTCCCCTCAGCTCCACACTCAGCCTTCCACGCTGGGCCGTGACACTGCTACTCCGCCATGACAGGCTCTCCCAACATGGGGGGAGGAAGGAGGGAGGAAAGACATCCTTCTTCCTGTCTGCTTCCTGTTCCAGGCAGCATGCCTCAGCAGGGGGCTTCACCTAGTAGCAGCAATAGGTTCCAGTCTCCAGCTTCTTAGGGGGGTGTTAGGAACTGAATGTTTGTCTGTCTCCCTAAATTCCTATGTTGAAACCCTAACCCCCAGTGTGGCTGTATGTGGAGGTGAAGCCTCTAAGGAAGTAACTAAGGTTAATAAGGTCGTAAGGGTGGGACCCTGATCTGACAGGATTAGTGTTCCTATAAGAAGGGACACCGGAGAGCCCTCTCTCTCTCTCTCTCTCTCTGCCACACACACGCATGCGCGCGCGCGCGCACACACACACACACACACACACACACACAGTGAGGAGAAGCTGTGTGAGGAAACAATGGAAAAAGTGGTCATCAACAAGCCAGGAAGAGAGCCCTCACCAGAAACCAGATCAGTCAGCAACCTGATCTTGGTCTTCCAGTCTCTAGAACTATGAGAAAATAAATGTCTGTTGTGGAAGCCATCCAGTGTATGGTATTTTGTTATAGCGCCCACAGCAGATTAACATAGGGATTATCCCTAGAATCATCCTTATGATGCCCCTCAGAGGTTTTTAACCAAGTCCTTATGTTAATTTACCTCCGTTCACAGAGAGCTCTGCTTCTGGTTTCCTGATAAGACCCTGACTGATCCAGAAGCTGTGGGGGAGACAGAAGAGATGGTGCCTACCAGTCAAGGGCAGGAACCTCCAGGCTCAGACAGGACTCTGGACCTGTCTTCTTTGCCTCACTGCATTAGGCTGTGCCCTGAGCCTCATCTTCAGAAAATGGAGGGAAGCAAGTCCTGGGTGACCACAGGATCCCTGCAGCCCAGCTCCCCCAAGGTCTTAATGAAGCACCATTACATCTCTCAGCTAATATAGTCCCCAGGAAAGGGACAGGGCAGATAGATGGCAGAGGGGGACTGAATCACACACACTAGCTAGGCCACACAGCTAGTTAGCAATAAATGCAAGCCTGGGACTCTTCCTCCCAACATGCCACCCCTCCCACAAAGACCCAGAGGCTCCCTGTCTCCTCCTGACTTTTAATTCAAAAGGTAACAGTTCCCACACTATTAACTTGCTGTGTGACTTTTCTCATGTTACTTTTCTCTGAGTCTTGGTTATCTCATTGGTTAAGTGAAGCTGGTAAACTAGATGTTCTCAAAAGGATTTTTCAGCTATGACATGCTGTGTTTCGGTGATTTTTTTCTCAATGAAACCAAAGGGTTCAATTGTCTCCCCAAAGATTTTCCATTTTCTATGCTCAGATTTTGATTTGATGTAATTATTGCACTTACATTTAGTGTAAATTCACATATTTATTGCATGAGTTAATTATTAAGCATTGGCATAGTACTTGCTGAACTTGAGGATATATACGTTGGTTGGGACAAGGGGTGAGTTAAGCAACCAGATGTCTGGGACTGCAGTTAACCTATCAAGTCAGGGAGTTTACAGAACTTAAGTCTGGTTAAACCAAAAAGGGGCCAGGGATTCTAAGACCGTGTTGTATACTGATGAGCTACCTTAATCTGCCTATGCCTAGAGAGTGTTGTACAATCTGTGATAGGTTTAGCATGAACATACTTTCAATGTCTGTCTTAATTTTATTTGCATTTAACTTTCTCCTAAAAAAAGGGTATTTTGCCAAAAAGTGGCAAAACTGGTAATTACCCCCTTTCCCATAGCCTGGAAAAACATGGAGCTTACACTGGGTTTTGTCCTCCACGTAACAAAAGCCCTAGCTTTCGGGAGGAGGGAAGGAAACAATTTGGGACCAGATTAAGAATCTCCTCCTGCTGGGAGAGGGGCAGATCACAACACCCAGGGACAGGACTAAGGCACAGGCACCCAAGGAAGGCCTAAGGCTAAGAATGAAGCAGAAACACTGAGAAAAACTCTCTGGCAACTCAGCCTCCACCTTAAGAATAAGAAAATACTATGGGAATTTAAAGCTGGTGGTGCACTGAAGATGAAACCCAAACCTAGAGCAGCAAAACCCAGATCCAAATCAACTTCTGACTAGATTGACTCAACCACCCACATAAAGGGGTAGGCAAACTTTGAGCAGTATACAGTAAATAGTTTAGGCATTGTGGGCCATGTGGTCTCTGTTGCAACTGTTCAGCTCTGCTGCTGAAGCATGAAAGCAGCCGTAGACAATATGTAAATAAATGGACATGGTTATGTTCCAATAAAACTTTATAGACACTGAAATTTGAGTTTTATATAATTGTTTTGTGTTGCATAATTATTATTCTTTTGATATCCATTCAATACATTAAAAAATATAAAAATCATTCTTAACTCATAGGCCATACAAAAATAGGCAACAGCCCTGATTTGGCCCAAGGACCATAGTTTGCAGATCCCTTGCCTAGGCGAAAAAGAGGCATGCATATTTACTTCAGCCTTTACTGTTCTAAAGATGTTTTGCTTTCAATCAAAAGTCATGAGACACCAAACACAAGACAAACAACCCATTGTCAAGAAACAAAGCAGCCAACAAAACCAGATTCAAATATGACCCAGATGTTGAAGCCATCAGACAGGAAACTTAAAGTGACTATGCTTACTATATTAAAGGCTAGAGTGGAAAAGATGAACAACATACATGAATAGATGCAGAATTTTAGCAGAGAGAGGGAAACTACAAGCAAGAGTCAAACAAATGCTAGGATATAAAAGTAACAGACGGATGTCTTTAACTGGCTGATCCATAACTTGATACAATTTAAGAAAGAATCGGTGAACTTGAAAACAAGTCAATAGACTGGGAGGCCGAGGCAGGCAGGCCAAGAGTGTGAGATCAGCCTGGCCATCATGGTGAAACCCCATCTCTACTAAAAATACAAAAATTCAGCCAGGCATGGTGGCACACACTTGTAATTCCAACTAGTTGGGAGGCTGAGGTGGGATGATCGCTTGAACCCAGGAGGTGGAGGTTACAGTGAGTCAAAAATCATACCACTGCACCTTGGCCTGGGCCGAGAGAGTGAGACTCTGTCTCAAAAAAAAAAAAAAAAAAAAAAAAAGGACAACAGAAATTGAACAAATTAAATACAAGGAGAGAAAAACAGTAAAAAAAAAAGAGTACCCAACAGGTGTGGAAGAATATCAAATGGTCAAATATTGTGTAATTGAAATCTCAGAAAGAGAAGAGAAAGATAATGGGACAGAGGAAATATCTGAAGAAATAATGGGTGAGAATGTTTCCAAAATAATGAAACCACAGAAAGAAGTTCAAAGAGTCTCAAGTAGAATAAATTAAACAAACAAAACAAAGACAAAAAATAAATAAATAAAAGCCCATGCACACATCTAGACACAACGTAATTAAACTGTTGAAAAGCAAAGACAGGATAAAGAGAAAGAGAGGTAAAATTAAGGAAAAAATAACAATAGATTTAGCATCAAAATTACGTGAGCCTGAAGACAATGGAGTGACATCTTTAAAGTACTGAAAGGAAACAAAACAAAACCTGTCAACACAAAATCCTATCCTGAGCAAAAGAATCTTCCAAAAGTGAAAGAGAAACACAGTTTTTCAGACGAACAAAAACTGAGAATTAATTACCAGCAGATATGCATTACAAAAAATATTAAAGGAAGTTCTTCAGGTGGAAAAAATAAGATATCCCCCCAAAAACTTGGATTTACACAAATAAATTAAGGTGACTGGAAGCGGTTAAAATAAAAGTACATATGAAAGGGTTTCCCCTTTATTTTCATTCCCTCTAAAACATAATTGATTGTCTAATATGAATTACTATTGGGCCTAAAGAAGAAATAATGCTAATTCTACATAAACTTTTCAAAAAATAGAAGAGAAAGAACTATTTTCGAACTTGTTTTATGTGGCCATCACTAATCTGATACCAAATAAAAGACAATAACAATACAAATTAACATAGACACAAACATCCTTAAGAAAATATTAGCAAACAGAATCTAGTAATATGTAAAAAGGATAATATATCATGACCCAGTGGGCTTATATTGGACATACAAGGCTGGTTCAACATTTAAAACTTAGTTAATATAATTACAATATCAACAGATTAAAGTATAAAAATAATATGATAATTTCAATATGTGCCAAGAACATTTGACAAAATTAAACAACCATTTATGCTCAGCATCCACACAACCATTATGCTCTCAGCAAGCTAGAAATAGGATAGAACTCCTTAACTCAATAGAAGACATTGACAAAAAACTTACAGCTAACGTCATAACCAATGGTGAAAGATTGGCCACTTACCTCTAAGATAGGGAATGAGTCAGGGATATTTGCTGTTGACATTCTTGTTCAACATTGTGTTAGAGATCCTAGCCAGTGAATAAGACTAGAAAAATAAATAAAAGGCTTACAGCTTAACAAAAGACAGAAATGAAACTATTTTCAGACAGTATGATTATCTACATAGAAAGTTCCAACGAATCTACAAAAAAGCTGCCAGAATTAATAAGGGAGTTTAGCAAGGCTGAAGGTCAAAATACAAAGTTCAACTCTATTTCTGTAAGTGAGCAATTAATAACTGGCATTTAAAAAAAATTAAGTACTCTTTAGAATAGCACAGAAAAAAATAAGTTATGTCCAACAAATTATGTTCAAGGTCTATATGTTGAAAGCTAAAAACATTGATGACATAAAGTTAAATAAACAGAGAAATGTCCCTTGTGTATAGATTCTAAAACTCCATGTTGCTAAAATGTCAATTCTCTTAAAATTGATCCATAGATTTAACATAATTACAATTAAAACCCTAGCTACATTATCTTGTAAAAATCTACAAGCTCATTCCAAAATGTGTATAAAAAACAAAAACTAGAGTAGCCAAAACAACACTAAAAAATACCACAGTTGGTGGGTTCACTCTACCTGATTTCCATATTTAAGTATAAAGATACAACCAAGACAGTGTGGTATGGCAATATAGATAGATAGATAGATAGATAGATAGATAGATAGATAGATAGACAGACAGACAGATAGAAGAGAGAGAGAGAGAGAGAGAGAGAGAGAGAGAGAGAGAAATAGATTAGTGGAACAGACAGAATAGAGAATTCAGAAAGACCCACATGAATACAATCAACTGATTTTTGACAAAGGTACAACAAAACTCAATTTAATAGAGAAAGGATATTCTTTTCAACAAATGATGCTAGAACAATTGGATTTCAATATGTGGAATAAAAGAAAAACCGTAACCCATACCTCACACCGTACATAAATGTTAACTCAAAATGGACCACAGACCTAAATGCAAAATGCAAAACTATAAAAGTTGTGGAAGAGAATATAAAATTGTTGTACCTTGAGTTAGATTTCTTAGATATGACACTAAAAGAACAATTTAAAAAGATTGATAAATTGAATTTCATAAAAATTAAGAACTTTTGCTATTTGAAAAACATTAAGAGAATAAAGAGACAAGCCAAAGACTGGGAAAAATATTTGCAAGCACATATTTGATAAAGAACTTGTATCCAGAATATATACTCAAAACTTAATATGAAAACAAATAGCCCAGTTAAAAAAATACAGAGAGACAGACAGAGTCTTGCTCTGTCACATAGGCTGGAGTGCAGTGGTATAATCTTGGCATATGGCAGCCTCAACCTCCTGGGTTCAAGTTATCCTCCCACCTCAGCCTCCCAAGTAGCTGGGATTATAGGCGCACAGTACGATGCCCAGCTGATTTTTGTATTTTTTGTAGAGATAGGGTCTCACTATGTTTCCCAGGATGGTCTTGAACTGGCCTCAAGAGACTCTCCTGCTTTGTCCTCCAAAAGTGCTGAGATAACAGGCACGAGCCACCATGCTCACCCTACCCAATTTTAAATTTGGGTGAAAGATTTGAGCAAATACTTAATCAAAGAAGATATCCAGATGCTGATAACATGCAAAAAGATGCTCAACATTATTACTCATTAGAGAAATACAAATTGAAATCACAATAAGATACTACTACAAATTTATTAGAATGACCAGAAAAACAAAACCTAACAATACCAAGTGCTAACAAGAATGCAATGTAACCAGAAGTCTGAAAAATGTCTGGTGGGAATGCAAAATATTGCAATCACTTTGGAAAACAGGTAAACTTTAAATATATGCTTGCCATATGACCCAATGTCTTTGTCCTAGATATTTAGTCAAGAGAAGTGAAGAATTACATTCACCAAAAACCTGTCTACGAATGTTTGTAGTGGCTTTATATATAATTGCCAAAATCTGGAAACAAATTGGGTATACCTATATAACAGAAAACCAACTCAACAATAAAATAAAATAAAATAATTAAGTACTTATTATTAAATACTTATTATAGTATACCTATATAACAGAAAACAAACTCAGCAATAAAATAAAAATAATTAAGTACTTGATACACAAAACATTGATGAATCTCAAAATGCATGCTGAGCAAAAGAAACCAGACACAAAGAATCCATCCTGTTTGATTTGAGTTATATGAAACTCTAGAATAGGAAAACTAAGCTACAGGGACTGAAAGTAGGTCAGTTATTGTCTGGGACCAGGGATGCCAGTAAGGAGCTCAAGAGAATTTCTGAAATGATAGAAAGGTTCTCTGTTTTGACTATGCAGGGAGTTAAACAGATGTATGCATTTGTCAAAACTCATGGAATTGTGTGCACTTAAAATGGATGCATTGTATTATATGTAATTTTATACCTCAACGTATCTGATTTTTAAAATTCATTATTGTCTTTGGAAGGTAGGAAGGATTGTGGCCTTCAACCTATTGTATTTAGTGCTTATGTGAAACTAGTTTCTTTCTCCCAGAGGGATATCACTACCCCTGTAGCTTCTGATCACAGGACTACTTTGACATGCTACTAGCTACCTTTTGCTCCTTCTATCAAAATCATTGCTTACCCTTTTTCTTTTTCTATTAATTCAATTCATATTTTATTATTTAAAAATGGAAATAGTTTTAAAATGAAAAAGTGGTATTTTTTCTTTTAAAATGTAGTGAGAGAGAATATACTATTAATAAGAGAAAACCCACATATCACTGCATACAATTGAGTCTCTCTTCCCAGACTTTCTTGTATTCCCCTTTTTAGAAAGCTAATTTTAAAGTCAATTTTTATCTCAGTTGAATATACAAATCCACACTTCTTTTGAAAATTTAAAAAGGACAGGAAAAGCCAGAATCCTCTTTGACCACTTACCTATTCCCCATTTCACCAGTCGAGATGTAATTATTATTACTGGAATGTGGACCATTCTAGCTCTTTTAAAAATACTTTTAAAATTTTTGTTTTCATACATTCACACTTAATTTTTAAAAATTATATCCTACAGAATTTTCAGTGAAATCTTTAAACATATTTTTTGGGGGATGTCCCGTCTTCCTATCCCCCTCTACCACTTGTCTTATTTCTCAACCCTACATTCCAGGAGCCCATGTAAACAACCTAGAGTGTACCCCCTTCTTTGTGCCCATGTCATCATACATGTGATGTATATACATATATTTATCTTCACACATACACATATGTAGGAGTTTTCGTTTGTCTCTGTGTATGTACATTTATAGGCACACACATACATATGTATTTTTCAAAGATATTTTACCTTATTCAGCTGTACTTTATACATTTCTTCAAGCCACTTGTTAGATTCTGAGGTTACCTGTTCTAATAGCTGCCTAATTTTCTATGATATGTATGTATATTGATACTTTATTCCATAGTTTCCCTAGTGATGGGGATTTCAACCATTATTATAGTGCATATACCTCTCTTATAAAGTTTGTCCCTAAATATTTTTTTCCTATGTCCATTACTAAGTGCTTATGACTGGAGAGGAGGAAGGCTAGTGGGTTTTGTATATTTATCTTATATCCAGCCACCTTGCCAAAGTTTCTTGAATTTTAGTAACAATTTCACTGTATTCATTTTGTTTTACTGCAATCTCTTAAAATTTCTAGAAATAATATCATCTTTGTCTCTTCCTCTCAATGTTTGTCTTTTTATCTTATTTTAAAAAGATTTAAGATAATAATATTAATAGTGACAGCAGCACCCCTACAACAAATTCCTTAGTTTAATTGAAATAGGTTTTGTGTTTCACAATTAAGATTAATCTTGGTTTGGGAAATATTAATAGTCTTTTGGCAAACAGTGTTTTCTGTTTAAACTTTCCATGGTATTTTTATTAGAAAGAGTTGCCATATTTTTCAAATATTTTATCAGCAAATATTGTTATGATCACACAGTTTTCCTCCTTTAGTTTGCTAGTATAACAGATGTTGGCAGATTTCCTGATGTTGAAATGTTTTTGAATTATTGAAAAAAGTCTTGTTTGGCCTTATTAAATTACACTCTTGATATACTGCAGAATTTTACTTGTTAAAATCATATTTCAAATTTTTACATCTGAGCTCCTAAGTCTGTAGATATATTATTTATTATTGTATTGGGTTTTGGCATCAAAGCCATGTGTTTTATAAAACAGGAGAGCTTTCTTTCCATACTTTCCTATCATCCTAAATGGCACTGGAATTATTAGTTTGATAAAACTCATTTGGATCCAGTCTATTTTTCAGAATTATATCTCTGTCATTTCAGTATCTTTTGTGATAATAAGTTTATCCTGGTTTTCCACTTCTTACTGGTTTTGGTAATTTATATTTGCTAGGAAATTTTCTGATTCCTCTGAATTTTTTGGTTTGTTGCCAATATTCATTCTTTTCCCTATTATCACCTTTCATATTCCTAATATCATATATTTTTGTTTGTTTCCCCTTTATTCACAGGGATTTGTCTATTTTACTACTCTTTATAAAAATACAGCTTTTGGGCTTATGTTTTCTATGCTATTGCTTTCAGCTTCTATTTATCAATTTCTTTTTTCTAGTATTTTTGGTTGCTATTGGCTACCTTATGAAGGAGAATAAAATATTCCCTCACACACACACACACAAATCCATCTGAAGGCATTTAAAGCTTACGTTTTTCCTCTGAGTACAGCTTTGGCTATATGCTATTCAGTTTGGGTATAATGAGTGTTTTTTTGTTGTTGCTTTCTAGGCAGTTTGTAATCTTTAACTTTTCTCTCTGATCCAATAGAACGTTTCTTAATTTTTACAAAGTTATAATATTTAACGCCACATTAATTATTTGTTTCTAAATTTTTTGGGGGTGGGGAGTGCTAGCCAAAATTTATTTTTGTGTATGTTCCATGAATATAAACCAAAAAACGTGCAACCGCTATTCAAAGATCCTAATATAGAGCCATCAGATCAGGCTTACTAATTGCATTATTAAATTCTTCTATGTCTTTATTTATTTTTTAACCCCAACCTATATAAGCACTGAGACTATGTCTTTTTGTCTTTAAATATAATTCTAAGAGAGGTATATTAATCTAATTGTATTTTTATTTTTTATCAAGTTCCCTGCATTTCTAGTGTCTTCTAACTTAAAGTCTTCAGTTCTTCTGGTACTTGGGACATAGAGTTTACTGCCACTATATCTTCTTAATATATTATGTCTTTTGTCATTACATAATATGCGGTGGAGTGTTTTTTTAAATTCTACTCTGCCTGATACTGACATTTCCATTCTTGCTCTTGTTCTTTGTACTTGCCTATTTTCTTTGTCGCCCCTTTATTTTTAGCCATTTTCATCACCTTAAGTGTGTTTCTATACATAGCACATAACTGGGTTTTGTTTTTCCCAAACACATCTATTTTGTAATGAGAGAAAATTCCATCCACTCATATTTAGATAATGGTAGATTCACTTCATCTCATTCCTTCCATCCTACTTTGTGTGTTATTTATTTTACATTGTTGTTTCTCCTTTTTCCTTCTAGTTTTTGCTGATCTGTTTTCTATTTAATTTTTTAATCTTTTTCTCCATGAAACACTAAAACAGGAAAGTTTGTTGTTCTCTAGCTTGGTATTGTCCTGCCTCTTTTTTGGTGCATTTTGTTGACTCAGGTAGGCACTTAGGTTAAATCCTCACTCCCACCCTCCCAGGCACACTCAACACTGACGCTGATATTTGTCATCAGGCTTGAACTCAGGGGCAGCAGGATGTATTAGAGATGGGATTTCATTCTGCCACTCACCAGCTGTACAACCATGGGCAAATTATACACCTTAATTGAGCATTACAATGTAGATGGTCACATGGCTCATGTAGGACTAACCAGGACATGCATATGATCCACTGGCATAGAGTTGGTGCTCCTGTTCCCTGCTCTATCTCTCCTTAGGCTTCTGGGCTGGGTTTGGGCCTCCCCTTTCTTTGAGCTGAGCAATCAGGATGAGGAGGATGGCCATGATGCCTGGCCTCATGTGGCTGGCTCACTTCTCTCAGAATTCCTAAAAGGGATTTCTTACATCAGCTCCCATTAGCCTTTCATTTCCGTGGGGAAGCAGGGATTATACTTTTCTCTCCTTCCCTTAAACAATGTAACAAGACACTGCAGAGTGCTGCCTGTGAACACACAGGAGGTGGGCCTGGAACCCAGTGCTCCTGCCTCCAGCTCCAGATAAAGGAATGTATATTCTACTGTCTCCTCTAGGACCCCAGTGTGGCAGAAATGCCTTAAAGTTGTTAGTGTTCCAGCTTTTTTATTTTTATTTTTTTTATCTTTTGAGATGGAGTCTTGCTCTGTTGCCCAGGCTGGAGTGCAGTGGCACAATCTCGGCTCACTACAACCTCTGCTTCCTGGGTTCAAGTGATTCTTCTGCCTCAGCCTCCTGAGTAGCTGGGATCGCAGGGCGTGCCACAATCCCTGGCTAATATTTATATTTTTAGTAGAGACGATGTTTCACTATGTTGGTCAGGCTGGTCTCCAACTCCTGACCTCATGATCTGCCCACTTCAGCCTTCCACCTCACGCCTGGGATTACAGGCGTGAGCCACCATGCTTGGCCGGATCCAGGTTTTTTTTAGAATTTGTCTAGTTGGTTTTCTGGTTTTCACTGGAAAACCCATTTTTTAAAAAAGATAAATTTGTTATATGCAGGAGACAGGAAATTGGAGGAGGGACCCAAGAAGGTCATGTCCTGGAGACTACAGCTTTCCTTGGGGCCTTGAGGAAGCAGCTAAGCGACACTGGCAGGCCCATGTTTCATCCCTTGCACACCTCTTGGCCTGGTGTTTCTCCCCATGGCTTCAAAGCTGAGGAATCCTCTGGTTCAGAGCACGCTGTCGCTGTCATCACCAGGTCTTGGAACTTGCCCTTAATGTTCTGGGTCTCAAGTCTTCTGTATCCTCTCGCTTGTCTGGTAGAGAGAGGGTGGAAACTATTGTAGATGATCTATCTCTGTATCTTTAGTTTTGTGATTCTAATGATTTCCAGTAGGCAAAACTTTAAATTCCTTGAAGGCAGAGGTCTGATATCCATTCAGACCTCCTACTCAAGGGTCGTGAAATGTGGTTTGGTGCCTTCTCCCATGTGCTGTTGATAACTGAGGGCAGCACCTGGAAGACCCTTAGCTCCTTCCACCATTTGGGTTCTCTGATCCGCAGGACCTTTGGGGTTTACTCCCTGTCTACCCATGGGTTCTGTGTACCTTCTGCTGTTAATCTACCCCACTCTCCCATCTGCTCTTCCATCTTAGTGCTCTCTTGCCACTTCATAAAAATGGTGCCACAAGATCCCTGGGGGACAAGGCAGGGCTTCTTCCCTGCTGGAGGTCCATGGCCAACATTCATGCTGAGGGGTGAGGGTGGCAGGTGCGATTTGATGATACCCTCCCCCCCCAAGCAAAACAACAGCTCTCCCAGACCC
>NW_022436952.1:15287651-15380151 GCF_009761245.1 Sapajus apella | reverse complement strand
AATTAAAGGAAAAAACTGCCCCAAAATTATTAGGATTTTTTGTTTTTCATAAATAAGAGAAAGTTCTATCCTTACTGGTCCTAAATCTGAATAACTATGTCTAATTTTTTTAAACCTTAATTATGTTATACCTATCAATATGTACTAGAAGAAAGAGGAGAAAAAAAGTCGCTACACTAGTACCAGGACAGCACGCTTACAAGATAGCCATTTTATACATTATTAACATACAATGATCAACAAAGAGTCTTCTATGAGGTGATGGGGGATGCAGAGAAAAGGAAGGGAAGTACAGTACATCACCAACATGGACAAAATAGGAATCAAATTCCCTAGTCTAAACACTGAATTTCTGGGAATTTACTATTTTTTCTTTTTTTTTTTTTTTAACTTTTAAATAAAACTTCTGTTTTGTTGTTTTATGACTTGAACAAGTTTTGATATTTTAAAAGCGCTCAGCATTTTACTTAATCTGGTTGTTTGGGGGAAAAGAAAAGAAACAAAGAAAAAACAACAAAAAAAAAAAAACCTCACCAAACAACCTAACATTTTATTAGAAAAACAAAGAACATGATTATTTTTTTAATTAAAAAAAATGTTGTTGCTGTTTCATCAGAATTGAAAAAGGCTTTTTTTCTTTCTTTCTGAGTTAGCATTTTGAAGTCTTTAGTTTGAAGATGCTTTTGCCCTACCATGTCTGTGAATGTCTACATTAGTCTACTTTGTTAGTAAAATTTATAAAAATAGGAGTGCAGCAGCTCTTTATAATAAATGTCGCATTCAGTGTCTCATACTGGCTGTGCCTTAAGTACCAAATTTATAAACGTAACAATTTAAAAAATATTAATAAAACGTCAATATCACATTTTAAAAAAGAAAAATATATATCCACACTACAATATGTTTTAATGCCATCTATTGAGTTGTACTTCTATAGTTGCTGTTGCCGACCTATTACCAATATTTAAAAAAAAGTTAAATTAAAAAATATCCTTCATCATAAGTATCTTTCCCCAACTGAGGACCATATATTATAACAGCCAAATGTTAAACATGTGCAAAGAGGAAACTGTCAGTTTTTCCCACCAGTCACAGTGCAGTGATGTTTATACTTTTTATTTTTAAAATTCTGTTTACATCTACAATAAATTAAAAAAAAATTCTTCCATAGCCTCTCTGGTGATACTTGCAGCACTGAGGTATTAAAAAAAATATATAAACCAAAAGGTTGCCTTCCTAATTTGTAAATAGAAAGTGAATGGAGAAAGGTTATATTAATGCAGGCTTATCCACTCCTGGCCCATAGGCCCCCAGATCTGGGAGCGGGGTGGGGGGCAGGGGGAGAAGAGAGGCAAAGTGTCCTAGGGACCTTTGGAGGTGCTGAAATGATTGGACAATAGAAAATGATCAAATATTTAAAAATTAAGACTGAAAAAGAATGTCCCCCCCACCCCACCCCCACCCAAGCCAAACAGGTGTGCTTTGAAACTTTAAATATGTTAAATATTAAAATTGTAGCTTTGTTTTTAAAAAACGTCTTGGGAAAAGCAGTTTTTCATATTTTAAATAAAAATCTAACTAGACGGTAACATTTGAAGCTGTGCACAGACGAGAGGTTAATAGGCTGGTATGACACTAATACAGTTCTTAGGTCTATCACACAGACAAAGGAGCTAAACAGTGCTCTAACTTGTCCTGGGGTGGTCCTGGCAGCTGGGCGTTCTTCATCTCAGTAACTGACTTGGCCAACATTCCCTTCCCGCCTCCTTCCACAGAGCATCAAACTGCCTGGGACCAACTCCCTCACAAAAATATTTTTGATTCTCTCTTTCTTAATAGTTTCTATGTAGTTAATGGAATTGTATTTACAACATTTCTTTTTTAGAATTCACAATTTCAAAAAACCTTATAATATCACCTCTTTCAACAGAAAAAAAGCACTTATAGAAAAGGAGGACACTTGAAACACTGTCGTCCTTACCTTATTGCCGAAAATAGATATACTCAGATTAACAAAGAGACATCACAAAAAGAACTGCTAGAGAGTCTGTTAATTAGCTCACTACATGTCACTTCTTCTACAACGCAAAATAGAAAACTCATGCCCACCTCCCGCCCCGCACTTTACAACTTTGCTTCAGTGTGTGCTAAAGTTCCACCTGAAAATTCATAGTCTCAGAATTGGTACCAAAATATGGAGAGTAATATTACCATCTCAGCATCCTTTAAAAGTGAGAACAGAACCAAAACAAGCAAAATAAATTTTTTAAGAAAAAAAATAACTCCTTAATATAACAATTATACTATGGTTAGCTTTGAACTAGATATTAAAGCTATGTGACTACTGGACTAAGTCAAAATCACTACCAAATGTGATTCAAAGAGATTTAAAAGGAGAATGGGAAGAGAGGAAGGGAGAGGGAGACCACCAAGAAAAACAAAACAAAACAAAACCAAAATCATGGGTTATATACACATTTAAAAGCTGTTGGCTTATATCACAGCAGATTCATGAGATGATGAGATGTAGTCAACCCTCGATCCGAAGTGAACCATCTCTGGTTGGGATGGGGAGTGAGGCTGGTGGGGGTCCAGGTCTGCGGACATCACCTAAACAAAGGGCCACTCAGAAACTTCGCCCAGTCTTGCCTGGACATCCAGGTATGCTCTGCAGGGCGGGGAAGGCCAGGATGTCCAGAAGAGAACAGAAAGTGGAGGGGAGGGGGAAGGAGAAAGAAGTGTCAGACAAGCATGTGATTTACTCCACTGCTTCAACTAGAGTTTCAAAGATGGACTTAATTGGACTACTGGATACGTGTGAAAATAGCCTGGCTAGAAGCTTGCTGAGATCACAGCTTGGGAAACCTGACATGTAAACCATGCCTGACACAGGGGAGAGGACAAGGCTACAACTCATCTTGCTGATTGGATGCAGTACCATAGGATTCTGGAGGTTAATGGTGGGACATGTGGTCACAGGGATTGCAGCCAGATGGGCAAACTGCACATTGACCAGAGATACCTTTTTTCTGTTTCATCTTCTGTTTTCAAAGCTAAATGTTAAAAAAAAAAAAAAAAAAAAAAAACCCAGGCCGGGCGCGGTGCCTCACGCCTGTAATCCCAGCACTTTGGGAGGCCGAGGCGGGTGGATCATGAGGTCAAGAGATCGAGACCATCCTGGTCAACATTGTGAAACCCTGTCTCTACTAAAAATACAAAAAATCAGCTGGGCATGGTGGCGCATGCCTGTAATCCCAGCTACTCAGGAGGCTGAGGCAGGAGAATTGCCTGAACCCAGGAGGCGGAGGTTGCGGGGAGCCGAGATCGCGCCATTGCACTTCAGCCTGGGCAATAAGAGCGAAACTCCGTCTCAAAAAAAAAAAAAAAAAAAAACCCCACAAACTTTTGCCTTTATTAGATACCCATCAATAACTATTAAATGCAAACTTACACTAAAAGATCATATAAAAACTCAAGGTGAAGACACTTAAAACATTACAACAAATAACCAACTCTGGTTACAGGAAACAAAACGGCCCAGGATTCACAGATTTGTTCACTGAGTCTCCCTGAATTGATGGGGGGCGGAGCGGAGGCCTGGGCTCCTCTTTTGTGGATGGTGCTGAATGTCAGAGGGTCACCTGTGTTGGGGACAATGGGTGTGTTTGACCAGTCCTTCCTAACTGCTGCGGTGCAGCCATGTGACCCTATTAGCTCACTTAGTCCATTTTGGAAGGTGAGCTGCTAACACACTCTTGGCTACTTCGTCCTCTGGAAATTGAGTCCTGGACTTAGATGAGGAAGGATGGGCTGGTAGAAGCCTCCCCCATCCCATTCCACCCTGCCCTACCCCTATAGAAAGGCTTTAGTGGCCTTGGGAGTGCATGGAGCTGTGGGCAAGAAGCCCTACACAATTCCTTCTCTTCCAGGGGAGGTAGGGAGGAGCACCGGCAGCCCCAGTGTCTGGCCTTTCAAGGGTCTGCTGTGCCTGGTAGTTGTTTAATCCCCTCTTCATCTGACTCCACAAAGGGCTGGAGCCATCTTCAGTCTCCAGAATTCTTGGTTATATCAGCTGTCCCTGCTCTCAGAGAAACTTGACTTCCTCTGGGCCCCCAAACCCAGCTTAATTAGTAGCGAGTAGCTCTCCTTCAAACTGTTAGTGGCCTCTGGCTCTGGCCAGCAATGGCTGGGTCAGTGCTCAAGGGGAAGTGGAGGCGAGGGGCGGGAGAATTCACACACATGGTTTATTTGGTTAACAGAGGCAGTTGCATTAGTTGAGGTGATCCCTTAGCAGCAACATTAGAGAAATCCAAGAGATTCATGGAGCTCAACTCAACTCAGTTCTCCAACTGGTCCAACTCAGGAGCCAGGAGCAATCCCTCTCTACGAGAGGGGCATCCAATTAAGCGTAAGCCCAAAGTGGCCAGTTCATGTCCAGCCTGGCTTCTCCTGCATGCCAACTCTAAGAGTGAAAGGCTCTCATGCCCCAGTGGGATTTCTGAGTGGGATCCATTTCCTGGCCTCAGTTGTCACCCTTGCTTAAACAGAGACAGATCCATGTTCCAACCTCAAAAACTAACGTGCTGACACAGTACACATCTAGTGCTTTCGCAAGGCAAGCCCTCTCCCTTGCTGGTGTTCTTTCCAAGGACAGATACTCATTTCCAAAAAAGTGTGTGGCAAGGGGCTTCCTCACTGCCCCAACCTCCCTCTCCTCTGTTCCATCCCCTCCATATCCCCATCAAAGTGATTTTTAAAAGGTTTAATTAACTTAAGCTCAGTTTAAAAGGTTAGGAAACTGGCAGGGATCCAAATCCACGTTACACAGGTGATGTTGTTAATTTAATTTGCTTTTTGGGCGGTAATCTGGATAATTACTCAGTAGTTACTGGCAAAAATGTTTTCTTTTCACTAAAAGATGGAGTCTGGCTGTTTGACTGCATAAACCCCATTGGCTGGGCCCCAGCAAGCCCGGGGGAGCTGCAGGGGCCCAGCAACCCACAGGGTCAGCTCAAAGGACCTCCAGGAGTGGGTGGCCCCAGCCTGCATCGCTGCTTCCAGGCCTAGCAGAAGCCCAAGGCTTCCCTGCCTCCATCCCCCTGGGACGGGCTGCAGCACAAGATCTCCTTCCAGTTTCCCACACTCTTGATTGTATTTCAAGACAGAAAAAGATGAAGGGTGGGGAAGATACAGAAAAAGAATCTAAAGAACCAAATCAAGGAAAAAAGAGAGTCAAAAAGATGGGGGTCATGATGAAAAGCTGGAGGAAGGGATGAGAGATTAAAAGACTGGATTTGTTTTTGCCCCCGCCCTCCTGAAAAGGAATCCAGAAAGAGGAGAGAGAGATGTGGATGTGATGAGACAGGGTACGCGCGTGCATGTATGACCTGTGGACATACATGTACGGACACACCGGCAGGGCAGAGACACATGGCAGAGACGGTAATACCTCAGAGTGAGATGGCAACGAAAGCACCTGCTCAATGGTATCCATTTGTAAAGGCCGTTGCAATCAAAGGTCCCTAAAATTGCACAATTGTTAAGGTCATCAGTGCGCTATACATGGGAACAGATTGTCATATTCTGAGAAAGGAAATTATCTCTAGGACTAGTTCTGTGGTTGCCAGCATGAATATGTAATTCTGAGACACCGTGCCATGAGGGGCGAGGATGACATCCTCCCCAGCTCCAACCCCCTAGTCCCCACGCCCCCCCCCCACCAAGCCTGTCTGCTTACCTAGGGGAACACCAAAAGCCAGATTCAGAGGTGTGGGTGGATGGTGGGAAAAAAATCCATTTGGGGTGGATTTGTGCCCCAAATGATGGGCACGGTTGCCCTGAACCCCAGAGTGCAAAGATAAGTCTCTGTCCGCAGTCCCAGTGGCTCTAGCTGGGGAGAAGAAATCCCAGTGCAGACAAACTGGGATGCTTTCTGGTTATTTCAGAAAAACATCACAGGCCAAAGGTCAAAAGACCCTGGTTTTCAAGAATACATCAAGTCTGTGTTTCTGGATGCTGAATATGGAAATGAGTTGTGCTCTAAGTGGTGATAGATGGTCTCCTAAATTGAGCAGCTGTCAGGTGAATAATAATATTCTGGATTTGGTACCACAGTTGATCAGAGGGGATTAGATTCATCAAACTACTGACGTAAGTGATACTGGCTTGGAGTGGAACTGAACAAGGACCCAGACGGCACAGGTCAGGGCCGGCAGGTAGGTGTGTGTGTGTGTGTGTGTGTGTGTGTGTGTGTGTGTGTGTGTGTGTGTGTGTGTGTGTGTCTGTCTGTGTGTGTCTGTGGCTCCCAATGCCAGGGGGCATGAATGAAGCCACCTTGGTGCCCTGGACTGTCTGCATGTGATTTGTTCTCCGCAGTGTGGCGCTGAAGGCAGGGCTTGCCAACTGTTGCCCAGAAACAGAGTGTGTGGCCTGGGACTGCAGACGAACCCATCTTAGCTCAAAACCAAGCTGCCTCCAAAATGCTGAGGTTGGCTAGGGCACAGGTTGGCCAATTTTCTGTTTCCAAAATGGAAGGGACAGCGAGCAAGTGGGCTCAGGCACATTCATGCTCACACACACCGGGAGGGAGAAGAACAATACAATCTGAAAACAGCATGCAAATCTGTTAAGCAAATTTCCATTGCCTGGATTAGTCAGATTACAGAACCACAGAGCATTACAAATATCAAATGCATCTGGCCTTCAAGGGGTGGGGGCTGCAGCTAAAGAATGCAAATGGGAACTTACTTGGAACCTGGAAACTGTAAGAAACATTAGCAAAGGAAACTGCCTGGGAGAGGGCCTGGACCCCCACACCACCTCCCAGGCTTCAGCACTGCCACTGGACCTTCGACCAGGGGCTCTACCAACTAAGGCTGCTACTCTGTGGGGGAGCTGGGACATTTCCCAGCTCTCAGATCCCAGCCCACATGACAGTGTCCAGAAAAGGGGGATCAAGGAAGGTGGCCGCTACTGAGGCCCTATTACGTGCCAGCACGTGACGTTATGTTGAATAATCCTCCCATGATCTTTTGAGGAAAGAATACTGCTTCTGGGTTTGTAGCCAGGGAAAGGAGATTCAGATGGGTTATCGAAGTAGCTCAAGGCTGAACAGTGTGAAGGTGACGGAGTGGTGATCTGAACCCAACCTGCCCTCGCTCCTTCTGCTCCATCACATAGCCACACGAGGGGCACTCGGGACATGTCTAAGATGACGGAGGCTTCAGCCCTCGGGAGCTTGGTGTAATGCTGATGGGGACCCTCTGTCCTCTCCTCCGCCCCCGATTCTGGGCTTTCCTGGCACACCCACAGGCCACGGGGAGCTGGTCAGGAAGGAGGAGGCAGGAGGGCAGGGGAAGGCAGGTACTTACAGCTATGCCGTGGCCAAAGCCCGAGCCCGGCTGTGGGCTGGCCGCACTTATGTAATTCCCCACTCCGGAGTCCTGGCTGGCAGGGCCGTAGAGATCGGCGACAGGTCCTGGGCTGTTGGCCCCCGGGAAGCCTCCGGGCCGCGCCGGGTTGGAGCCTGCCGGGGAAGCGGGCGCGCCAAAATTCGGTTGAGCACTGTAGCTATTCAGGACTGGTGTGCAGAGAATAGAGCTGGGTATGAGGCCAGAAGCCAGGCATGCACCGGTCATTACAAGCCAAACACTTCAGAAAAACAGCTGAGGCCCAACTTCTAACACTCAACCAAGGCCATGCGAAAACATCAGCAGGGACTCAAGAATACTCAGCCCAGGCTACTACTAAGAAGCTTGGAGCTCCAAAAATAGAGAGAATAAAAAAACGATCATTCAACACACTACGGCAACCAACCGGAGGTGCTTCACTGCCCACCAAATTATCACAATAGAAATAGAGATATATATGGAAGAGAGAGAGAGAAAGAGAAAGTTTTTTTTTTTTTTTCACATCTGAATTGATGCTCATGCAGTCTTCTAGATCTGGGCACGTTGAGACAGCATTCACATCCCATGCAAACTACAAAGGAACTAGGTTTAGACTACACATTGTGTTAATATTGATATTATAACGTGACAGGAAGCAAAGCAATTTGTGTCCAGGAAAAAAAAAATCTTTGCAGAGGGGATTTTTGATCTTTTTTTTGTGTGTGTGTTTCACTTTTGCTTTTTTGTTTTTGGATCCATTAAATGACAATTTTGTTTTGTTTTTTAAAAAAAGACAAAAAAGATCTCCATTCTCCATCCCACCCCCACCACTCCCCCCTCCCCACTGGCTACTCCCTCCCTTCCCGCCCCTCCCATCCATATCCCTGCATGAAAGTCATCGATACTGAACGTGGTCGGAGGATGGGATATGTCATGGAGAGTTTGGGCATCTTGACATAACAGTAATGATGGCGGCAGAGGGTTTCCTTTTGGGGTGGAGAGAAGGGGATGGAGGGAGGGATGGGTGGGAATGGTAAACCTGGAGGCTGGGGCCAGAGCTGGGGTGGAAGCCAATGGTTCTATAGGACACCCACACACTCACCTCCTGCAGGAGAAGGAAAGGGGGGACTTAAACTTTTTTTCCTTTTGTTTAAAAAAAAAGACAAAGAAGTATGAGTGTAAAACATACCGACTGAACCAATTCATAGCTAAACCATAGCTGACCAAAATGCCTGCTTTCCCTTAGTTACCCTGTAATACCAACTCCAGACTGGGAGCAGCAAGCTCAGGATATACCTTTGCTACAAAGAGAGGGGACTTGACACGCACAAATCCAGAGACTGGTGGGGTTACAGATCAGGGGGCAGTGGAAAGTGACACTGCCTTGGCTCCCCCCGCCCCAAGTCCCATCATTCTGACCCTAATGAGGGCCTCGGCCTGTCAACCAGGTTAACCAGGTTAATTTCGTCTGAGTTTTATTTCCCCTGAATAGTTTAAACTTTATTTTCTCTTCCAAAATGGAAAATATTTCTTTTTTTTATTGTGAAAGGAAGTTCTTATTGATTTTGAAGCCTCAAGGTGAGTCTGGGCTGGCTACTTTTGGGCTACAGCTAACACGTCTTAAAGAACAGACATTCTGAGTGTCACACTTTCACATCTTTGGCTCCTTGCAACAATCACTTCTCCCTTCTGCTTTCCTTGGCCTCTCCCCCTCTGTCCTGTGACCAGCTTCCTTCAATGGCAGAGGCAAAGAACATCCACGCAGGTGGGGTCACTCCTGGCTTTGGCCCCTCCCTTGCCCTTGGTTTGAGGCCCTCAGTTCTGGTGGGCCTGGAAGAGCCAGAAGTGGGTGAATTTTCACCTGCTTGTCACAGGGATGGGAAGATACTGACAGGCACCCAAGGCAGACTGGCAGGAGATTGAGACAGAGATACAAACACAGGAGACCGAATCAAGCTGGGCCTGGCTCCTGACTCGGCAGAGAAAAGGAAACTGTTCCCTCTGGATGCCCTCGGGGCGGGAAGCCTGAAGGTGAGCCCCTTTGAAGCTGTAGCTGAGAAATTAATAAACTGGCCAATGGAAGAGCAGTTTAAAGAGAAAAAGAAAAAAACAAATTACAGAGGCTTAGAGCAAGTGAATGGCTGATTTGAGAATGCACTGGCAGACAAAAGAGACTGAGATTTTTGAATATGGAAGATTCAACTTGCAGGTAACATTTGGCCCTCTCCCTCATGGAGCCAAATACCAAGCTGAGATATTCAAAAGGTACCATTATCTTAGTCTAACACACTCTTTTCTTCTGAGCTCAGGAAAACAGAAGCAGCTTGGACAGTGGACTCCTGGTTTTGTCCAGGCAGCTGAAATCCCTCTCTATACAAATGAACTGATTAGCCCGTTCCATCTGAGGGTAACAGGATGGGGTGAGCACAAGGAGGCGCAGTGGAAGATGGAAGGAAAGATTTCTTGGCTTCTTTCTTGTCTGGCCGGATGTGGACCCAGGAAGATGTTGGGCGGCCACCTAACTAGTGAATGGGGAGAAGCAGGTTTAGGGTTAGGTTTCTTCCAGCAGGAAAGCCTCCTAGACACTAATCTCGCCAGCAGAGGCAGCTTCGGAGACAGGATGTAGTGTGCCCACGGAAGGGTGCTGTCCAGAAATGCCCCCTTCCGTAGGCTTAGAAGACAAGAGGGTGTTGGTAGTCTGCCTGTCCTTGGCAACCTCTCCCATTCCCGTGTGCAGGGAGGCCTGCGGCTTCTGAGTCGGCCTGAAGGGAATTTCACAATAAGCAGCTCATCTTAGGTCTACATCACCCCTCCTTGCTCAGTCATCCTCCATCAAACGACACTAAAATCACCGTGGAGAAGACACTGTATTAGAATGCAGCTTTCAAATCCCAAGTCCCGTTTTATTATGCACTTGCTCATCACAATGCCCCAGCTGCAGCTCAAAGTCACCTTGCAGATATCCCCCAGCTGGGGGTGAAAGACAGGGCTGCTGGGTCCCCGCTAGAGGGCGCATCCGGCAGGCAATAAGCACCCAGTTCTGGGCTGGTCCCCTTTCTCTAGCTAGGCTTCCGGGCAATGGAACCTGCACCCTTGAGGGCTGGGCGCATGGAAGAGAGGAGCCTCTATTTTCCACCATCAACACTTCTGTTTGTCTCCGTGAGCAGAAGACCCAGGCTCCAGAAAGCATGTTAAAGTCCCGGAACAAGCCATCTGGAAACCCATGCATCTTTGAGAAGCCTTATAAAAAGCAACAGCTCTCGCTGCTTAGGAGAGAACAGGGACTGCCACTTGGCACATAAACTTGTCAGGAGCTGTTCCTGCTGTCTGACAGTGGGAAGGCATTAGGGACAAAGCAATTTCCTTCTTTCGCAAAGTCAGCGTAACTCCACATACTGAACGCTGGCTGGCTACACAGGAAAGGGGGTCATTTGAGAACCGCGTCTCCCTCTGAGAGGTGGGGAGCAGGGTTGGGGGTGGGGGAAGGCATGAAGCCAAATCTCTGACCTGAGGGGGCTTTCTGTAAAAGTCATTCTCCAGTCTATTCTCAATGATCTTTCTAAGCGAAGGGTGCCTTTCCCGAGGCATGGAGACTTATTTTGAGGGGCCAGAATTGGTCCTATATACTAGGATCAGCTCGGGAAGAGGGAATGGGTTGTGGCTCTTGGTGATCAAGGGCACCTTGTCTACTGCTCAGCTAGGGGGTGTGTGGGGGGTGTGGGGAGGGAGTACAATTTGCTGAATAAATAAACAGTGCTGAGGTTTATAAATTGGATATTATGACTCCCGTCCCAGAAGAGGACAACGTCTTGCAAACATCTTGGCATTTTTGTTGCAGGAGCTACGAGCATTAAGTGGCTTGGGATGAGCCCTGCTCTAGGGTGGCAGTCTGGGGCCTCATTGTGGTGATCAGGTTCAATTCATTAGCAGTGTCCATGGCAGCAGCTTAATCCTAGGCAGGTTTCTCTCTGCTCCTCATCCCTACTCCCCAGTATCCTCTGGGCTTTCCCTGTCAAGGTGGCACCCGCAGAGAGGCAGCAATGATGTCGAGAAAGGGAGCACTGGACTCGGAGGCAGAAGACCTGACTGTGACCCCAGCTCTGCTCTTACAGTCAGGCGCCTTGGGCTATGCAGCTCACAAGCCCAAGTCCTCATCTGCAGCAAGTGAGTGATGCTTTCCTTATTCAATCTGACTCACGGGGCTGCTTCAAGAATGAAAAAGAGAAAGTGCTCTGTAAGTTGTCAAGTTTAAAACAAATATACCCTATTTCTGAAATAGTTATGCACGCAGCGCCCAACAAGGCAGGTACCACATGCAGATCTAGGAAAATCTGATACATGAAAATGCAATTCAATCGCCATATGAATCAGGAGGTGATTTACAAAAGGACCCAATTTATCCGTTTGGTGCATTTAATCATCTTGGGCCTGAAGAAAGGCCTCCTGGGAATGGAAGGCAGAACTGCAAGGACACAGGATCTCACCAGGGATGGCAAGAGGAGGTGCCCTTGAATGAAGGTTGGTGGTCTTTCACATTGAATAAAAGGAGAAACTTCCTGCCCATCAGTAAAACAGTCTGATGGCTGACCTGGAAAAGCCTGAGAATCTTATCCTGGAGATCTTAATAGAGATGGATGCTACAGGTAATTCCTCTCACCTGCAAGGGTTAGACTGTCACCTGCCAGGGTGGAACCCAAAGCTACTGGATACCTTTTCCTTTGGGTTCTAAAGCAAGACAGGTGAGATGCTTGCTGTTTGGCCAGTATGTGGCTCTGCCCAACTGTGGTCAGAAGGGGCTGGGCTGAGAGTGGAATTAGGCATGGAGGGTGGGGAAGTGGTAGGAATCAGAACAGCCTCACTGTAGGTCTAGAAAAGGTATGGAAGTCTAGTCCAATAAATTCTGTGTTGTCCCTAAGTGATGTCACTGGACCCAATGCAAAAGGCTAGAGCCAGAACAATGAGGGGCACACCTCTAGTTCCTAGGCCTGAAAATTGGATTATTACCGATTCAGAGAAAGGAACTGTTTACAAAATCCTTTCCAGATGAGCTCAGTTCACATATCTGGGACAAGCCAGGGGCCCACCAAGCTCCAGCCCCAGACCCAGCTCCTGGTTTGGTGGGTCTCCCATTTCTGCAAGGACCAGGGCTGCCCCTCAAGACAGTTTCAGTCATCTGCTTTGTGAATTATCTGCTGCTGCCAGGTTTCATTTCCGGCAGGAGACTGAGGCGGCCCCGGCACATTTCAGGGAGAGAGACCTTTCCCTGCACAGCCAGTGCGTGTGGCTCGGGCGAGGCAAATGCAATGGAGGGCCCACCCTTGCCAAGCCCAATTCAGAAGGGATCTGGGCTGACTGGTATCATGGTCCTCATTCCCAACCCCCAGTCCTGACAGGATGGAGGACTGAAGGCAGGCACGGTCATAAGCCTGTGTGATAGTCTATGAGGGCAGAGGCTGTGTTAATCCATCACACTGAATTTTAGGACTTCTGTTTTAGAGAAATTTAAAGAAACGTAATAAAGTTATCACACCCTCCAACACTCACCTCTACCTCCACCTTGTCTATATCATGCTTGTATCTGCTTTGATTTAAAACTCCACAGTATAGGACTCTGTCTCCCCTGTTAGCAAGAAATTCCTCCAGGCAGGTGGGGGAACTCTCAGGGCTCTCAGGGAACCCTATGTTCCCAATCAGAAATCATATTCTCCAAAGATCAAGAGTGGCCATCTGCCATTCCTCAGTGGACATTGGGTCCATAATGGCAGTTGGCTGTCAACAGTGAGGCCCTGCATGAGTCCCTCTGAACAGCCAGCCACTCCTTGCTAGAGGGCTCTGAGTTTTGGCAACTGGGCAGCCAAAGGCCTTCCTAGGGAACAGAACTGGGGACCCCATTCTGCAGTTTCCTTCATGTGTCCTCTGAAAGCAGTGCCCACTGTAAATTAATGCAGATGGTCAAACGGGAAAGGTCTGCATGAAAAGATAAAATCTATTTCTGATAATGGAAGGAGAACATTCGGTTATGAATTGGCATGTCTCGAGCAGAGCAAGGTAGGGTTACACTCCAGGAGTCTGCCCGCCCAGCTATGTCCCAGCAATCCTTGGCTCAAGCTTCCCTTCTAGAGCTTAGCCTAAAGGTAGGAGAGGCCGGTAGGGAAGACCAGCAGTGATGTCCAACCTGGGAAAATTGTGTGACATGCTAAATTAAAATCAAATCAGTTCAGGGACCCAGATGCAGGGGCAATCAATTTTATACACAATATATTTTTTAAAGCTCTGCTGAAATTCAGGCTCTTTCAGAAGGGAAGGGGGAAAATACTTTAAAACTAGGAGAGGATTAAGACAGCAATGTGATGGGATTTCTTTTTCACTGTCTGCATATACAAACAGATATATTACTGAGAGGTACAAACTCAGCCTGGTGTCAACATCATGTTAGTCTTGATGTATCTGGAGACGCCTGGCTCCTCTTATATGCTGCACGGGACACATGGTGAGTGTCTGTGCATGCACTGGGCTGACAGGACAGCCAGCATCACACAGACACTCCAAATGTCAGTGACAATGGCGCCAGTCTTATGATAAGTTGTAGTTTCTGCTTGTTCTCAAAACTTAACCTGATTCAGACCACTGAGGTTGGTGCTGATTATGTCTGCTGGTTAATGCTGGCCTGTATCAAGTAGGGAACTGATGGACATTAGCACTTAACACTTGTGAATTATTTTCTAGAAAAATCTTGGCTTCTGGTCAAGTCACACTCCCCCTAAAACCCTCAGGAGATAACATCATTATTAGGCAGTTCTAAAACCCTCATATAGCAAGTGGGTGGTAAAGCTGGGGTTGGGGGAAGCACCCTACCATTCAAAGCAGTGTAAGGAAAAAGTCCCAAACACCAGAAACGATCCATCTGAGAATGGCTTTGTGGCTAGGACCATGCATTTCTGTTGAGACAGAATCTCAACAGAAAACAGTGCCTTCTCTTTCCATCCTGATGCACTTGTTTTTTTTTTTTTTTTTTTTTTTTTTCCTTTTGAGACAGGGAAGAGTCTTGCTTTGTTGCCCAGGCTGGAGTGCAGTGGTACAATCTCGATTCACTGCAACCTCTGTCTCCTGGGTTCAAGCAATTCTCCTGCCTCAGCCTTCTGAGTACCTGAGATTACAGCCGTGCACCACCAAACCTGGCTAATTTTCGTACTTTTAGTAGAGACAGGGTTTTACCATGTTGGCCAGGCTGGTCTCTAATGCCTGACCTCAGGTGATCTGCTGACCTCAGCCTCCCAAAGTGCTGGGATTACAGGCGTGGCCACCATGCCAGCCCTCCTGGTATGTTTTATTATCAGCCCTGCTTTCAGTCTGTAAGTGTATCTCAAGCTCTAAAAGGGCCAGGCCAGGGGGGTTGGGGGCGGGTGGGTTGGGAAGGTACGTGAGGGAGGACAGTGGCTAGCGGCTGACAGCTGTCTGCTCATGGTGCAAATTCTGGGGATGGAGCAGCCTTGAATGGGCCATGGCCTTGTGGCCAAAGAAATCAGGCTTTTGTCATGAGGGCAAGGAAAGAACTTTCTGGAGCTGGGGTCGGTTCCTGTTTCTCTCAACCCCCAAAGGCCCTGAGGGACTGAGCTTGTTTGCAGATTTCCAGGAGGCAAGCGGGGAGGGGGCCCCTGGGAAGGGAAAGGCCATGAGGCAATCACTGGGACCCTGTGCTGTGACACGATGTCACTCCTGCCTGGCACTGGCACAGGGTTTGTTCTGCTGGTGTGAACTCTCTGCCAGGCTTCACCAGACCAGGCTTCAAGTCTCAAACGCAAGATAGTGCTCCTCATCCCTCTCCACTATAACAAATGCTTCAACAACACCTTACCCTGAGCCTCTAAAGGGCTTTGGAGGAGGAGGGGAAGCCAACCCAGGAGACACATGTTTATGGTTTGGCTGAAGCAGGCGGTGTCCTTAACACTAACATCCTGCTGCCTCTTCCTCAAATTATTTGGCTTCAGACTCCAGGCCCACACAAGTTAGAATTTGCAAGGAATAACAGACAAGGAGACTCCCCAGAACCCGCGGCACCCATGCCATGCTGCACTAAGCCACCCGGCAGCTGTGCACGCAGCCCTGGGGAGGCGAGATGCCACCATCAGCACTCAGCTGAGTGAAGGCAGAGGGTTGGCCCCCGCTGGGTGATACTGGAGCCTTTGCTTCCTCATCCCACCCTCCCGGGCCTGAGACTCCAAAGGAAATAGACAGGGAGCTTGCTGGCCGGAGACAACTCTCTATTCTCTCTTGAACAGTGTTGTGGCTCCAAGTTTCTCCTAGTTCAGTCCTGAAAATGTCCCCTTGCTTTGCTTTGATCTGGTGACTGCCTCTGTCCTTGAGGCACATTCACCTCTCTCTTTTTTTCAAAAAAGAAAACAGTTTGGCTTTTTGCTGCATGCCCCGAACCATCCTCTCAAGTTGCTGGTCTGAGGTGTGCTCAGACACTAACTCCCAACCTGAAAGCCACCTCCCTGCCTGCCACCTGCCAGGGGCCTCAGAGCCTCCCTTGTGTCTTATAAGTGATTCCACTCACAGCAGGCCCAGTTTCTGCAGACAGACTACTGCTCAAAGAAAACACTATGAAATCCAAGGTTAGGAGCACAGACTTAGGAGGCAGACAAACGTGGTCTTCTCAATCGTGATGAAAAGCCAGGTAAGAATGAGCTGTAACTCTGCCCCTGTTAGGAAAGTGGGAAAGCCCGATACCAGCACGGACAAAAGGGCCCGGAGGTGAGAGCCAATGGGCAAGAAGCACAAAGTTCTAGAAGCTGTGGCTTCTGCAGGGGTGAGGCTGGGAAGGCAGCTTATACTTACGAGCCCCTACTGTGTTGCTAGGCATGTTGGTAGGTGTTTCTCACCATGTTATTTTTCATGCTCCGAGCACCTTGTAAGAGCAGCTCTGTAACCCGTTACAGATGAGGAGACCAAGGGTTCAAGCAGCTAGGGAATGTGCCCAGTGCCACACAAGTATCTCAGACAGGACCAAATCTGACTCTACCTTGAAGGTACAGGCTTTTTAAATTATGCTGCTCAGTTGTCCCTTCCGGAATCATAGTTTGACACAGTTTTACTTGATTCTTTCTTCGTCCCAGAGAAATTGCAAATTCAAGGACACAGAATAGGTTTTCCAACCTTGTAGTAGAAGCTCCTGAGGACTTGGACCCTGCTGCCCTTTCCAAATTGGGAGCTCCCTGGCAGTGGAAACATCTCTTCCATCAGGGTGGGGGCTCCCTGAGGTCAGGGTCTGACTGTCCCAAGAGATAGGGGGCTGCCTCTCTCCTGAGGACTGGGCCACTCTCCACTATGCCACAGGCAAAAGAACCAGACTTGCAACACAAAGCAGGCATGCAGTGCTGGTGGGGTCTGCGTGGAAGCAGAGGGGGCGCTGCCGGAGGGAAAGCAAGCCTGTCAACCCTGGGCCCTGGCTAGAACTCCCCACCCCCACCCCACGAAAGTGCCTGGACTCGGGGGGCCACCCAGACAGCTGATCTCCATCCTGGAAGACCACTCCATTCTTCTGACAGCCAAGTCCTAGGACTGAACTATATTTACCGCCCAATCCTATCTAACAGAAAATTCGCTGCTGGGGCTCTAGCAGGCAGGGGGCAGGATGGGGTGGGGAAGGTATCCCAGGGCAGCCCCTTGAAGCCCCGCACAAAAGACTTTCCACTTGAGCAGCTCCTCTTTAATGGTTATAAAGGCCCAGGAGTTTAATCCATTTTTGATGTAAGCACTAATAGTTCTGTGTCCTTGAAGTTCAAAGCAGGCGCAGACATGTCACTAATTAGCCAAGCACAGAGCCATTCAGCTCCCTCTCATGTTTCTAATTAGGTCTTTAATAACAAACAAACTCCAGCTTTACCAAAAGGCCCCCATTGGTCAGACAGTCAAGGAGGGCGGCTGCTTCTCTGTTTACAGTTGCTGCAAGCTACTAGTTCTTCGTGTACATGCCCTTAAGCTCAGCCAGGACAAGCCTGTCCTGGGGGAGATAGGAGCGTCTCTCTATGAGGATAAAACCCCCTTGGTCCACCCTGGAGGGTAGCCTTTCTGACCCTACTGGGAAGACCAATGGAGGCAGGAGAGCTGTGAGCTCCACAGCAGTAGGCTAGAGATCCCAGCCACACCTCCCCACCTTCCAGTTAGAGGAGGCTGGGGTACCAGTGACAGCCACAGAGATGGTGTGGAGCTTTACATCTAGCAAGAACATGATGATACTGGAGCCCAATGTTACACACTGGACCTGCCAAAGGCTCACCCTGCTAGATTCGGGTTTCATGGTCTGTGATGGGCGGTCTGGCCACTGCACAGTTTAAAAACTCCCTGGGTGATCCTAACAGGCAGCAAAGTTCAAGAGGGCTGCCCTGGCCCCAATCTCTGGGTTGATTTGCTCATTGACAGCAGCTATTAACAGGTCTACAATTATTTGTGAATACCATCCACACAGAGTCAAACCCTAAGAGATTTAATCAACCACACCCAAGGCTGGAAGTCTGAGGACATATTTGTAAAATGACACACAGTTCTGGAAACGCTTCTGTCCCTCCCATTGCCTTCATGCATTAAACAATTCATGGCTGTTTTCAAATGCATTCCCACCAAGTTTCCTATCTCCTGAAACCTCTTGGCTTTCTCTCTCTCCATTCGCTTCTCTCAGATCTTTTTTTTTCCTGCTTCTTTGAGAGGGAGTTTCGTTCTGTCACCCAGGCTGGAGTGCAGTGGCGTGATCTTGGCTCAGTGCGATCCCCGCATCCCGGGTTCAAGCAATTCTCCTGCCTCAGTCTCCCAAGTAGCTGAGACTGCCGGCGCACACCACCACACCTGACTGATTTTGTATTTTTAGTAGAGATGAGGTTTCACCATGTTGTCCAGGCTGGTCTCAAACTCCTGGCCTCAAGTGACTGGCCACCCTGGCCTCCCAAAGCGCTGGGATTACAGGCGTGAGTCACCATGCCTGGCCTGTTCTCTCCGATCTTAAGGCACTGCCACTGTCACTGCTTTCCTATCACCAGTGAAAAGGAATCTCGAGCTTTGGAAACAGCAGCAAAACAGAGCTGTAGAGCTGAAATGGCCCCCAAGGACCCTTTGGTCTGAAATCCTCATTTAGTAGAGGTGGAAGCAGGCCTGGAACCAAGTCTTCCGATTTCCTACTTTGCCTTCTATGCTCTTATGCTGCTTCTATTTTTTTTAAGCTGTTAATCATCTTCACTGGAGTAATCAACAAGGCCACCTCTCCTCCTGGGAGGGGTAAGGGCTAGAAAGCAACCCTCTCGGGTGCTTTAACTTAGAAGACCAGGGCATGGGGAGCCACCGGGACAACCCGGAACACAGTGTAAACCTCTGGCATGTCATTGCCAAACCTGAACCGAATGTGCCCTTTCAACCAGGTGTAGGGGTGGGGGGAGCCACTGGAGTCTTGGGGGCTACGTCCATTGAAGACTTAAAGACTACTTTACACACCTGGAGCTGATCAATCAAGAGTCAGAAAACATAGAAGCACATAGCAAAACGACAAGAGGTTTCCTCTGACACTGGTCCATGGTGTCTGGTTTGCTACTGTGCGTCTGTCTTTTCTCTGAAGGATGGTGATGCTGCCGCCACCCTTCCACCTGAGTCAGTGACTGACGCCGACTCCAGGGCATCCTGGATCCTCTTTCTGTTATGCTGAGCCTCTCCTCTTCTCCCCAAGGTCAGAAGCCCACCCTCTCCAGGTTACAGTCAGAAATAACTTCTCGAAACAGGGGCAAGCAGGGCTGGGCTGCCTTTCCCGGCTACACTAGCCTCTGCCACAGGCACCCAGGCATCAATTGTTTACCACAGACCTGGGCAGACCATTTTATTAATATTAATAAGTAACCAAGAACAAAGGGCCCCTTTATTTTTAGCTTTCTCTAATTGTGTAGTAATTACTCATCTACACAACAAATGAGGCCTTGCTCGTGGTTGCCATGGTACCGGGCGCCCAGCCTCCCTGCAGGATGATTGGCCGAGAAGCCCGGGGCTCCCGCCTTAGCCCCGCCCCCCCACCATTGGCTCAGAGCAAAGCCCCAGCAACTGGGCAGCCAATCCCCTCGGTCGGGCGGGGCTTCCCAGCGACCTTCCAGATGCGGTCCTCGCAGCCCACAGGAAAGAATGTTGACTCATCCCTACAGAGGACGTCTGTCTTCCCGGAGAAGCCCGCCGTGCTCCATCGCCTAGCTTCTGGGCATTGGCTAACTTCCCTCAGCCTTGTTTCAGCTGAAGTTTCCCTTCCAATAATTCTCTTCAGGCTGGCTTCCCCTGACCCGACCACGCCTTTTCGCGGCCTCCTTTGTCTGACATTGGTTTGAGTGCATTCAGGGACCAGAAACCTGATCAGAAATGTCAGCCAAAGCCAGGTAGTGTCCACAACAGCAGCAGCAGGTGCAAAAAATACTTACACTGCCTCCTGAGACCGCTCGTAAATGATTTGGGGTTATCTCCTCCCCCGATTTGGAGAATTGAGTTAAGAGCAGCTGTGGTTTTAAGGTTGCAGAGCCTGCCTCAGCCATTGCAGGGCTGGAAAGATGGGGCGTCCGCTAACAGTGGTTGAGGACACATGGCGACAGGTTTAGGCTCAGGCTCAAATCCTGTCTCTGCCACTTCAGATAAGCTCCTGTCCTTTCCAAACTACAGTTTTTAAATCTTTAAAAGGAATGGGAATGAGAATGGTAGTGCCCACTTCATAGGGTTATGAGAATTCAATGGGATAAGGCAGGTGGGCCTGACATAGGACTTGGCTCACTCCTAATACATGTGAGCTATTATTATTAACATGTTTTCATTATTTTATTAAAATTGGCTAGGATGTGTCTCTAGCATTCTATTGACCACTTGCAAGATACCTTTCCCTGGAACCCTCTTAGCCTATGCCACAGAGTGGCTGCCATCATGGTGTTCTCATCTCCTGACAGATCTAATTTCAACAGCCCATCAGAGCTGTTCAAAAGCATTATTTGCCTGCTTCCAGTTCTGTAGGATCCCAAGCTAGGAAGGGAGACCTTTTAAAAAAAATATTAATAAGCAACCAGGAACAAAGGTCCCCTTTATTTTCTGCATTTTCTAATTGCATAGTAACTACTCATCCATATGAAGAATGAGGACAAGGCTGACTTTGCCTCCGGGAGGACTGATGGTTTGTATTGTTGGGGAAGGCAGGTGCCACCCGTAGATACATGCATATATCTTACAAGGACTCATAATCCCATCTTTCATTCAGAACTCACCGATCAGGAAGAGGACTGAGGTCATGGAGCCAAGGAGGGAGTGCCTCAGGTAGGGTTACTCAGATATGGCTTCCCGGCAGTTAGAGCCAAATTTTGACAGAAGTGGCAAAGACAAGGACAGAGGGAAATGGAATGGCAGAAAGGAAGGGGACAGTGGCCACCTCAAGGGCAAAGGAATGAGAAACAATAGCCCTAAGCAGGGGATAAATAACAACTTGTTGGCAGAAGCAAAGGAAAGTTAAGGGAACTAAGGCAGAGATGTGCCATGGAATGCCCTCCTGTGTCTGCTTTCTCCATGCCTCACTCCACGCCCTGTGCTCTGGGTCACAAGCCCAGCCCCAGACCCCAGGATTAGGGGTCAGGCTGTTCTCTGTGAAGCTACAGCCAGGCTTATCTTCTTGAGATGGTTCTATCCTTATTGAGCTCCACTTCCATAAGGAATATGAACCTCCCTCTCCTATGACTATATTGACATGGCTTTCAAGATCTCCCAGACTGTCCCTATCTCTTCAAGCCCATATTCCCTGCCTAGCAGACAGCTTCCCACTCCAAATTCTCCAAGGCCTGTGTCATGTCTTGCCTCCTCCATCAAACTTCTGCCTGCTGCGTACTCTCTGACCATGCAGGAATCTATCCTTATTAAAGCCTAGGTCTCACATTGATTGCGTTCTTTTGTCCTCCCCAGAAGACTGAAGTTGGCTGAAGGCAAGGACCATGCCATGGAATTATTCTGCATCTCACGCCAACCCCTAGCATGAGGTTGAGTCCAGAGTTAATCATCTTACAGAAGAGAGCAAAAGGCCTACTCCTTCTTGAGCAGCTATGTATTAACAGCTACGTATTTATGGGGCGTTTACACTGTACACGAATTATCTGTAACTTGTCCTCCCACCTCCAGTCCTGACTCTTGAATCCATCCTAGACAATGTTGTCAAAGCTTGTCTAACATACAAATCTGAAGTCCATTCCTGGTGTCAGGCCTCCCGTGGTTTCCCAGGCGCTGCTCATGTAAATCCAGTCTCCTAGCATAGTACCAAGGGGCCCTTGCTCTGAGTCTGCCCAGCTCTCTGGCTTTACCTACAGTTGCTCCCCTGTTGCATTTTGTTCTCCAGCCAGAATAAAGCATCTGCAGGACTTCCGCCTCACTCTACTGCTCTGGGGTCTGGTGGCTTTGTCCATAACGTTCCCCTGACCCCTGGGGAACTCCTGTTTGTCCTTTAAAAGTGGAAACGTTTCCCCCTGTGAAATATTCCCTGACTTCCCAGACAAAGCTAATCACTTCCTCCTCTGTGCTACTTCTGTACATTGGATAGGCTTCTGTTACTGAGCTTATGGCATCCTATTGTAATTACCCATTAGTTTCCACACTAGGTTGGGAGATCTTCAATGGCATGGAGACTGCTTAGTATTTATCTATGAGCTTCCAGGGCTGTGGTGGGTATCCATTGGTTGTCTATCCAGCATCATTCTTCCTTTTCCCCTCTTATCAGCCCCCTGGTTTTCCTTTGAGAACGATCCTTGCCCCACTGCATAAAGAGCCATTCAATTTAGAGGGGGATGGATCCCACCCTCAGTCTCTGGTTTTGTAACCCAAGCCTTAGCCAAGCAGCACAAAGCTCCGGACTTTCCCTGGAATTCTAGACCATCTGACTCCCCTCTTCTGGACAAGATGGTACGATGCCAGAAACTGTTGCAGTCATTTTGCTGCCATGAGGAAAACTAATATAAAGAGAGTATTGAAATGAGAAGGAGAGCAAAGCTAAGAGAATTGCAGAAAAAGAGCCCTGGACAATCCAGGCATGAAGCCCACTCTTCTATGGAGCTTCCAGGATGTCAGCCAAAACATCTCCCATAATATTTAATTCCCTATAACAGTAACCTATAGTGTTTAATCAGAGTTGGGAGGTTTCTGATATAGTCAAAAGCACCCTCAAATCAGGCTTAGGACAGTACCTAACACCTATAACAATAATTACGATTGTTATATACTTAATAAATATCTGCGGCATTCAACTGCACGGCAGATGTCCCCTAGGCCCAGTTCTGAAATCTACATCTAAAAGATCAGACTATGACATTTTAGGCCAGAGCCTAAGTGCTTGGTCTATATAGAACTAGAAGCTGAGGCTACTTGGGCTGTCCCTACACGGTCTTTATTCCTGCTTGTGCCTGGTGTCCTGGAGTGTGCAGGTGTGTCCTTCAGACAAAACACAGCTTCTCCAGAGAGCTTCTTAAGAAGGCCAAAGACCTGGGTTCAAGTCCAGGTTCTTCACCTTTGACCAAAGTCTTGCTCCCAAGGTAACGAGGTGTATGACTTTAAATAAGTCACATAGCCATTCTGTAGCCCAGCCTTTGTCATAAAAACAAAACAAAAACATACTTGTAAAATCAGGCCACAAACTTCTGCCTTCCTGACTGTCTCAAAGAGTAGCTGTGGTAATATATATCACAGTGTATATCTGAAAGTCGAGGCTCTGCAGAGGCCAGGCACAGTGGCTCACACCTATAATTCCAGTGCTTTGGGAGGTCAAGGTGGGAGGATCATTTCAGGTTAGGAGTTTGAGACCAGCCTGAGCAACATAGTGAGACCCTGTCTCTACCAACGGAGGGGAAAAAAAGCCAGGCATGGTGGTATGAACCTATAGTTCCAACTACCTGGGAGGCTGAGAAAGGAGGTTCACTTGAGCTCAGGAGTTCAAGACTGTACTTCACTCCAGCCTGGGCAACGAGCGAGAGTCCGTCTCAAAAGAACCACCACCACCAACCAACCAACCAACCAAACAAACAAAAGCTCTGCAACATACAAGCAACCATGAATGATACACCCGGGCACGTGCTCCTTGGATGGTTCTCACCAACCTGCACGGTGACCAGCTTTACAGGTTTCCTAGACCCTGCACTGCCCCCACCCAGCTCAGGGTGCGAGGAGCAGGTCTCTAGACTTGCCTCTGTTGTGCTCTACACGCCCTTATGGAGCTACCGAGGGCACCACCACACCTTCCCTGCTCCAGACAGCTGGGCCTGAGCTCCTGGCACCAGAGCAATGACCAGCCAGCTCAGGGGGCAGGCAGAGATGCGTCAACCAGTGAAAATAATTCCACTGATTTAAAAGACCATTAACATTCCCCCGCTCCATTCACTTTAGGATTAACTTATACTTAGGTCCGGGCTTCAAGGCTAGTCACTAATTGCACTAGAGTTGATTTATCAAGTGCACAGTATTTCTATTACAAAATTATTGATTAGAGCTGATGTATTTTATCCTCAACAGGGTTGGTCTGAAAGCCCTTGGAAAATGAATGAAGCTGAGGTCAGCAGCGGGCAGCTCTGCACATTATTATAAATTCACTGGGGTTACTGAAATCCAATGTTGGACTCTTTATAGTGAAAGTCCTGCCTCTCTCAAAAATGAACATTTTAATGACAGACTGGGAAACAAAGGGTCCATCCCCCGAACACACGGCAGTGGACTGAGAGATGTGTGTTCAGGTAAGATCCTTTGGGTAAGGCCGGGCGCGGTGGCTCAAGCCTGTAATCCCAGCACTTTGGGAGGCAGAGGCGGGTGGATCACGAGGTCAAGAGATCGAGACCATCCTGGTCAACACGCTGAAACCCCGTCTCTACTAAAACTACAAAAAATTAGCTGGGCATGGTGGTGCGTGCCTGTAATCCCAGCTACTCAGGAGGCTGAGGCAGGAGAATTGCCTGAACCCAGGAGGTGAAGGTTGCGGTGAGCCGAGATCGCGCCATTGCACTCCAGCCTGGGTAACAAGAGCGAAACTCCGTCTCAAAAAAACAAAACAAAACAAAACAAGATCCTTTGGGTAAGTCTGGCTGGTTGTGGTGGCTGGCCCTAGTGGGTCAGAGATTTGTTCTCCCCCTTGGCCACTACTGACTCTATTCCATGGCCACAGATGTGGCTTTATCTTAGCACAAGGGTGTGTCCCCATGACCTTACCCACAGATGGAGCATCTTGGGGTCACAGCCTCCAGAGGATGCTTGCTTCTAGCACAGGGAGGCTGGATGCGAAAGCAGAGATGGGGGCACTGCCTCCTTCCCTCCGGCCCCCATCAGATCGTGCTCATGGAAGCGCAGGAAAGCCATCTTCAGAAATGAAGGCACACACTGATCCACTTTCCTTTTTCAAATGAAGCTGACAGTCAGTGGTCATTCTCAGGCCAGAAACAGTGCATTGTGGGAAACATGGACTTTCAGAGGACAGGACTAGTCTCAGACCACCGAAGACTAGAAGTGCTATTTGCCTTTATATTCCTTGGTGCTTGGCACAAAACAAATCCTTAATAAATGCCTGTTGAAAGTAATACCTGGGAACTCTTAAGCTTATGCTGCAACTGACCCAAATAGCTCCAGGATCCCTCCAGCATGAAGAGTGTATGTGGGACACCATCTTTCATGTCCCTCAGCCCCTAACACATATAAGGCAAAGGCTTGCAGTGGGGACACAGAAAACATCTTGAAGGGGGATTGGGATGGGCATGCCTTCTTCTTGAGATCTTTTCTCCTCCCCAGGGTGTGTTCTTTTCTGGTTCAAGTTAAATTACTTATTCTATCCCCTGACTTGCATTTCACTTTTGCTCATTTTACCAACCGGAACTAGAGCTCTTAGGATTTCCAGCCACAGGGCAGCAAAGCCATTTTCCTAGCAGAACCAGCCCTGGGATCTAGGCCAGTGGGAGGGGATTTTCTGCTCTCCCTGCCTCCTGCCCCTACCCTCTTTTCTCTTACTCCCCAGCCTCGGGCCAATTTGCAGCTTCAGCAGCCCTGAAGCTTGACAGTTCCAGCCATCTCCCTCTGCAGCTCCTCCACCCACACCCCCACGTGGGCCAAGCTAGAAGAGCAGCTCCTTCCAGATTTATCTTCCTGGGCCTTGGTGCCCACATCCTGTTTGGTGGCAGACTGGCCTCACTCGCATTCAATCCTTGTTCATTCCGATTCTCCCACCAATTTCCACAGCAGCGTACATTCTTTCCACAGCACTACCATTTTGTTCTATCTCTATGCATTCTCACAGGGGACTTTATGAACTCTCTGACTTTTTGGGGCTTCTGCCTCCCACAGTAGATAACGTGTACCCTGAAGGTTCAGATCCCACCCGCGTCCCATCAATGCTCTTGCAGCACGGGGCAGAGCCACCACACCCTGACTTAAAGAGCAGGTTCCAGGAGGCAGACACTACCTCACTTGGCATCAACATGTAAAGATCAGGGACACCTCCAAAATCTCTGAGACCTCTGGCACTCCCTTATGGCTTGTCAAGGGACTTTGGATGGTGTGACAAAGATGACTGTCCTGTGCTGAGGACACAGGCTGAAGGACTGCTCCTTTCCCCTCTAGGAAGCCTGCCTGGGGAGCTGGAGGAAACTGGGGGTGGTTCCTTTCTGGATGTTCCAAGCCCACCTCCTTTCCTGTCCCCATGAAACTAAACCAGTCACCTCCCTACTAAGAATGTCACCATTCTCACCCTACTTAACCTTCACCAACCCTAAGAACAAATGGCAATGATTCACTAGGACCAAGTGCATTCCCCGTCTGCAGACCAAGGATCTCAAGACCTCAATCCCTTCCTTACCATGCCTCATGTCCTCTCCACCCCAAGGAGTACTCCATATGGACAGGACTGCCACCTCGACCTGTATCCCTGAAGGGCTGCCTGTGACCTGCCAAAGGACTCAAGGAGTAGAGGGCTCAGGAGGAGTCGTGCTGGTAGGCCTTAAGAAACAAGGCAAGATCTGCTCTGCTCGAGAAAAGTATGAGAAAGACAAGAACAAGGAAGACCTTTCAGAGTCCTTCCAATCCTGGTTCCATTTTTGCACTACAACTAGATGGCATCAACAGACATCTCGGTGGGGAAGGCTAGAGCTGAGGGTGGTGACCCAGTTCTGGACTGGGGGAGCGAGGAGTGTGAGGGGAGGTGGTGGTGGCTGATGGTGAGAACATGGATCCAAGCCCCTTGGAAACATTGAAAATATGGAACCCCTTCTCTTCCTGGTGCCCGCACTATCCTTCAGACGGCCGTGCTGTGCTGAGCCATCAAAGACCCTGTAATATCAACTCAACAATGCATGTACTACAGCTACAGCTACGGCTACCAGGACATCTACTACAGTGCATGCATTTAGTTCAGTCCCACAGATACATACAATCTAAGAACAGGCAGGAGAGGTGTGAAATGTTTTACTGGACAACAGGTGTTTTGGAGTTGTAACTAATAAAAAAAAAATCAAAACGAAAGTGTACAAAAAAAGACATTTCTGGAGAGTTGGATATGAGTTTGTTTCTTGAACTGTTTCATCTGAACAAGCAAAAACATGCAAACCAGCTGGTACTAACAGGAAGCTGGACACTGAGAGAGGATTAATAGGTGTGGACAAACCTTCCCGCTGAGCGTGCTCAGAAGAGTGTTTGAGAGGAGGTGTGCAGATCCTAGCGTAAGAGAGGCGGGAAAGTATGCCTCAGAGACACTCTCACCGCAGCCCCAACCAAGCAAGAGAAAAGACAACAGAAACATGACTGCTCACACTCACCACCACCATCAGGAGCTCATGTTACTAGTTTGGAGTAAAGCTGGCAAGTATAAAGTACAGTAAGGGGTCCTGGCTGGGGCCGGGTGGGTGGGGAGAGGTGGGATGGGGTGGTACCAGGGGCTCAGAAGCTCTAAGATTGATACACGGACCCACCCATAAATCACCCCAAACTAAAATGCCCTGAATATCTGAACCACTCCCTCACCTGTTGGGGGGAGGCTTTTACCAAACTGAATTTAGGTTTGGGTGGGACATGATGGGGCCATTGAAACTGAATGAATACGATCAAAATAAACAAACAAACTCTCGACTGAGCACAAGAAAAGATGACATTTCAAACTGCCAGGTGAAGGTAAAAGAAAAGTGACCACTGATAGTGAAGTTATCTAGGAGTCGGCAGGGACCTCACCTGGTGGGGTTCCCTGAGCCCTGCTCACCTCAGGTCCTGGGGGAGTTAGGAACAGGTGGGCAGGCTGGCCCAGAGGGTTGGCTGAGGTGGGCACAGAGCTCAAGGCCCCCCCCCGGACCTCCTACCCTGACACCATAGCCCTGACGGATCCAAGTTGCCACCCTGAGCAAAAACGAAGCTGCCTCCCACCCCACGGCCCTCAGCAAGTGCTTCTCGAACTCAGGAAGCTCCCCCCATAAGTCATAATGGAAGGAAAAAAAAATACCCCAAATAGTGGAGCTAGACAAAAATCAAAGACAAAAACAGGGCCCTCCATAGGATGATGCCTGATCCCTAAATGAAGCCTGAGAGCCCCTGGGGAGCAGAGGCCACGTTTCCCACTGTTTGGAGTCACCTGCCAGGTTTAGCACGGTACCAAGTTCAAGGTAGGTACTCAACAGACTCTCCCTGAATGTCTCCCTGCATCTCCCTATTAGGGCATGCAGTTGAGTTCATGCTGACCTCCAGTAGTTGAGGCTGCAGGAGCATCCTTATCCCCTGGGGAGGAGCTGGGGTAGGTCAGGCAGGGTTTCAGGAGCTGGAGAAGGTGAAACTAGGCTATCGACCCTCAGCAAGCCCTTCATGGCTTACCCTGATACACACACCCAAGTGAGTCTGGGTGGTCCCTTGAAATTCAGAGCAAAGAGGTTTTGCCACCGAGAGGCCACCGGCAGATAAATAATTGGCCATCCCACCAGGCTTGCCTTCTCGATCATTTTCTAGAGGGAGTTAGGTGACAGTCCCCTTATTGGCAAAATGTGGTCAAAGAAAGAATGGCAGTGAGCTTCCTTTCCCAAACTTGTAACCCTGTTCCAGGTCCAAAGTGAGGCTGAGGAACTAGGGTCGCCTGGTTACACACAGGCGGGTGTCTTCCTGCCCAGGCAGTGCCCTCACTATGGTGGATACAGTCTAGCCATTGCCCTGGGGCACCTCCCAAGCCCTTTACACCCCCCGCCCGGCAGCACTGCAGGGTTGCCCTGTAGCTTCTAGGTTGACCCTGCACCTTGAGGATGGGGTGGGCACCTCGGAGTTGAGGATTTACTCCTGCGCTAACCCAGGCTGGTGTGGGCAGGTGGTCTAGGAGCCCGCTCCTGAATACAGTTCACTAACAGTGCAGCGATGAGCATGGCTGACCTAGAATGGGCTGGGAGAGACTTTGCTCCCGATGGAAATGGCTAAAATCAAACACCATTGATCCTGAAAAAAAAAAGTGTGGCTGGAAATGACCCTGGGGGTTAGGAGTTAGAGGGTGGGTGGGAATCTGCCTGGCTCTGGGGGTCCATGAGAGGGAGGGGTGGCAGAAGGGGCACAGACCGTGGGAGACGGCTCTCAGATTCACAAAGAACCCCATGCTGCCCTTTAAACTTGCCATGAAGTCAAGGAGAACAGGGTGGGGTGGGGAGAGAGGCAGGGTTAATTTTGGGTTAAAGTTTAGTTTCATAATCCAAGTTATAAAAAGAAAGAAACTGAACGGAGAAAACAACCAACAACACTCAATTTATCTCAAGAGTTTTCTTTTTATCTTTCCCCCAAACCCAGGCACAGGTAGGACCGAGGCTTGTTTATAATGAGACCAAAAAGTGCTCAAGGTAAAAAACTAAATGGCACAGGGAGACAGGAGGCAGCTGCACACCATGCCCCCAGGGACCGGGGCTGGGGGGACCAAGGGACACTGGCCAGAGGGCAGGTGGAGCCTGTGGACACTGGCTGTGGTGAGCAGAAGCTCAGGAAGGGGGCCCAGCTCTCTGGACTTGCCTGCCAGTCTGCCCACTTGCCAGCTCTCTGGCAAACTGCCCCTCGGCAGCCCCTGAGAACTCCATAGTTCCCTCCAAACAAAACCCCAATGGATGATTCGGGGGAGTGGATCCTTTGTAGCCCGAGGCAGTGCCAGTTTGCATGGAACGGATTTTTACTGACGTTTTCTAATGGGCCTCACTGTGCCAGCTTCTCATCACCCAGGGTGTGGGTTTTTGGCATTTGCCCTCTGGGCTTTTAATGCTCTATTTCCTGGTACCCTCACCAGCCCCCCACCCTGCCTGGCCCCACCCTCCTCAGAGCCCTGTTGCATCAAACTAGGCGCTTCCCTGGGTAGTCCAGAGCCCTGTCTGTGGGGTGTGGGGGGAGAGAGCTGCAAACCGTGAGCACTCCGTTCAGGGAGGAGCAGGAGAGGGGAGGGAGCCCAGGGCACAGCAGAAGCCCTGCTCACCTGGGAAGGCAGAGAGCGCTTTGGGGAGAGGGACAAAAGGGACCCTGGGCATCCCGGACATGTCTCAGCTCTGGCCTGACCCCATGATAATGCTGGAAAAGTGTTCCCATGTCAACTTGATGGGTTCCAGACCTCTGAAAGGTTGGCTTTGGAGACTGAAGGGCTGGGGCAACCTCGTGGGACAGAAAGCCCAATTCCCTTGGCTGCGGGAGCTGAGGCGTCTGGCGAAGAAGAGTCTGGGAGGCACAGGGGCTCCAGAAACAGCCGCTTCATTCACAGAGGCCCAGGGCTGGCCCCATGGCTGCTTTCAGGGGCTCTGGGGGTTTAGTCAGAACAGCAAGCCCACCAGTCAGCGCAGCAGGGGCCCAGGGGACAGCCTAGCACTTCTCTAGCTGGCTCAGGGACCCAAGGGAAGGAGGCTGTTGAATTAGCAAAAGCCAAGGAGGGAAATGACCACAGGTACCCAAAGCCAGTTGTCAGGTGATGGGACAGTCAAAGTCAAAAAGAAACTCAGGTTTGTGTTTTTTCTTTTTCAAGGAGAGAATAATAATCCGCCTTTGGTTTGCAGTCCCATGACTGTGACTGATCCCACTCCAAGTGCCCTGGGTGGCCGGGCTTTGCCCGCGCCTCCCTGTCCACCCCCTCCCCGGGGCTGTGGTGAGAGTGGTGTTGGACAGATGCAGCCACACAGATCCAACAGGGCCTTGACCTCCCCCTGCACACTGGGGGCATGCCTGAGAGTCGCCTGTCCCATACACCTTCCTACCTGATCCTCTGGCCGCCGCCACTGCCGCTGCTGCCACTGGTCCATAAGCCGCTGCCGGGAAGCCTGGCCAGGAGAGAGAGAAGCCTGCGTCAAGGAGGAATCCTTGGAAGGGCCAGGCACAGACCTAGGTCCCGGGCCACACAACCCCCGCCCTCCACACAAAGACACAAGTGGGAAGGGATATTCACGGGGCAGCTTTTGAGAGGGGCACAGAGTAGTGGCTGTCAGGCTTCCAGAAGGCACAGCATCTTTAGGTGTGTTTGATTCTCACCCATTTGTCACCCCAGAAGCTGGATCTAGAAGGCCCACAACAATAATTCAAGAATTGTAGGAGGATTTTTTTCTGGAGAAGCAGGCTTGAGCTCCCTGTTGACCCTGCAGTGACACACGGTGGCTCCCTGGGGCTGTCCTGAGCAGAACCGAGTGTGGCCGGGCTGGGCCACTGCTCCTCACAGAGATCCTGGCAGAGTGGTCAGCCCTGCGCCACAGGCAGGAGCCACTTGTGACAGCCTCGACAGGCAGGCACCTTGGTCGGGAGCTGGCTTAATTCCGGCTGTCCTCCGAAGGCTCCGAAGGTCAGCGTGGCATTTTAAACTCCAGCCTTTTATCAAAACATCACGTCAGCAGCATCACAGCCCCAGACCCAAGGGTGAAGCATTTGGGGGTCCCAGTCGCATATACGCATATACATGGAGCCAGATGGGGGAGAGAGTGAGGGGCTGCAGGGGTCTATGTGGGGTGAGCCCTATGGCTTTATTTGATCTCTGTGTTTCAACTTCCTGAAGCCATTGTATGAATTTAGATGTGGCTCTTGGGTCTGAGCCCCATGGTCCAGATGAAGCTGGCACTGGGGGGTCTCCTGGGGGTCCCTGGAGTCCTTCTTGATCAAGACTTACGCTATCTAAAAACGCACTGGGTAGCAAGGCTGTTCCAGCAATGGGAGTAACAGCCAGGAGGCCAGGGTAGCCTCGTGTAGCTGCGGAATCCAGATGAAGTCTGCCAAGTCCCCTCCCCTGGGCTTCTCTCAGCCACCAGCACGTGCACGCACAGCCTAGTGCTGGGACACACACAGATAGACTCCCCTACATATAAAGACAAACACTCTCTGCCATCCAGGCAGACGCTTGGAGGCCTGACCCCAAGACCCATTTCCAATGACTGTGGTTTAAATGATGTGCCAGAAGCCAGCTGCAAACTCAATCAACAGCCCCCACACCAGGGCTGCTCAACTTGAGCCACTGAGCCTTTTAAACAAGGAACTTCTACAGGACAAGAGGAAGACATGCACCGTCGAGGGCAGGGAGCAGAGGAGGGAGGAAAGCGGAGACAGCTCCCCAACACAGCAAACTAGAAGCCCACTAAACTCTAAGACTATTGACCTAGCTACACGGTACTACTGAAGGGAAAGAAGTTCAAAGGGGAACAAGCTATTCTAAAAAGGTCAGGCTAAGCTACTTAAAATGTCAATGAAAAGAGACATACTTGCATTTAAATATGGTAATAGGGCTGTTGAAGGGGGAAAAAGAAAGATCCAGGTGAAATGAATGTACGGTTGTCCCTGGCTGCAGGTCTCCCAGCTCCCATGAAGACCACGCATGGTGACTGGAGGCCCTCCCTTCCCCAGAAGGCAGCAAGGAACCCAGAGGCAGACCAAGGAAGGGACCCCCAACCAAGTCCTCTCCCCATGTCTTCCAGGCAGGATCTAGATTTCTGAAGATGAGGGTCCTGGCAGACATTGCTGAAGAAAAATAAGAAGTCAAGTTATTTCTCTCTGTCCCAACCCCCAGGACACCCAGGCTTCTGCTGCTGTTAGAGCAAGGCCCAGGGGGTGCTGGAGGGAGAGGACGCAGGCGAGTCATTCCTTGGTACTCCTTACCAGGCGCTTACAATGGAAGGTGTCCTCGGAAGCATGGAGGAAAGCCTGCGGGGAGGGGGAAGGAGGAACAGAGTTGGGGAGGGGAGTGTAGTCAATAAGACGACTTGTTAACAAAAGGTCTATTTTGGACAAAAAGTCTGAAAGAGGAAGAAAAAAAAACATATCCAAGAAAGGAAATCCATTATCCTTAATCTCGGATATAGGCTCCTGCTGGAGGTGGAGCATCAGATGCTGCTGAGGGCTGGAATGTCATCTCCACCCTGGAGAGGGAGGGTAAGCCGGAGTGACAGGTGAGAAGAGGGGCTGAAGGAGCAGAGCTACCTGGGCTGCCCCTCACACGGGACGGGCAGCCACTCCGTAGCCACCACCCCCACTGCCTCTCTGCCCTCCTAATGAAATGCCAGGGCCATGCCAACACCTGGCCTAGCCCCTTAGGAGCCTCCTGGTGGGGAGGGGACGGAGCTTGCACCAGCATCCTGCACAGCAGGCCTCCTGGCCCCCTTCCCCTGCTCATCGCCATCCCCTCCCTTCTATTAGGCCATCCAGCCTCAACAGTCACTCCTCATCCCAAAATACATTCTCCATAGGACCTGGCAGACAGGCTCCTGATACCGAGTCCCAGGGCCAGGTCTCTTCTTGGTGGCTGGGCTTGCAGGAGATGGGCAAACACAGATACAAGGTGTGTGTGCGCGTGTGTGTTAAGTCTATGTGTGTTGGGTATGTGTTAAGTGTGTGTGGGGTGTTTATGTGTGTAATGTGTGTTTGTTGGGTATATATGTGTTGGATGTGGATATGGATGTGTGTGAGTGTATGTATGTGCTGGATATGTGTGTTGAGTGCACGTATTAGGTACATGTGTTGGGTGTATGTGGATGTGTGTGTTGAGTGTATGTATGTGCTGGGTGTGTGTATGTGTGTTGAGTGTGTGTACTGTGTACATGTTGGGTATATGTGGATATGTGTGTTGAATGTATGCATGTATTGGATGTGTGTGTTGAGTGTGTTGAGTACATGTGTTGGGTTTATGGATGTGTGTTGAGTACATGTGTGTTATGTGTTGTGTATATGTGTTGGGTGTAGTGGATGTGTGTGTTGCGTGTATGTATGTGCTGGGTGTGTTGTGTGAGTGTATGGATTGTGTACATGTGTTGGGGGTATGTGGATGTGTGTGTTGAGTGTATGTATGTATGGGGAGTGGTGTGTGTGTGTTGAGTGTATGTACTGTGTACATGTGTTGGGTGTGTGTTGAGTGCATGTGTATGTGTTGTGTATATGTGATGGGTGTGTGTGGATGTGTGTATTGAGTGTATATATGCATTGGGTGTGTGTGCAAGTGTATGTATTGTATACATGTGTGAGGGGTATGTGGATGTGTATGTTGAGTGTATGTATGTATGGGGGTGTTGTGTGTTGACTGTATGTACTGTGTATGTGTGATGGATGTATGTGGATGTGTGTGTTGAGTGTACATATGTATGGGGGTGTTGTGTGTTGAATGTATGTACTGTGTATGTGTGATGGGTGTATTTGGATGTGTGTGTTGAGTGTATGTGTATTGTGCATGTGTTGGGTGGAATGGGGCCACCACAGCTGGGGCTGCCAGATGCCAAAGAGGCATCCTGGTGGCCTGAGCCTAACGCTGTGGTGACGGAGGGCACAGGCTGTCTCCAGGACAGGTCCTTCACAGGACACAGGAGGGGCCTGAGGACCAGGAGGCTCCGGGTGGAAAGGATCCTCCGGGATGGACCTAGGAGGGCTGGGAAGTGCGGAGAGAGAAGCCCGGCAGAGTGGCCATGGCCCTGTCTTCAGCATTTCTCCCCAGGCCTTGAGGAGGCAGGGGTCACCTGGGCAGGCTACTTCCTCGGCAAACCAGGAGCTGGGGTGTCAAGGAGGGGACTGCCTTAGCAGAGGGTGCTGGGGGAAGACTGCAGGGAATCAGGCAGGTGGTCTGGCAGGGCTTAAGGCTTCTTCACAGGGCCTCGGGCCAAGCAAGGCTGTGGCAGAGCTCCTGGGTCCATGGGTGTCCACGGCTGCCCACAACTACCCAGCACCCCACTGCCCAGAGTGGGAAATGATCACTCCCTCCACTGCTGGAAATGCGGTGGGGTGGGGGTTCCTCCTCAATATAGCTTCCCTGGCCAACGTGTGAAGGGAGCCGTCAGGCTCCTCCTCCTGAGGCAGGGCAGCACGGCAAACAGCAGAGCACACGGGCTGGGGGCCTGTCTGGGTTTGATTTCTGATTCAGCCACTTACTAGCTGTGTGACTTTGGGCATGGTGCTTATGCTCTTTGCCTTGATGTCCCTAGCTGTAAAGGAGATGACCATTTTAGTCAGGATTAATATATGCAAAGTGCTTAGATGAATGCTTGGCAGTGAGAAAGCTTAAATTAGTGAGCACTAGGCCAGTCCCAGTGGCTCACGCCTGTATTCCCAGCACTTTGGGAGGCTAAGGTGGGCAGATAACTTGAGGTCAAGAGTTCAAGACCAGCCTGGTCAACATGGTGAAACCCTAACACTACAAAAAAAAAAAAAAATTAGCCAGGCGTGGTGGTGCACACTTGTAATCCCAGCTTCTTGGGTGGCTGAGGCACAAGAATCACTTGAACCCAGGAGGTGGAGGTTACAGTGAGCTGAGATCGTGCCACTGTATTCCAGCCTGGGTGACAGACTCTGTCTCAAACAAACAAACAAACAATTCTTTGGCTGGGCATGGTGGTTCGTGCCAGTAATCCCAGCACTTTGGGAGGCTGAGGCTGGTGGATCACCTGAGGTTGGGCGTTCAAGACCATCCTGGCCAATATGGTGAAACCCAATCTCTACTAAAAATACAAAAATTAGCCAGGCATGGTAGCTTATGTCTGTAATTTCAGCTACTTGGGAGGCTGAGGCAGGAGAATCGCTTGAACCTGGGAGGCGGAGGTTGCAGTGAGCCAAGATCATGCCATTGTACTCCAGCCTGGGTGACAGAGCAAAACTTGATCTCAAAAAAAAAAAAAAAAAAAAAAAGAAAGAAAAAAGAAAAATTGGTGACAGCTGTTATGATGATGAGGCCTACCAGCGGTCAGCCCTGTCTTCAAGACAGGACTCTTCTCCAGGCAGGGGTGTTCTACTGTCTCCACTGCAGGAGCCATGGTCAAGTGGTAGTAAGCACACAGGGGGCCTGAATTCCTTTACTGTTTTTATTTTTTATTTTTATTTTTTATTTATTTATTTATTTTTTTGAGACAGACTCTCACTCTGTTGTCCAGGCTGGAGTACACTGGTGCAATCTTAGCTTGCTGCAACCTCCGCCTCCTGGGTTCATGCAGTCCTCTGTGTCTCAGCCTCCTGAGGTAGCTGGGATTACAGGTGTGTGCCACCATCCCAGCTAACTTTCTTTAATTTTTTATTTTGTATAGGCGAGGTTTCACCATGTTGGCCAGGCTGGTCTTGAACTCCTGACCTCAAATGATCTGGCTGCCTCAGCCTCCCAAAGTCCTGGGACTACAGGTGTGAGCCACCTGAATTTCTTATTGATAACAGTGTGCCTGGCCTGAATTTCTTATTGATAACAGTGGTGTGGTATCCTTCATAATGGCCCCACTTCACAACATCATTTTAGTGGAGCTAAATTTCCATAGCTCAAAATAAGAAGACACATTCTGTTTAGCTCTAACGACAAGTGCGCCAAGGGGTCAGGCATGACCCCAGTGGCTTAATACCTACCATATGTTAATAGTAAGACCAGCAGAAGAGAGAAAAACATTTGGCTGATCAAATCTCAGAGGGCCTGACAGCTACAGGTTGGCCAAGTGGCACTAAGGTACTAGGAATGTATTATGCTCCTCCTGTTTGGGGACCTGAATTTCAAAAAGAGGATGCCTGGGTACAAAAGAATGAAGCACCAACAGTGGAATTCTAGGCATGAACAGACGCCACAGCTTGTCGGAGCTGTCATGTTTAATGGGAGTCAGACTCAAAGACCCATTCTTGCTACAGTGGCGTTCCTCTGTCCTTCAAGAGGGATAAACAAAAGAATCACCCGGCACGGCCTCACAGCCCAGCCTCCAGCCCTGGCTGGCCCCGCTTTACTGAGCAACTGGATACCACACTTCACCTCTTTGGCTCCTGTGTAATTTTCCTCTGTTGCAAGGAGGTTGGGCAAGATGACCTCTAAAGTCCCTTTGCCGCAGACCCTGCTTGAACCTGTGTGAAGGAGGATGACAAATCCAAGTCCTCTGAGGTTGGTGCTAACACAGCTCTGGGGTTAGTGACTCATCTAAGTGAAGGATGTCACCAACCTGCTGATATGGATGAGACACTTTGCTGGACTTTTTGGAGTTATGAAGATCTAGTGCAAATTAGAAGTCAATGGTGCTTTTAGGTTTTGGGATTTTTTTTTTTTTTTGAGGATTATAGGATACCACACTTACTTTTTATTGCTTCTCTGGCACTTACCAGCTTCTTCCTTACCTAAGCACAGTTATTTTTGTGTGCATATCTTATTTCTCTTGCTGGGTGACAAACTCTTCTAGGGCAGGGACTTCAGCCACATGTCCCATTTAGGATCCAGCCCAGAGTCTACCCCACAGAAGACTGTCAGTGAGCATCAGCTGATGATGGTCAGGATGTTCTGATGCAGTGGATGAGGGTCTGAGCCAGGAGACCCTGGCGCTGTTCTGGGTAAGCTGCCGCTGAAAGGCAGCACGGCCTACAAGCTGCAGCCTCCTTATCCCCACAAACCTCCACCCCAGGGTGGGGTCACGTTCAACACCCCTGGAGGGGCCAGGAGCATGATTCATCCAGCAGATGGGACACAACTATGGCACATAGGAGAGCCCTGCTCTGTATAGGTGCTGATTCTCAACCCTGGTTGTTCACTGGAACCACCTGGGAAGCTTTAACAAACTCTGACTCTTGGGTTCCGCTCCTGCGATTCTGATTTACTTGGTCTGCAGAGCAGCCTCGGCACTAGGCCCTTTAAAAGCTTCCCAGGGCCAGGTGTGGTGTCTCATACCTGTAATCCCAACACTTTGGGAGGCTGAGGTGGGAGATTATTACCTGAGGTCAGGAGTTCAAGACCAGCCTGGCCAACCTGGTGAAACACTGTTTCTAACTCAACTACAAAAAAGCTTGTTGGGTGTGGTGGTGGACACCTGTAATCCCAGCTACTCAGGATGCTGATTCATGACAATCACTTGAACCTGGGAGGTGGAGGTTGCAGTGAGCCCTTTTGGTGCCATTGGACTCCAGCCTGGGTGACAGAGCCAGATTTTGTCTCAAAAAAAAAAAAAAAAAAAACTTCCCAGATGACCCCAGTGTACAGCCCAAGGCTGTAAAAAAGTAAAATTGTGGCACACATCTTCAGTCTGCCAGCCCCTCCACTTTGCAGAAGCAAAGGAACTCCTGAGAATACAGGGTTGGTGCTGACTCTTGCAGCTGGTCACCTGTGAGAGCCAATGCCAGTGTCTCCACTCAATGCAGTGGTCTTGGTCTAGCCTGGAGGGGCTTTAACCCTGGCCCCGACCCCGCCCACAGAATTGCGGGGAGGGACCCGGGTCTCTGTGTCTTTTAAAGGCCTTCCAGATTATTCTGATGCACAGTGCAGGCAGAGAACCCTTGATGTAGAGAAAGCTTGGGGGTCTTGGTTTTTAATTGCCACTTAGCTACTGAATACTCCCATGGGCTGGGGAGTATCAGGCCATGAACGCTTTTCTTTGCCCTCTCTCCCCTTCTTGGTCTGAGAAGACACTGGCCTGGGAGTGGACTGCCTGGGGTATGGTTCTGGCCCAGTTGCTACTTATTTCTGTGACCTTGGATGAGTCAGTGGCCCCTCTATGCCTCTCTCAAAGGAGAAGATGAGAGAATCCTGAGGCTCCTTCTGGCTCCAATAGGTGTGATTAAGGGGAAGCTTTATAAAAGACTCTCTTGTATTAGGCATCATCACCAGCCTGAATGCTCCATTATGAAAGAATTTTTCCTATGTTGTGCTTGCTTAAGGCGCTCTCCGCCCCCTTCCCCAGCACGCCCAAATCTCCCCAGCAGCAATTTCTATAGATGGTTCAAACATTCTTGGCTAAACCCAATGTTGCTTCACTGAATCCAAACACTAAAAAATAAGCAACCAAAAGAAGAAACTGTCACCCAGAATGTAGGAAGCATGTCCTCCAAGAGTTTGGAAACACCGCCATCTGTCATCCTGGCTGGCCCGGGATGCTCCCACCTCCCGGGCAGACCAGCCTGATGCGACAGGGCTGGCTCTTTTCAAGGAAATCCACAGTCCTGACTTCTATGCAGAGAAAGAGAGTGGCTGGAGGCTGCAAAGGGGTGAGAGTGGAAAAAGGTGGCTGGGACATGCTTGGAGTGGGAGGACCAAGGAATTCCGATCAGAACAGAGGGTGTAAAAAGGAGGAGTAATTGAGAACCAAAGGGACACACTTACATAATCAGACTGTCACATTTTGATTTGAAGGAAGTAGATGTATTTCCATTTGGAAAACAAAACAAAACAAAACAAAAAAACGTACCCCAGAGTTCTTGGCATTTAAAACAGGAATCTGGTTTAAACACATATTTTTAGGAGAAGGCCTGACATTCCCAAGGGAATGTCACCAACACATCACTCCCATGGAGACCCCCGGACAGAGGAGAAGGTTGGGGCTGCTGGTTGGGGAAGGGGGTGCTGGGGAGTGAATATATGGTCTGGAAATGCTTCGCCCTCCGCTACCGCTGGGAAAACGACAAGCATTTGGAACCTGTCATCTGTCCCCCTGCAGAGGGGCCCAATGTGAAGGCCAGGCCTGTCTGCTGGGAAGGGTGAGGTTAGCAGCGCAGGTTGGTCCTGTTGCCTAAAGGAGGAAAGGGGTCCTGCAGTCAACAGCCCTAAGGGCGTCAGTTCCTAAAACACAGGGATGGCACGAAAGTGCCCCAGATAATTTTGAATACAACTGCTGCTTAGCTTAATTTTAAAAAAAGATACGTGACTCTTCAGACTGATAGACTAAAAGGAAGGTGCACTGCCATGTCATACCTTCGTGAGGTTTCAGGGAAGTATTTCTATCAGGGCACCTCTGTTCGGATGAATGGGTTTATGGAAGCAGAAAACAGAAATCAGGCTGCACCCTTGGGAAGCAACCAAGAAATCCTCAGAAGAGACATGTGCAGAAGCAGACGGCCAGCCAGGAGGGGAGGGTGTGTGTCTCTCCGCAGGTCCCCTGCAACTGGCAAGCACTCAGGAGACACAGCAGAGCACCTGTCCCACCCCACTGATCCAGCAGAGGACCAGGAGTAGGTGTAGACCGTTCCCTGCACTCCCAATGCGGGGCCCTTCCCAACTTGGGATCTTCTTTTTGGCAAAAAGATTCTGCAGCTTGAGAATTGGGCTTTGGTCTCAACCTCAACCGGTCTCCAGATCAGAATGTGCAGTCTTGGGCTGTGGAGGGAGGGTAGGAGTTGCTGTCGCCACCCCCAGCGTCTCTGAAAGGGGGCATTTTCATCCCACCTCTAGGGGGTGCTCCAGGCCCACAGACGAATTCCACAGAAATTCCTCCTGCCTCCCCTCTTCCCGTAGGCTACCTTTTCTACCTGGGCTGCACAGAAATCCCCTGTGGAGCTTGAAAAATACAAGCTGGGCCCTACCTCCAGAGATTCTGATATGATCTGTCTGGGGTACAGCCAGGGCAACAGAAACTGCCAAAGCTCTCCTGGGAATTAACTTGCAGCTGGATCTGAGAACACTGCAGTAGGTAGTTAGTGTCCTGCGACTCCCTTGGGAGGCCGTCAGCACAAAGCTCTGTCTGGGGACTTTGGCCCAGTATCCTCCCTGGGCCCCTTCTACTCCTGAATCACTGAGTCCCTCCCCAAAGAGGGCTGAGGCCCCATTCAGTACCTGCACTCACCCAGAACTTCTGCAGTGAGTGCAGCAGACCGCTAACTCAAGACCCATTCTCAGCCCTGTGCCCTCTAGAAAATATTGAGTGCCTACTACAGGCCAAACTCTATTCTAAGCACTGGAATCATAGCCGTGACCAACACACACAGTCTCTGCCCCCATGGAGCTTAGAGTTCCTAGCTGTGGACAGCAAAGGGGCTCTATTTACGGGACTGGGGTCCCAGGACAGGCTGCACACAAATCAACTCCCCAAGGACAGGCATTTGGCTAATGGTAAGCTGGGCCTGGCCTAAAGGAGGCTATGGCTCACTCTTCCAGGAGGAAGGTTGGGGGACCTGTGCCTCGGACCCCTCTAGCCTGGAACCAGGCCTTTGGCTGCATCTGCTCTATGGTCTTGTAGCTGAGCTCAAGGACCTGGTGGCTACACCAAATGCCGCTTGAAGACAGAACAGGCACTCAGAAGGCTGGATCCTCAGGGATGGGAATGCGGGAGTGGCCGTTCCAATGAATCCTCTTCTCAAGATCAAGGGGCAAGGGAGAAAGAGAATGGAGGTATTCCCACATGATCTTGTCCTCCCCTCTCTCACCACTTTGATTCAATTCAGCTAAAAAAACTACTGAGCGGGACACATGAGTAAGACACAGGTAATTCTTTCTAGTCACTGCCCATCAAGGTGGGGGCAGGGGACAGATCCCTGGCTTCAGAGGCCCTGGAGAATTTCAGCCTCGGTCATCAGTGGCCTGACCATCTAGGGCCTTGGAGGTGATGTGGGTTTCGCTGCAGTGCTGGCCAGACAGTTAGCATCAGTAATGGCTGGTTATTACACGGGCTCCGGCGCTGGTTCCTGGCCCTAGGAGGACACTCAGCTCAGCATCACTCTCTGGCCAGCAGGACTTCAAGGGAGTGTCCACATGGAGTTCATTCCAAATACAGCCCTCGCTATCCTGCGCCAGCAGCCTGGAGCTCCTCCACAGGCCAGGGACACCCACTTCCCCACAGAACAAACATCTATCTGCCTGTCTTTCTGAGACCCAGACTGAGACCTTCAACATGAAGGGATTCCAGCTTCTAACAAGGCATCAACTATCTTGAGAGTTTTTCCTTCTATATCACACCTTCCTCTTCCCTAACTTCTCATAACAACAGCAATTTCTGCTTTTGAGCCACTCTCTCATCTACCACAAATGGATGTCAGGACAAACCACCAATGTTCTGACCACTGATCCTTTCAGAGCTCCCTGTTCCGATGCTTTTTACACTTCTCACTGTACCCACAATTTCAGACACCCAATTGCCAGAGTCACAGTTGTGCTTCCTTCCAACAGGGTCTCTTGCTGAGACACTGAAATCTTAAACTTCGTTTGGGCTCCTTCTCCACGCCTGCTTTCTCCCCAGCTTCATGCCACATGGGCTTTTTCTTTTTTTTTGAGTTGGAGTCTCACTCTGTCGCCCAGGTTGGAGTGCAGTGGCATGATCTTCGGCTCACTGTAACCTCTGCCTCCCAGGTTCAGGCAAGTCTCCTGCCTCGGCCTCCTGAGCAGCTGGGATTACAGGCGCCCGCCACTATCCATTATTTTTAGTAGGGATGGGGTTTCACCATATTGGCCAGACTGGTCTCGAACTCCTGACCTCGTGATTTGCCCGCCTCGGCCTCCCAAAGTGCTGGGATTACAGGCATGAGCCACCGCGTCCGGACACATGGGCTTTTTCCACGAATTTGCCCCAGCAGGATCCTAGACCCCAGTCCAATGCCCACCCCCCCACACCTCTGCTGAAAGGACACCAAACACTCAAGTCTTGGGCACTCTTTTTTTACTGAAAAACTCCAGATTTCCTACTTTGGCCCAATCACTAGCTCAGTGAGATGAACATCCGTGATCTTAAGTTCCCTCCCCTAGACGCTCCACTACTTTTGTCTCCTGAGTGATGATGTTTCAGATGTTCAAGGGCAAACACAGTCATGCTGGGCACTAAACCTTTTTTTTTTTTGAGAGAGAGTCTAACTCTGTTGCCCAGGCTGGAGTGCAGTGGTGCGACCTCAGCTCACCGCAACCACCGCCTCCTGGGTTCAAGTGATTCTCCTGCCTCAGCTCCCGATTAGCTGGGACTACAGCCACGTGCCACCACACCTGGCTAATTTTTGTATTTTTAGTAGGGATGGGGTTTTACCACAATGGCCAGGCTGGTCTTGAACTCCTGACCTCATGATCTGCCCCCCTCGGCCTCCCAAAGTGCTGGGATTACAGGCATGAGCCACTGTGCCCGGCCGCTGGGCACTAAACCTTTTACTGGTAGACTGTGGAGCAGTCAGGGAGTCTTAGGGGAGAGCCCAGCATGGTGGGAGGCACTTTGGCTCAGGGTAGCAGCCATTTACCAACTAGTACAGCAATATTTAAAAATGTCCACAGCTGGTAGTTTATACCACTACACTCCAGCCCTCGTTGAAAGCGTGGATGGGAGGACAGCCTTCTCTGTTCCTTACTTTCCTCACCTGTAAAATGGAAGAGCTTGGCTTTGATGATGAGCAAACAGGCATTACACTAATGATCACACAACAGCGGCTGCCATCTGAGCACTTTTCACAGTCACAGAGCATCCCTGCATATCTCAACAAGTCCTTGCTACAACACCACAAGGAAGACATTACTATCCCATTTAACAGATGAAGAAGTCTAGGTCCAGAGAGGTGAAAGCAAACAGTACACATGGTGGTTAAAATCCCGTCTCCCACACTTCCTAGCTGTCAGACCCAAGACAAGTTATTGAACCTCCCTCTCCACCTCCTTCTCCTGCTCTGTAAAACCCGTTAACGACACCTCCTTGCAGGGCTGCAGTGAAGACCAGTGACAGCGAGACGGTGGCACTGGGCGCTCAGCACGGTAATCTGTTGCTTGGTAAGTGGAATAATAACATTTATTTCTATTTTTATTATTATGGCCCAAGGTAATAACTGTAGCGGCGCTGAGAAATCCCTTTGGTGCCTTCCTATTCTAAAATCCTATTAATTTACATGGCATTTCACATCCAAAGAGCTTTAATAGATAACACTGATAATTCGCTTGTGAGTGATGGGGTATGTCTTATCTGAAATGTAAGCTTAACTCTGGTGGGTTAATCTGACAGCAGGAGGCAAGGGCTTGCAGGGGGCCAGTAGGACCAGCTGGGGTGGCCAGTGTCACTTGTGAGGTGATCACCATGGGCATGAATGTGGAGCCTGGCACCCCAGTGCTTGTGCTGGTCAGCTGGACTGATGGTTCCCACTGTCCTCCTGCCTTGATGTGCTGCCCTCGAAACAGGGTCTTGTCCAGCTCCCCCACCTTTTCTAGGAGGGGCTGGACCAGAGGACCCTTCCTGGGTCCTTCCACCAGAGTGGAATCCTGTTGGCTGCTCTGTCCCCAACAACAGGTAGAGGCCCACCTGTCATTCACCACTGTGTCCCCCGCATCAAGGGCAGGGCCTGTGACATAGTGTTTGGTGACTACATGCTAAACACCCAAAGGAAGGATGGCGAGATGGATGGGTGGAGGAGGCATGATAGACAGGGGGATGTGGAGAGGTGCTCCTGGCCTTACCTGAATCCCAGCACCTTCAAAGCTGGTACTAGAGGTCAAGAGAAAGCCTGAAGAAGCCCTAAGCAGGTACCACTAAGGGAACTGTAGGGCTGGCCTCAGACCTTTCCAGGCAAAACCAGGCATGCCCTGGGGCCAGCCAAGCACCTGCTCAGACTCAGCGTGGGGCAGCAGGGCCTCCGGGGGAGGAAGAGGATGCTACACTCACCTCTGCCTCTCCCACCTCAAAGGCAGCCAGCCCTGGCCAGCCAGCATGCAGAGCCCTCTGGGGCTGCACAGCTGTTTGCACAAAGGTGCCAGCAGGGGAACAGCCTCCTATGGCAAAGGTGGGGTCAGCATCCCTGGCTCACAGAGCTTGTGTCCAGGATTCCCTGGGTCTGGGAAGAGTGGCACTGGCTTCCCAGTGCCCAAACCTGTTGTCCAGATGTCTCAGCCCAAGGACCAGGGCAGCCTCTGCCCAGACGGGGAATCCATGGAGGCAGGAATATGAGGGAGGGAAGATACCTACTGTGTCTGGGCCTCCTGCTGGCCCTCGAGGTGGAATACCCTCTCCTCATCATCTGCCTGGCAGACTTCTATGTGGCTTCAAAACTCGGCTCAGATGTTGCCCACTACGGTCCGAATGTTTATGTCCCTGCCAAAATTTCTATGTTGACATCCTCACCCTCCAGGTGATATGAGGAGGTGGGGCCTTCAGGAGTGATTAGGCCATGAGGGCAGAGTCCTCCTGATTGGGATTAGCACCCTTATGAAAGAGACCCCAGAAAGCTGGCCACCCCTTTGACCACGTGAGGACAGAGCAAGAAAATGGCAGTCTACGAACCAGGAAGTGGCCCTCGCCAGATGCCTAGTCTGCCAGTACCTTCATCTTAGACTTCCCAGGCCCCAGAACTGAAATATAATTTTTATGTTTTCTTTTTTTGAGTCAGGGTCTCATTCTGTCACCCAGGCTGGAATGCAGTGGCACAATCATAGCTTACTATAACCCCGAACTCCTGGGCTCAAATGATCCTCCCACCTCAGCCTCCCCCGTAGCTGAGACTACAGGTGTGTGCCCCCATGCCTGGCTAATTTTTTAAATATTCTGTTGAGACAGAGCCTGGCTCGGGTCAGGTGCTGATGACTGTCTCCAGCACTCTGCAGACAGTGTGCTTTTGCCCCAGCTGAAGAGACAGAGAGCAGGGGCAGTGACCCGGTTGGCCAGGGTCTCTCAGGGGCAGGGGACCCAAGCTGACCTGGGCTCTGCACAAAAGTCTCTGTGAAGGATTCCTTTCAGTCTGGAGACGAGGGGGCGGGGGGCACACCTTTGCCTTCTGCTTTGTCCCCGGCTGTCAGGAGGCATGAGCTGCCCAGACCTCAGGCTTGGCATTGCCCTTTACTAGAATTCCACACGCTGAGTAATTGACGGTTTTCTGTTGCGTTGTTTTTTAAGTTGCAGCCTTTCGCTTGTTTCTGCTGATGGAAATGAAAACTGAAGGGCTTGAAGAAAGGTGATTAAGTTCCTGCTAGCAGACTTAATGGGGACTTTGTAAGGCTGGTGGCACAGGGACCTAAGCAGGTGGGGGTGGAGGAAAATGAGATCTGGTGGGTGTGGGAACTCAGTCCACAGAGGACGAGGTGTGGGGTCACCTGCAGCCTCCCTCACTGCAGCTGCTGCCATCCTGCCATAGCTGGCAGGGCCCTCTGCTCCCTGGGCTGGGCTGCCTTCCTTGGTCATGACACTAACCCTTTCTGAAGCACTAGATCATTCCTGGTCCCACCAACCCTCCATCAACCTGTGACGATGTGAGGAAGGATCAATAGCCCCATTTGACAGATGGGGAAACTGAGGCCCAGAGATGGCCTTATTTTCCTAGTGAGCTAAGGGCAAGAACTCAGTCTCCTGACTTCCCGCCTGAGGACACAGGGCTCTGGGCTTTGCCATGGGGTGCTGAGCGCTCACTTAGTCACATTTCCCTTTATTTATGCAGAGGAGCTTCAAGAGGCACAGAAAGCTGATCGAAAGCGAAACCCGCAATTCCCGTCAGTTCAGATTGCTCCAATTCATTTCTGCGAACATTTATTAAGTGCCTATTAGGCTCCGTGCTCTGCTTTCATCTGGGAATAGAGTCAACTCCTGATTTTCCACGCCGAGGGAGGAATGTGGCAACAAGTCCACAGCCCCTGACGAGCCTCACGCCGTGCTGGTCTGGGTTTGGGGTGTGCCACTGAATTCTACTTCTCTGTCTTCTTTTAAAACAGCAGACATGCTTTCCTGACTAAGCTTGCCTTTAATATTCAAATGAGAGGATAAGCCCCAAGTATACACAGGGCCAGGTGGCACAGGAGTGGGCCGGCCACGAGAGAGCTGGCTTGTGATTTGAAATCTGGCTGTGGATCTAATCTGGGAAGGGGTAATCCTTAGAGATGAGGCTCCAGGGCTGAAGGGATGTTCAGATTAGAGGGCTGGTGATGAGACAGATGTGTGGGGGCTGCTGTGTTGGGAGGGCTTTCCTTGGCAGGGAGCATTTCTGTTTACAGTGCTACAGCATCTAGCTGGGGCCGCTGGACGGGCGAGTCCATACTTACGGCAGCCTACCTGGGAAGCTGACTGGTCTGTCTTGGTATTTCAAGATCTGTTTCCCTACTAGCAAGAAATCAGCCATGGCTCACGGGTTGGGCTCCATTTCGGAAGCCAACCAGAAGCACTGCACCAGGCAGAGCCTGAGGATCTGTCAGGGGTCCCAGCGAGGACATTTCTGGGGCGGGGGCAGGAGATGAAGAAAGAGCCCCTTAAAAACTGAAGCAGGAGGAAAGAGGGAGTTTCCACTTACATGCAAATGAGGGGGATCGAGGCAGCCCAGGATAAGGCTGCAGACTCTGGGGAGGGGGCTCTGTGCTCTCCCTAAACTAGGCCAGAGAGAGCAGGACACAGGAGATGCCGAGGCAGGAAGCAGCTCCCTGAGCACACGCCCAGGTCTCGCCCCTCCTGAGTGGGGACTGACCACAGAGGTCTCTGCCACTTGGGTGGGCTGGAGGACGGGGTGGATGGAAGGGCGCTGAAGTTGCCTCCCCCAGTGGCCTAGGTTACCACTCCCAGGCAGGATCGTAGGCCTTGAGCATGGCGGCTGCAGTGTTTTTGAATGTTTTGCAGAATGTAAATGATCACAGATCTGGCAGGTGGGTGAAGCAGGTTCACGACGCAGCCCCTTGCCTATGGCCAAGGCTTCTCTCAGTCACCCTGTGTACACCAACTCCTCCATCTCCTGAGAACCTGGGCTCTCTTCACTGTTTCCACATCCAAGCTCTAGTCCTCAGGCTAAGACAGACCACTAAGCCTCTGCCTTGGCTCAAAGACCAGGAGACTTGACTAAAGCTTATCTTGCAAGCAGACCTACCGACAATGGGCTACAGCACTGCCCCCAGAGGAACAGGATATGCCTGAGCTGGGATATCCCTCTCCTCGGACACCAACTCTCCTAATTCCCCACTCTTTTAGAGTGACTGCAAATCACCTGGCACTGAGGAACCATCAGTGGACAGGAATAGAGAAGGTAAGCTACATGGCAGACAGGCCGGGAGTCCTGGGGCAGCAACTGGCCACAATGCTAATCACAGCCGTCCTTTCTGCTGAGCTAGGAGCTGGTCTCAACATCATTTTGAAGCCAGTACTCATCAGTCAGCATCAGCACCCAAGAGCAAACCTGTTTTCCATTGCTGAAGAGGTGGGAGCACACACTGGCCCTTCTAGAACTAGAGTCCAAGGTCAGCGGGCTGGGGAAGGTTCTCCCTGCCTGGGGACCCGCGCTGCCCCTGCAGTTTGCATGCGGTATCCTGGGAGGGAGGCTTAAGCACCGAGCCATGAGATGTCAGCTCGGCTCCTGGCCACCACGAGTGCTCTGTAGCTGGGGCTACTATTGGTTCCCAAAATGTTGGTTCAGAGACCTTTTGGCGGTTAGGGCCATGTTAACTCCGCTGTCCCCAGTAGAACTGCAAGGTCCGAAGAACCACCAGCCAGCCCCAGGCAGGGAGAGTGGGATGGAGCCAAGCGAGGGGGAGGTGGAGAGGAGAGGAGGTGGGGTGTAGAGAGAAGGGACAGTCCTCCAGGCTCACCCTCACGGCCCCTCACCTCATCAAACTCCTCTGACTCAACTATGGAAGTTCGACCACATCACTCACAACACCCACCATGGCTCCAGCCCTGTAGTTCTCCTCCCACCCACACTGCTTCTGCAAGCTCCCCGGGCACTGAACTATGCACAATCCCTGGGACCTGCAGTGCTTCCTCTGTCAGGTGTGCAGCAGAAATTGCTAAGCGTCCACTAGTAGCTGTTCCACTCTTTGTTAGTGCCAAAATCGCGTATTTCTAGCTGAGCACATGGCTACCTGAAAAAAAGACACTGCTGAGGTTTCCAGCCAACTGAAACTGGTCATGTGACCGAGTTCTGACCAATGGGATCACAGTGTCCTGCATGACTTCTAAGAAGCATTATTAAAGGGAAGAGGTGTATTCTTCTGGGATGAATATGTGATGGCTGGAGTTTAAGCAGCCTTCTTAGACTCTGAGGTGGAGTCTCATGCTGAAGAGAATAGAATGAGATTAGAGAAGAAATCCAGACAATAAATATTATGGAGCCACAGCCAGACTTCTTTTACATGCGAGATAAATGAATTCTTATTTTGTTTAGTGCATTATTATTTTATGTTTTATTACATTTATGTTTCTCTTCTTGCTCAAAACTACCTGATTCAATGTCTAAGCATGTCATTTCTCTGTCTGGGATATACTTCCTTTCATTCTTTACCTGGCTAATTCTATTTGGCTTTTTGAGACCCAGTTCTGGTGTCACCTTCTCTAGAGGGCACTCTGGGCAAGCAGCCCACCCTTCCCTGTCACAGCATACAGAGTTTCCCTCTCTCTTTTCTTTCTTTGAGACATAGTCTTGCTCTGCTGGCCAGGCTGGAGTGCAGTGGTACAATCTCAGCTCACTGCAACCACCGCCTCCCGGGTTCAAGCGATTCTCCTGCCTCAGCCTCCTGAGTACCTGGTACTACAGGCATGCACCACCATGCATAGCTATTTTTTGTATTTTTAGTAGAGATGGGGTTTCACCATGTTAGCCAGGCTGGTCTTGAACTCCTGACCTCAGACAATCTATCCGCCTTGTCCTCCCCAAAGTGTTGGGATTGCAGGCGTGAGCCACTGCGCCGGATCAGAGCATCCCTCTCTCTAGCGAAGTGCCTGTCTCATGATGTTCAACTGGTCTTATTGCTGCTTTTCTCTCCCTTGGCTAGCCCATGAGTATCTGAAGGAGTCAGTCTTATTCACATCCAGATGTCTGGTACATATTTTAGTACCTGATAATCAGCAAAATGGGGAAGGAGGGAAAGAAAGGATAGGGGCGTGACGGTGGGCAGGAAGTCCTAGCAACTCTCTGGCTTCACGTAGGAATCCTGTATCATTCCTTTCACTGATAACGGATCCATCATGGGCGATAAAGATGCAAAAACCACTCTGGAGAGCTGACTTCATAAGAACATCAATGCCCACTATTTCTAAAACTTCCAATTTTATAGTATTTACCAATTTACAAGGCACATTCATGCACATGTTATCCTTTAATTCTAACAACTCAACTAACTAGGCACTTTCATTTTCTCCAGGGCTTGGAGGGTGCATGACTTGGTCAAGGGCACATGGCTACTAAGTGGCCAAGTGGGACCTGGAAACGAGGTCCTCTGGCTTCATATCCAAGAACATTCCCACTGGACACCAGAACCTCCTCCACCTCAGTGCTCTGGGAAGTCAGGAAAGCAAGCCACGTGCACAGCCACACACAGGCCCGTGTGCACGGGTGCGAGCACATGCGTGTGCACTCACCTGGCACACAGATGTGAGGGGCTCCAGATGTGTGTGGCATTTTCACATGAGAGGGGAGCCAGGGTGGGGGAGGGAGCATCGGGGCGATACCGTGCAGCTGGTGCATGCAGATGCTGCGCCACTCTGCTCAAGGACAGACCACCTCAAGCAAGTACAGGGGATGCCAGGAAGCAGGGAGGGCTGGGAACAGGTGGCAGCCGGGGCGGGGGTGGGGGCGCATGCTTTTAGAAACTGCACTAGGCTATCATTGGCGCTGGTTATTCAGTGCATTCACCTCCCCCGGAGCGAGAACAGGACACTGTCAGGCTAAGAGACAGCAGCACACAGCATGTCCGTGGTAAACAATTTATTTTTCTACCTTGGTTGCTTACAGGGGGAAAAATAAAACGTCATCAGGGAGAAGCACAGATGAATACAGAGATGAAGAAAATTCACAATGGCTAAAACGTTTGTGAGGCAAGCATACTAGGACAAGTTCACCAAAGCAAAGCAATTCACAGCAAAACAAAACATGGGGGGTGGGGGCGGGGGGAAGCCTTGCAGATTTTGTTCTTTGAAAAAAAATAATACTCATCGAAAAGCCTGCAGGAAAATAACAGGAAACTAACCAATTATTACATCAAGCATCTTTAATGGGATGAGCCAAACTGCACATGTTGGGTCTCAAGGACAATGACATTCAAATGTATGGATTCACTCACAGCAAATGCATCAGATGGAAGCACGCAGGCCACTTCTCACAAACTACCAGCACAGACAAAGCGGCGACTCTTGAGGGTCCAACTGAGCAGTATACATCATTAATCCAAGAGAGTGGGTGTATTTCAGACAGGGAAGCAGAGGCAGTCAGGCCATGGGAAAAGATCCTTCTAAGGGTGATGGGTGGGAGTGCCAGCCCTCAGATGAGTGAGGCCTGCTCAGGATGGGCCCCCTCCTACCCCAATGGTGCCAGCGGGCAAAGCCAGGCCAGCGCGGGCAGGGAGGTGAGCTGGGGAAGGCGGAACCCACTATGGATTGGTGCCCACAGTGCCTGCCATGTGGGGGCATCTGGGTGACTCCACTGTCCCTTCTCGAAGACAGATGGGCTTAGGATTATGGCAACAGCCAGTGGCCCCAAAAGACAAAGATAGTCAGATAGTGTTTATATAGCTCCTCTTCCAGCTTACGTTTTTCACCTTCTTAGAGAATAGTCTGTCTCTCTGTGTGTTCACCTTTATTGCTGTCCATCGTAAGACACAGGTGCTCCAAGTCCCGTATCTGCAACCCCTCTGGGCCACCAGCACGTCAAAGCTCACCCCATGAAATATCCCCAACAAGCTTTAAAAAATTTTGATGTCTTCTTCCTAGACGCCCCTGAGGAGGCTTTACGAAGTTTGTGAGAAGTTTCCCTCTGGCCCCGTTACATTCTGGGGAAGTGAAGTCAGTCATAATGCATACAAGAAGCAAAGTGGGAGGGGACTGGAGAATAAGTTAAAAAAAAAAAATCGAGTGAAGCAATGAGGACACGAGTCTTTTCTAAGAATTAAAAATCAGAAAAAGAACATTCATTCAAACAGGCAGCTAGGACAGACTTTCAGTGGGTACTGACAGGAGTTGGAGCAGCCCAGGCCAGGACTGTGTCCTCTCCCTCTAGAAATGGTAGCAAACCCCACTTTGCTATGCCTCTCTTAAGAGCTAGTTGATAAAAATTATGTCTTGTGAAATCGGCAAATAGTCTGCAAAGTGAAATAAGAACAGAAATTAACAGATTAAACTGAAATGAGAAGTTGAAGTCCGGAGGGGGGAAAAAGAGAGGAAGCAGGGGAGATCCCTGATCACAACCATAATAATTCAAGACCGGATCCTGATCCGAGTTCCCAACTGGGGTGGACGCCTGGACGTGGGAAGAAGGAGCTTCCCCAGAGTGGCTGGTCACCACCCAGCATTTCTAGAAAAGGACTACTCCCCACTCTAAAAACTATGCCCTCTCTAGGAACACGACATTTATTGTCACAGAATTCTGAAGGCAGGCATAGCCAGGTGCCACTTGCTACCAGCTGTGTGGCCCAGGAAGGTACCCACAGCCCCACGTCACATGAAGAGAATGAGGCTCCACTAAGAGTGATATCTGTGCCCCCAACCAGGTGACATGGATGTTCGTAAGAAGGGGTGAACCCAGATGGAAAGGGGGACCCTTTCTCAAAGGGATCAGACTGCATCTTCCTGAAAGGGAACCAAGGCTACCCGGTTCATGAGTGAGAACAGCCAGGATGAAGAGTTTCGGAGCTCTCTGGGACCTGGGCGTGCTTTTATTTCTCCCAGCGAGCTGTCTCGCATGGCCCTGCTAGGGGGACTCAGAAAGGGGTGGGAGAGGTTTGGGATCCACACACAGCATAAGGGGGGGGCGGAGGTGGGAAGTGGGTAAAGTGGGCACACAGTGAGGACACTGGAAAGAAAGACCATAAAGAGAAAACATCAGGACAGTTGGGAGGTGACATGACTGCTGTGAGATGTCACGAAGTCACAGGATGCCTGGGGCATGGCAGGGGTCCCCAGAATCTACCAGATGGAGACAAGGAGAGGGCAGAGGGCTGGGCTGCCCCATCTCTGGGTCCCCCTTCTGTACCCCAGCCGCCTCGGCCAGATCCTTCGAGAAACCTTCCTTATTGGCATGAGGTGACAGATGGAAGTCAGAGCATCCCAAAGCTTCCCTGACCCAGAGGCCCTGGCCCTGAGGCCGCAACTCCAGCACGCATCAAGTTTGGTTCTAGGAAGGCTGGGCTACTCCCTGCTTTCTTGACTGGAAACGATACACGGACCTACCTAGGCTCTATGTCTGGAAGCACGTGGCTGCCTGGGGAGGCATCTGGGAAAAGCACAGACCCAGCACCCCACAAGGAGCAGCCCGTTTGAGAGGGGGTCAGAAGGGGAATAGACCCCGACCCCAGCCTGGCTCCTCAGATGAGTGGGGCGGGCGGCGAGCCCCAGTCATGGGGCCACCCTTCCCCTTTCATGGCTACTCTACTCTTGCCATCCCTGAGAGCAGGCAGCCTTACTCTTGTGGCCACTGGTGGCCCCTTGCTAGCCATCAGTTAGGAGAATCAAGAGGTTCCCATGGTGAGTGGAAAGGTGGGAAGGATGGGGAAATGGAAGTTTGGTGGCTGAGAGAGAACAGAGCAGCTAACTCCCAAGGTCAGGAAGCTGCCGTCTGTATACTGCAATGCCCCATTTCTGTCCCATTCACACTGAGCTGATTGTATTAAGCTGCAGGGGCTGTGGCCAGGACGAACAGATGGGCCCTGGGTGTAAACACTCCAACCCCACTCTATCCTCCTTCCTCCAGCCCAACCTCCCCCCGCCCACCCCGGTTCCTAAAGCCTTGGCTTTGGTGAAGGGCTGGGCACCCAGGGGACCCTATCTCCCTTTGCCCAGCCTCATTTTGGTCAGTGCTGCATGTCTGTCTGCTGCAGCAGGCTCAGGGGTGCAGGCGACGGAGGCAGAGCTCTAGCAGATGTTTCCTGAGCCAGCTCATGGGGCCCTGGGCAGGCCATCTGATGAGACAGGGGCCTTAGCATGGGGTCCACACTGATGCCCTCCTCCAATTATTCCATGCTAAGATCCCTGAACTCTATCCTCCTGGGACCAGCATCGCACTAGGGGGCAGCCCGATTCTGGAGGGAGGCATGTTGTGCGGGCGGAGTGCACACATCAGTGCTGCACTCACACGGACGAGAGACACGGACCTTCGTGCCTATCAACCCCTGGAGAGGAAGCCAGGGGAGGAAGTGAGAGGAAAAGCTCCCCTAGAACCTGCCACCAGCTTCTGGGCTGAGTAGGACAGGGAGAGAATGAAGCACAGGGGCGCTGACCCCACGGTCTCTCTGGGGAGGAGTGGTGCACATGTGTGTAAGTGTGTGGACCATGCACGCCCCCCCAACAGCACTCCTCTTCCTTTATGTGTTCTAACACCACCAGCCCATAAGAACTTTCTGCGGTGGTGGAAACATGCTACATTCTGCGCTGGCAACAGCCACTTGCCACACATGGCTACTGAATCATTGCAATGTGGCCAGTGTTTCTAAAGGAACTGAAATTTTCTTTTTACTTGTTGTTTTTCTGTGGGGGGATGGAGTCTCACTCTGTCAACCAGGCTGGAGTACAGTGGTGCGATCTCGGCTCACTGCAACCTCTGCCTCCTGCGTTCAAGTGATTCTCTTGCCTCAGCCTCCTGAGTAGCTGGGATGACAGACACCCGCCACCACGCCTGGCTCATTTTTGTATTTTTAGTGGAGATGGGTTTCACCATGTTGGCCAGGCATGTCTCAAACTCCTGACCTCAAGTGATCCTCCTGCCTCAGCCTCCCAAAGTGCTGGGATTATAGGCATGAGCCACCATGCCCAGCCAACTTTAATTTAAATATAAGTTTTAGTAGCTACAAGTGACTAGTATTATTGTACCAGACAAATGGACACTAGGAAAATGGGGGAGGGTGGCAGTTAAGGCCCAGACTGCCTGGTCCAAATGCAGGTCCTGCCCCTTGCATAGTGTGACCCCTTCAGAAGGAGTTTCTACCTCTCTGTGCCTGTGCCTGGGGGTGGGGGAGTCTCCAACCTGGAAACAGGAAAGTCTAATGACAGTGGCTGGTGCGCTGGCCTCTCCGGCGGCGGTCCTTCTGGTGCATGTGCCCTTCCTTCCTTTGGGTCCAGGAGCCTGTGGGCATCCTGAAGCAGCCTGCTGCTGGGGGCATAGTTGGGGATGGCTCCCTTAGTGCAGGCCAAGGCTGAGCCCTCTCCCAGATGGGGAACTGCCCCAGCCCTGGGGGACACTGGTCGGGGAGACCCTGCACTCAAACTCCTCCATCTAGAACTTCTGCTACTGGGCCCGTCTTCCCCGCACCCTCTGACCCACACAATCGGAGAAGGGTACAGACCCCAAAGACCATCCCTCCCAGACCCCCTTTTCCAGAAGAGAGAAGTAAGGCCCGAGAAGTTGAGTGACCTGCCCGTGGCCACTTGGCTGGTTGCTGTCAGAGCCAGGACAAGAGCTTGGGGCTTCCACCGCTGGTTGAGGGATCTGTCTGCCATAGGACGTGGCTCTAAGTGCACCCAAATGCCTCCTGACCTCCCCCCAACCTTTCCTGCCCAGATGCTTGGTCTGAGGCAAAGACCAGGCCAAGCCCTCACTCTGCCCGCCTGTTGGCATCAGAGTGCCATCCTCCAGCGACACATCTTCGCTTCCTTTGCTTCTTAATTCATCACAGACCTGACACTCCCAGGCCTCCAGGTCCAGGCATAACAACCAAACAGGGGTGAAACTCTGCCTGCAGCCCAGCTCCCCATGAGCCAACTGCCTCTCTCTCAGCGGAGAACCCACAGAGGACAAGACTGTCCCTAACACCTCCTCTGGAACCCCGCCTGTCCTTTGCACATGGACACCCCCAAACACCCCAATCTATTTTTCTCTGTATTCTAGGTTTGAGAAAGGCTGGAGAAAAGCATGCCCTGTGAAACATTGCTTCCTTCATTGTCCCTCCCCCATCCCTACAAGACCGTGCGTCCCGTTACTGTTTCTCCCAGGTGGGATCCCAGGCCTGGCAGCTATCTGGAGCTGGAGCAGCCCCAGCGTGTGGTGGGCATCACCGTGGGCTCTGCCTTGAGTCGTGATATCCATGCAGAGGGAAAGGAGAATCTAAACAGCCCGCCCAGGATGGACGGCAGCCCCAACCCCCAGCAGCACAATATCAACACACCCCAGAAGGACACCGAAGCCACAGCGGTCGGGACCAGGCTGGAGGAGGAATGGAGGAAAGGAAGGAAGGGCGAGGAGACATCAGACATCGTGCAGGTGGACACGGGGAGCAGGGAGGCAGGCAAGGGGGGTAGAGGGTGAAAGAAAGCCCTGTGCCTAGGGTTCGGTCCCCAGTGAGAAAAAAGCCGGAAGAGGCTTCAGAAAAAGGAGGTGAGCAGAGGGGGCTCCTGCCTCAGTTCACCTGCTTTTCTTTTAAAAGCTGCCACTCTGAGACACCCAGCACCAGTGAAATATTATACTTGCGTTAATCAGAAACTCTGAGCTGAATCCTGGCCTTGAACTTCAGTGGATTTGAAATTCATCACAGATAAGTCATTTTCAAATGAATGCACGTATGAAATGCATTCTCTTTAGGGGTTCTCTCACCTCCCGCCAAATGCAGCCCACCTCTTACGCTTCCAAAGCCCTGGCAGAGCGAGCCACTTACCTGGGAACTGATAGCCATAGCTAGGAGCAAATCCGGGGTAGCCGCGGCCATAGGTCGCCACGAAGTTGGGGTACCCTTGAACACAAAGAGAAAGATCAGAGTCCTGTTAGCACGGCCGCCTCAGGTCTGGGGTAAAATCTCATGGAAGGTGGCACTGAGGAGGAGCCTGAGTTATTTTCCTTCACAAAATAATTTGTCTCCCATGAGGACTTTTATCAGGGCCTGGGTCACCTCTCTCCTGTGGCCAGGGGTGCCGCTGTCAGCTGTTGCTAATTAACCCGCATTTGGGCGGCCAGACCCTGCAAAGCCCGTGTACTTTCCTGAACCTTCAGAGTAAATGCCACGCATCGGCACCAAACACAGGGCTCGCGCCGGGCTCTGACATTTGGAGAGCTTACCCTGCATGTACTTTACCTTAATGCTATTGACAGTAGGAGATTAAAGTCCTTGTGATGCCTCCTCCTGAGGCAGTGGACAACAGGGCCAGTACCAGACAGATCATGGGATCTCAGGAGTCACAGTTTAGTGGCCAAACTCAGGGCTCATGCTGGGTCTCTGGAAAATGCTGGGCCTGGTGAGCTATGGCCCACATTGCATGGGAGATGCCAGGATCTCTGGAGAATGGTTAGGGGCTGGGTGTGCATACCACAAAGTGTGGCTGGCGTCAGGAGCCCCGTGTGGCGGGACTGGATGGGCATTTCACGGCAGATGTATTGTTTTCAGACCCCCGTCTCAGCAGATAACCTAGCAGGTGAGCAGTTCACTGGAAGATGCTTGTGGAAACTACCACTGGGTTGGCCACTGGGCACACAGGAAACTCAGCTGGCAAGTCCAGGTGCTGGTGTGACCATCTCAGATCTGTCACTAACCCCCAGTGACGTGGGCTGTCATTCAGCTCTCAGGGAGTCATTGTGGCTGCTCAGCCCACTTCGTTCTTCACGTCCCTGCCTGATTCTGGCTACAATGAAGGCCACATGGGCCAGGCTCACTCCGCCTCCTTCCACTCAGTATATTTGTAACCTCAGCACATTCAAGCTCTTAAGATGCCACCACGGCCACCCAACCACCACCATGAGTATGACTTTTGCTTTGACCTTAGAGGTCAATGTCTGGGGTCATTTTTTTGGCTGCCCAGCCCCTGAGCCTCTCCCTGTGTGTGAGTCTTGCAGAGGGGCTCCCCGCCATCACAGAAGCTGATAAGGCCTCCCTCCTCCTCTTTCTGGGGTTGCGGGCTGGGTGGCAGCCCTCCTTGGGATCTGCCTCTGGTGCAGGAAAGGCAGAGGAGGAGTGACTAGTTCAGAATTCATTCTGGTGTCAGCAGCAGAACCCAGCATCCAGTGTTGGCAACAGTGGCCCCTTGGCCAGGCCATTCCTGGGTTGTCCCCTTGGCTAGGGCTAGGGCTCTGACCGCCCAGCTCCCCCAGTTCCTGTCTGTTTTCTGAGTCCTGTTCTCCAGCCATCCTGTCGATTCTCCAGCACTGCCCAAGCTCCTTCTGATAATCTCCTTTGCTGCTTACAGCAGCCAGGGTTGCTTCTGTGGCCTGTTATCAAAACACTGGCAATTACTTTGATGGGTGGACTTATGACAGCCTCCAGGCTCTCCAGCAAGGACGGTGACAGTGACACTTTGCACATATGTCTCTGCCCTTCTACACAACCCCTTTAAAAATATCCCTGCTCACAGCTCTGTGGTCTCATCACCCACCGGCTCAGAGGCTTCTCACACATCACACTGACCACTTTCTGACCTTGCAAAGTGAGGGCCAACGGAGGAGGGTCACTTACTAAATTCCCCTTGCCTGCACTCGGCATCAGGAATCAGAGCTTGCTTGTCATCCTGCTGCCTACTCAGAGCTTTGGTGTCTTGGAGCTGGGCCCCACCGTCCCTCACTTCCTGGTAGATGTTGGTGCTGTGGCCTCTGTCTGGTATCTGCGGATCTGCCATCAGACCTAGAGCAGAAACTCACAGGTCTGCAATCAGAAGACCTGGGTTCCAGTCCTGCCTCTGGCCCAGGACCATGCCCTGGGGGCTTGTTATGATTCGATGTTTGTGTTCCCCTAAATTCCTATGTTGAAATCCTAACACACAAGGTGATGACCTTAGAAGGTGGGGCCTTTGGGGTGTGATGAGGTCATGAGGTGGAGCCCTCATGAACATGCCCTTAACGAAGAGACCTTCTCCCCTTCCAACACGTGGGGACACAGTTAGAAGGCGCCAGCTGTGAGGAAGTGGGCCCTTCCCTTACCACACATGGAATCAGCCAGCACCTTGATCTTTACTTCCCAGCCTCCAAAACTGTAAGAAATAAATGCTTGCTGTTCATAAGCCACTCGTCTATGGTATTCTGTGACAGCAACCTGACTTAAGATAGGAGTCTTCCTGGCTGGGCACCGTGGCTCACACCTGTAATCCCAGCACTTTGGGAGGCCAAGGTGGGTGGATCACGAGGTCAGAAGATCGAGACCATCCTGACCATGGTGAAACCCCAACTCTACTAAAATACAAAAAATCAGCCGGGTGTGGTGGCACGCGCCTGTAGTCCCAGCTACTTGGAAGGCTGAGGCAGGGGAATCACTTGAACCCAGGAGACAGAGGTTGCAGTAAGCTGAGATCGCGCCACCGCACTCCAGCCTGGTGACAGAGCAAGACTCCATCTCAAAAAAAAAAAAAAAAAAAAAAAAAGACAGGAGTCTTCCTTTTTCTCCTGGAGCCCAAGTCTTGTCACCTGTAGAAAGCCTTGCAGGTCCCTTGCAATAGTGATGTGCCCAAATTCTCAAATGAGACCAGCTATGGCTCCACTCCCTTGCTTCCGCCAGAGCCTTCCCAAATGTGCGGTCACCGCTCACTCACTGGCCCATGGAACTGACCCTACCTCCACAGGATCTTGCCACCTGGTCCTTCTCGTGCGCTTACTTCCCAGCGCTTGGTGACTCTCATGGGCAGAAGTCTGCCCAAGCGAGGCAGAAGGACCCAGCAGCTGTGCACTGCCTGCGAGCTGAGTGCCCGAGCCAGTGGGATGCTGAGCTCAGGCACCCGATGGGGAAAGAAGGGAGGAAGAATGGCAAAGGCCAGGGTGCAGATACCTTAAGTGGACGCATGTATACTGGCTCCTTCCTTTGTATTTATTTCATGGCTGGGGAGATCAATTCTCCTCCCAATTAATCACCTGCTATCAAATCGGATTTTGTACTAGATTTCTTATACCCTTATTTCAACAATATTGATAAACAGATTATATGCAAACAGCCAAGTCATGGCTGCCTGGGGGCTTTCCTGATGAAAATGGCTCCTTTGCTTCTAACCTCAGAGCTCGGGGTCTTGAATATTTTAGTGTTAATCTGACAGCAAAAGCATAAGCCCATGTGTCACCTTCCCTCAGGGAGGGTGGGAAGTGGTAGAACAGCCAGTCCCTCCCTGCACTGAGGCAACCAATACAATGCAATTATATCTGCTCTCTTCCCGGCACCCCGACGAGGCTTCAACAAGAAAGATGAAGAGCATGGTCAAGTTCACCCCAGCTTTGGGTCTCACCCCACTCTCCCTGGACACATCAGTACTACGGTCTCCCAAACCACAAAGATGAGAATTCAGCATCTGCCAGAGCTGGGAAATCTTATCTCCACCCCCCATCACCGAACATCCTCTAGGTCAGGCAGATGAAATCATAAATTTATAATACAACATTACTTCAATTTTCCTCTTCATTTACTGCTGTGCAGCCCAGCTCTGCTCAAATGGCTCACAGCCCCAGCCACATGGGGGAAATTGGCTGGCTGCATATCAATAGCACATTACAGCAGACCCGTGCAGACGCTCCATCAAGCCACATTACGGCGGGATGACCCAGCCACCACTTCCATTAGCAGCTGGGCCCGTCCCACACTGGCCACTGCACAATTTATTTGCTCCAATACTCTGGACGCCTGATCAATCCCACAGTAATTATCTCTTGTCACTAAAGTCAAAAAAAAAAAAAAACCAAGGCTTCTGCTGGAGTGGCCACCTCTCTTACGGATCGGCTTTCCATTGTAGAAGCAAGATACAGAAATCAACAATAGAATTTGGATTTGCCAGTGAGCTCATTTCGAGGCCCTATTTCGAGGATGCTGACAAAGTTCTCAAAACTGTGGTTCTGGTTCTAGATCTCTGCTACAACCCTAGAGATGTTTCCCTTCTAGATGGGTCCATGACTCATCCTCTCCTGGGCTCTGTTGTTCAGCTACTTGGAGTCATGGAAAACGGCTCCCACCAGGCCCCAGACGTGAGAGACAAGAGACAGGGCTGTTTATCCAGGGAACTGCCAGAGCGTGACACATTGCTGCGTGATGTTTAGGGCACTGCCTGGGGCACCGCATCGGCTCTGTGAGGTCTGCAAACAGACTAAACACCAAGTGCCAAGAGTCCTTCCTAGGCAAGGATGTGAAGGCCAAAGTCTACAAAGATGCTTTGCCCCACGATCACACTGAGTTGCAGGGGTTTCTCCAGACCTGTGCTGTCCAATTCAAATTATATGTAATTAAAAGTATGTAAAATGAAAGCTTCAGTTCCTCAGTCTCAAAAGCCACAACTCAAGCGCTCAGCAGATACCGGGCACAGGTGGCTAGCGGCTACCATAGCGGCCAGTGTAGTCAGGACCTTCCCTCCCTCACAGGAAGTTCTATTAGACCGCTCTGCTCTAAGAGGGACAATTAAGAGCTGAATTCTGGGTTTCCTCTGTCCCCTAGGAAGTGGCTAAACAAAGGAACACTTCCTGGAGAATAACCTCAACAGGTATTTTTGGGAAAGCCAGATCCCAGTTGACACTGAGTCTAGATGTGTAGTTTTAAGTTCCAGCCAATCTCCAATCTTTTGATCTGTTAGTGAACGTCAGCAGATTATAGCTTCCTAGTCTCTGTTCTCAATGATCCTTTATTTATTTTTTGCCTGCATTTCAGAGGGGCTTAATGTCAGGGAACACTGATTCAGGATTTCACAGCGGCTTCTCGGTACAACTCTGCCTCAGAATGCTTTTGGCTAACATGCTTTAGCTGATCATCAACGTCTCTCCGTTTCTAGGCCTGCCAGGGGGAAGCTTTTCTTTAAGGGCTCAGCAATGAGTTATTTCTCTAACACACCTATCAGCATGTTAAATAAACAGCATGTGCCCAATGAGACCAAGAGAGTTAAAGGCAGTGGAATTATGTGGTTGAGGGCAGAGAAGGCTCAGAGAAATCAAATACATCAACAATCATCATGTGTTTGCTTTTTTTGTTTTTGTTGAGTCAAAGTTTCGCTCTTGTTGCCCAGGCTAGAATGCCATGGTGCGATCTTGGCACACCACAACCTCTGCCTCCTGGGTTCAAGCGATTCTCCTGCCTCAGCCTCCCAAGTAGCTGGGATTACAGGCATGCACCACCACGCCCGGCTAACTTTGTATTTTTAGTAGAGACGGGATTTCTCCATGTTGTTCAGGCTGGTCTCGAACTCCTGACCTCAGGTGATCTGCCTGCCTTGGCCTCCCAAAGTGCTGGGATTACAGGCATGAGCCACCGAGCCCGGCCACGTATTTGCTTTTATTAAGTTCACCTTCATTAAGAAAAATGAAAGAGATTCTATCACATTGAGTTGGATAACTGTGAGCATCTCTTGGTGCTGTGAGGCAGTGCCACAGTCTGAGGGGCTGCAAAAGACCTTTTCTGTTTTTTTGTTTGTTTTTGAGACGGAGTCTTGCTCTGTCACCCAGGCTGGAGTGTAGTGGCAGGATCTTGGCTCACTGCAACCTCAGCCTCCTAGGTTCAAGACATTCTCCTGCCTCAGCCTCCTGAGTAGCTCGGACGACAGGTGTGTGCCACCATGCCCGGCTAATTTTTGTGTTTTTAGTAGAGATCGGATTTCACTATGTTGGCCAGGTTGGTCTTGAACTCCTGACCTCAGGTGATCTGCCCACCTCAGCCTCCCAAAGTGCTGGGATTATAGGCATGAGCCACTGCGCTGGCCTGCAAAAGACCTTTTCTAAGGGTCTTAGGTGACTCTGTTTTGTCCGGCTCAAAGGTGGGAGACCTGGACTAAGGATAACCCCTACTCTTCTCTTCTGCATTCCTTTTAAGGAGTTCCCATCCAGTTGATTATTCTGTGATTCTGTCAAATGCTATAAAACCTAAAACCAAAACAGGTGTAGGTTTTCCCAAAGGATGTCTGCAGCCGTATCAACAGAGATCAAGACAGAATAACTGTGCAACTATATGCTTATCAGCCTCCCTCTGAAGAGACCACCCAGAGTATGGAGGAAATCGTAAAGGATATTTAAAGATGATTTCCACAGTGTCCAAGTCACCTATAGACCAGAGTGCTGGTTGTCTCAGACTCCTCACTACAATGTCAGCTCCCTGAAATCAGAGATTTTGTTTTCTGCTGCATTTTCAGCACCTAGAACAGTGCCTGGCACTTAGTAGGTAGTCACTGAATACATATGTGTTGAATGAAGGAATTTTAATGTTTTAATGGTTTATAGTCTTGCTACTAAAAAAATCCCTAGAAGTGCTATTTATTTTTCCACTCTTTCAATAATAAAAGTTTAAATCACTGAAAGCTCATTTAATTCCATTGATTAGTTAACTTGAAGAAAATGTTTTTCTGCATGAGTCAAGTTCATCAGCCAAATTGCTGTTGGTGAGGATGGCAGTGCTTCCAGGACTAATACGCAGGCATAGAGCTCAGTGGCGTTGGCGACCCGTGTGAGTGATGGGGTCACGTCAGGCCATCCTATCAAAAGATTCAGCTCTGCCTGACGCCACACTACCGCTTTAGAGGGAAGAAGCAAGAAGAAAGAGAAACAGTCTTTGATGACAGAGTCAAGGGCTTCCATCACAGCACAGCAAATGGCAGTCTCCTCGCTTAGAGAGTCCACAGACCCAGGGTAACAAGCTGCGCCAATGGGGCAGAATGGAGGGCAGTCCAGGGAGTTCCCGGTGGGTGCATTACAGAAGGTTCACAAGGAGGCTCTGTGCTGGCTGGGGAGGCAACCGGGCTCCCAGGGTATGAGACTGGGAGCTCATTCATGTGACACTGTATCTGATTCATCCCTTCTGCCTGGACCTCTGGCTGAGCTGATTCTTGGCTGGGGGACACATTTTGGGACCTCTTAGGACACACTGCTCAGTGCATATGGATGGCCTCACCACAGTCACTGGGAAATTCAGGAGGGCCTAGGGTTGATGAGGCCTGGAATCCAGCACACAGATCTTTGTCAGAAGGTGGCTATTCAAGAATAATCCAAACTCCTTGGGCTGGGAGTCCACAAGGAGGAAGAGGCTGTAGCTGCCACAGCACAGGCGGCATCTGTGGGTCTAGCTAGGTGCTCAGTCACGGTGGTAACTCCAAGTGGTAGGGCTTTCTCGTGCCTTGTTAATAACAACTCCCAGCTTGCGAACATACCACGAGACCTTGTTGATTTGAAGACACACATCTTCTCCACATTTTAACTTCTCTGAAAGGGGGATCTATCTTGCAGCCAATGTGATATGAAAGCATTATGCAGTTTAACAGCATATTTTTTCTTTCTGGAGAATACATAAACATCCATCTTACTAGCCATGGCATCTCAGATTAGACTAAATACCACATTTGCCAGGGAAGATACAGTTTCATTTATCCTCCAACAACCCCATGAAGTAAGATTAGTACCCCATGGGTGGGATAAAGAACAGAGAGGCTAACCCATTTGCCCCACGTCACACAGCTGATAGGATGAAGAGTCCAGGTCTGCTGATTCCAAAGTCCCAAGCTCTTGCCTCTGGACCACACAGCCTCCCTTGGTGGAGGCCTGCTCTGGCTAGGACTGACCCCATCCATTCCATCCAAAGGGTTCTCTACTTGGGTAGAAGGGGACTAGTGCCTCTGTGACCGGGGGATGATAGGGCCTAGGCTTAGGCACAGCCACAGCTACAGCAGGCAAAAGGCAAAGGCCTTCAGCAGCAGGGTGGGGCTGGGGAGGTTATAACTCAAGAACGATAGGCTCTTAACTGCAGCAATATCTTTCCCTCACAGCTCCTTGACTGTGGCTTGGGGAAGTCCTAACTTCAGGTGTGAGTAGATGGCAGAAGAGCTGGGCAGATGAATAAGCTCCTGGCAGGCACCACAGCTCCATCCCCCAGTGAGCAGGCGCCTTTCAGATGGTGTCCAGACAAGCACAGGGACCTGTCCTGTCTCCTACCACCTCAGGAGGTGCCCTCAGGAAGGGGCCACTTGGGTCTGCCCGCCAGCTGCAGGCAAAGCCAACCCTGGAGCCTCTCAGCCTGACTCTCCCCATCTTCCCACACACATGTGGCCAGGCCGGTTGGCTCTCAAGGTCCCACAGTAGGGTCCTCGAGTTCCAAGCCCGTTTCTTCCAAATGGAAGGCCCCTGGCTTACTCATCCTTCTCATCTCTGCTGAAATGCCACTTCCCTAATTCCTCAGACTGGCTTCCACACCCCACAATGTGCTCTCCAGCCACCCCCAGACTCCATGATGATCACTAGGCATCTGTGCAGTTCGCTGTTATGTGTGGGGCTCTCTATAACCCACAAGCTTGCTGAGGGCAGGAACCACATCTCCTTGAGAAGCACGCTGTCCCAAGGCTAGTCCCGGGCTGGGCACGCAGCAGGTGCTCTTGACCCATGCCTCCTGCCCGGCTCCCCACCTGGGTTCTCATGATAAAACATTAGGCACCCTTCTGTTCAGGGACCCAAGCTTGTGTGATTATGGAGATGTGGGCCTGAGCCTCTGTTGGAGTCTGGGAGGCTGAGCACACTTTGCTCTCTGTCAACCGACAGGATCTCCGCTCCACACCTCTGCTTCTCCCAGATGAAGACCAGTTCCCTCTTCCTAGCATGCAAAGGGTACCAAGTTAGACTCAGAAAGGTGGGAAATTTCCTGAAGATCTGGATCCTAAAGGTCTTCCATTTTATACCATAGGGCCTTTGTGCTCATTTCAAATTCAAGACTCTAAAGCCCAGTAGGTGGTGATAATAGGCTCAACTCTTTCTTATTTAATTTTTATTTTGCTTTTTTTTTTTTTTTAAAGCGACAGGGTCTCACCATGTTGCTCTGAAGTGACTTAAACAGCAGCAAACATGAAAACATAGAAAGAGATTATCAAACAATATAGAAGTGGAACTCTTAGACAAACCAAATGAAAACTCAGACTCCTGGGCAAGGGCAATCCTCCTGCCTCGGCCTCCCAAAGTGCTAGGATTACAGACATGAGCCACTGTGCCTGGTCCCCAACTCTTTCTTATATTTTTTCAGAAACAGGTCTCACTATGCTGGCCCAGCTGTAGTGCAGTGGGTCCTCACAGGCATGATTCCACTATCATCAGCATGGAGTTTATGGCGCTTCATTTCCATCCTGGTCCTGTTTACACTTCCTTAGGCAACCTGATGTTCCGCCACTCCCAGGAGGTCACCACACTGATGCTGAATTTAGTGGGGATACCCAACCTGCATAGCCCAGAGTTCCTGGGCTCAAGCTTTCCTCCTGCATCAGCCTCCTGAGGAGCTGGGGCCACAGGTGTGTGCCACCACACCCCACTAATGCTTATTATTATTATATTATTTTTTTTGAGATGGAGTCTCACTCTGTCGCCCAGGCTGCAGTGCAGTGCCGTGATCGTGGTTCACTGCAACCTCTGCCTCCCGGGTTCAGGCAATTCTCCTGCCTCAGCCTCCCAAGTGGCTGGGATTACGGGAATGCGCTGCAGAACCCAGCTCATTTTTGTATTTTTAGTAGAGACGGGGTTTCCACCATGTTGCCCAGGCTGGTCTTGAACTCCTGACCTCAGGTGATCCACCTGCCTCGGCCTCCCAAAGTGCTGGGATTACAGGTGTGAGCCACCATACCCACCCTAATATTTATTATTTTTTGTAGAGATGGGATCTCACTATGTGGCCTAGGCTGGCTCATAAACTCCTGGCCTCAAGCAATCCTGCTTCCGTCTCCTGAGTCACTGGGATTATAGGCTAAATTGGGGCACCACTGCAACCAGCTCAACTCTTCATCTTTCAGGTTTGATTTCACCACTTATAACTACCTACTTGAAGTTTCTTTTGATACAAAGCATAAAGACCAAGTAAAAATTATTTGTTAAAGGAAGACCTAAGTAATTATCTTGCAGTCAACCAGGAAATAATTATCACTGATTTGTAAAATCACACTCTTAAATATAGATATATTTAGTTTAGGCTTTACCTTTTTCTACGTTCCCATATACCATACTGTTTTAGTTACTGTAGCTTTGTGTTACATTCTGACAGTTGGTCTTTTCTCATTTATCTTTTTAAAGACATTTTTTCATTTATTCTCACTTGTTTCTTCTTCCATGGGTAAGTTTTAGAAACATCTGGCCAATTTTTTAAAAATTACAATAGGATTTTACTTTAAACTCTGTTAAGCCTAAAAAATCCATTTGGGAATTAACATCATGGCCATTTTTAATATTCTCCTGGCATCTTTTTCTATTTCATAAAGTTCCTCAAAATAGCTTTACCTGCCCTTGTTATTTCCTCAGACAAGTAGATACAATTCTTTGTCAGACCACAAAAAAGTTTTATAAATTTAAAATTAAGCCAGAAGTGATTTAAACAGCAGCAAATCTGAAAATACAGAAAGGGCTTATCAAACAATATAGAAGTGGGACTCTTAGCCAAACCAAATGAAAACCCATTAACACTAGACAGCTCATGTGCCTGAATGGAATTTTACCATTAACTACCATTTATCCAATTTAATTAGTATTTTCCTGACACACAATAACTTGCACTAAAATACCGTTCTCTCGCCTTTAAATTTCTAATTATTGTTGCGACCTACACCATTACGCATCTCCACTGCTTTCTCCATCTTTCATGCCATTTAAGCGGTAAGATTTTCAATTATCTACGCAGGACGGACAGAGATACCTTTAAGGAAAGGGGCATAATATGCAACTCAATTTCTCTAAAAGCCAGGAGAAATCATTTTTAGTCAGAACAAACACACTTTGTCTTTCATCAATTTTTTTTTTTTTTTGCAAATAAAGAGTAAAACAGGCTATTTAAAACATCCATTTAAATGCAAATTTTGATATCCCAAGAGAAAAATGTTAATCATTTAAATAGACAGGATTATCGCCCACCCTTACCACCTTACCACTTCCCTCCTCTCCCAAGTTTTACAAAATGTAGCCTCAGCCCACACAAGTTAAGCCAGCCAGGAGTCCTTACATCTTAAGAACTCCCACTCAGACAAGAGGGCTGAGGCAGAAAGATGGGGACTTTTCCCTCTTTTGAGGAAAGAGAGATAATAGTATAACATATCCTATAAGCCAGGCATGGGGCAAGATTATAAATACACACATGTGTGCACACACACATAATCATCACAACTGTCTTGGAGGGGAAACTGAGGCTTAGACAGGTGAAGCAGTTTGTCCCACTGGTAGGTGAGCCAACCGAGAGTAGAGACCTCCATAGCCCTCCCAGTCCACGGTGACCTGTGGTCCTGTCCAGACTCACCTAGCATCCCCATGCCAAGCATGAACGCGTCCATGGTATAAGGCAGTCCCCGGGCCCGGCCTCTTGTCCCAGGTGGGAACATGACTTCTTTCGGCTGAGCTTTCTTACATTCTACCTGTTAAACAGAAAGTCGAACAAATGAGATGCAAATGAATTCCACGTAAATGTCAAATGCAGAACTGATCTGGTTAGGAGCTAAGTTATTTTTAGCCTTGCTCCTTACCCACTGTAAAAATAGCCGTGCCGAGTAAATGGCTCGCAAAATAAATACTTAAGAAAACACGCCACTTGTGCAAATCCTGCTTCGGAAAAAACTACAAGGATGAAACTGGGTTCCGGAGGGGAGGCAAGGACGTAAGCCGAAGATACACACACAGTGAAGCTCGGGCTGACTCTCGTGCAGAAAGCATGACAGATAAGGAGGCAGACAATGGCTATTGGGTATGTCTGTGAATAATAACAGCAATAATAATAATCCCTCAGGATTTTTCAGCCTTTTACACGTTTACAAATGCCCCTGACGTTCTTTCAGACCAGTGACTCTTCATGCCAGGGCGTCTGATTCTAACTCTTATTAAAGAGATGGGCCACTTAGCCTTCGATGCAGTTCATAGATGAGAGAACAGAGAATCAGAAGTCTTGCGTTGCCCGGGCAGGGGGATCATGTCTGTAATCTCAGCACTTTGGAAGGTGGAGGCAGGTGAATCAGCTTGAGCCCAGGAGTTCAAGGCCAGCCTGGGGAACACGGTGAAACCTGTCTTTACTAAAAAACTACAAAAAACTGGGCGGTGCGGTGGCGTACACCTACAGTCCCAGCTACCTGGAAGGCTGAGGCAGGGGGATCACCTGAGCCTGGGAGGTCAAGGCTGCAGTGAGCCATGATCACACCACTGCACTCCAGCCTAGGTGACACAGAGAGATCCTGTCTAAAAGAAAAAAAAATTCTGTGTAACATGCTGAATGAATGCCCTTCCCAACAGGTGCAGGTCTACAAACCAGATCTTTAGAATTTCTAGGTCAGCAATGCCACATTTCCGCAAAACCTATACCACCACCACACTCCTAAGGGAAGTAATAAGATTAAATACTGATTCTGTTCATCTGGATTACTAGTTTCTCATTTTGCAGCTACATTTTCAAGTGCTTGCTAATCTCCCCTTTCTGTTTCCCTTCTGACTCTAAAATTTCTTCAGGCTAATCTGCTTGTATACTCAGAGGTCACTTATTAATAACCTGAACTATGCAAAATACAAACCTCAGGGAATAAGTAAAACTGTGGTCCATGGAAGCTCCTTCACTGTTTTACCAAAGCACCTTAGGTCTGTGCTTATTAGCGCTTACTTGCTTTTTGTTTACGGAGAAATTTAACAAGCATTGTTAGTAATCAATCCCACTGCTCAGGAAGATGGGATGTTGGAGGGGAAGGCACGGATGCTTTTAACAGTCAAAAGAAACGGCCTGACAGCCTGATAGTGATGGAGAAAGGGCAAGAATCAGGTATCTTATTTAAAGAGCAGTCTGGGCCATATGGTATAGGAGTAAAAACTCTACATAGTTCAACAGCTGCTGAGGTATCACTGTAACACAGAAAATTACAGTTGTTCACAGCATGCCTGAGATATCAAGAAAAAAGTTAAATCGTGTGCAAGATAACATTGTTTAAAAAGGGACCTCTAGGCTGGATGCAGTGGCTCAGCTCATGCCTGTAATCCCAGCACTTTGGGAGGCTGAGGCAGGCAGATTGCCTGAGTCCAGGAGTTCGAGGGCAGCCTGGTCATCATGGCAAAACTCTATCTCTACTAAAAATACAAAAAAATTAGCCAGGCATGGTGGCATGCTCCTGTAATCTCAGCTACTTGGGAAACTGAGGCAGGAGAATGGCTTGAACATGGGAGGCGGAGGTTGTAGTGAGCTGAGATCATGCCACTGCACTCCAGCCTGGGTGACAGAGCGAGACTCTGTCTCAAAAAATAAATAAAAGAAAAAGAAAAAGGGACCTCTATGGGTTATCCATTTTGGAGATACTCTCATCCCAAACACTTCAATCCAAAAATATTTTAGTGCTCAAGGTTAGGCAGATGCTTTAATGGCCTAGGATATAAATTCCATTTCTTCAAAGACACCAGATAACAGGTATTACTCTTGCTCTTTCAAGAATAACCCCAAATGCCTTAAAAATGGATAAAATGTTTCAACATTCATGGCTAATATGCTTAATACAAAGAGTTCTAGAGATTAAAAGAGACGAGCATCCCAAAACAGACATGGGTAAAAGACATGAGTAGACAATTCATAGACGGCTAATGAGGAACACATTCCCCAAGATGAAGCGTATTTTTTGCCCACAGATTGACAGTGATGAAAGCATTGTTTGATGTAGGAGTTTCTAAGGGTATGGTGCAGAGGGGTGGAAATTGGCATGTATTTTTCTGGAGGGCAACCTGACACTATATCAAAAGCCATAAATTTATACATACACCTAGTAATCTTACCTCTAGGAACTGGCCCTAAAGGAATTAGAATTTTTCTATAAAAGGAAACGCCTGAAATATTGAAGAATAGGGAATTGGCCGAGTTTGGTTTATCCACACTGATTGAATGCTACGCAGCTATGAAAAAGTGTGTTGATAATAATTACGCACTGGTACTGGGAAACACCTGGTCCAGGCAAAGCAGGACGACTGGTCACTCTAACTGCAAGAAGGAAAAAAGCAAAGGACACTGACTTTTTGAAAAATAAGCAGGCGTGTATATCACATAGGGAAAAATGCTGAAAAGACATATTAAAGTATCTTAGAATGGCTTTGTTGTTTAATTTTCATCGTGCATTTTTCTATTTATTTTCCCACCTTTCTGCTAAGAAACAGGGAGCAGGTTTTCTTTTCTTTCCTTTTCTTTTTTTTTGAGACAGAGTTTTGCTTTTGTTGCCCAGGTTGGAGTGCAATGGGGCAATCCTGGCTCACTGCAACCTCCGCCTTCTGGGTTCAAGTGATTCTCCTCCCTCAGCCTCCCGAGTAGCTGGGATTGCAGGCATGCGCCACCATGCCCAGCTAATTTTTTTGTATTTTTAGTAGAGATGGGGTTTCTCCATGTTAGGCTGGTCTCAAACTCCTGACCTCAGGTGATCTGCCCACCTCAGCCTCCCAAAGTGCTGAGAATACAGGCAGGAGCTGCCATGCCCAGCCAGGAGCAAGTTTTCATAAGATAATGCAAGAGACTGTCACTGATAGGGCTATTAGAATATTGTATTTGCAAGTAGTGGGCGGGGGAAGGTGATTAAAAACAACAAGCTCATCCAAATTGGGTCTTTTAGGTTTGTCTCCTAAGCCCAGAGGTGAAATCTGGCTTCAAGAACTCCAGAGGAGCAGACAGAAATTTCATTTGCATGAACCTGCCCTGAGCCTGGGAAGATGGGCGTGTCTCCCACAGGCAGACAGATAATTACCCAAAGCCAACACCAGCAAGGAGAATAATACCGCTAACCAGCTCACTTCCTAATAGCCCTATCGGTGACAATCTACCGCATTGTCTTATGAAAACCTGCTGCCTGTTTCTAGGCAACCTGATCAACGGAAATCTCAGGTTTATACAATTTTCATTTGGGGAACATAAAGGTTAAATGACTGTAATGGGAGTGTTTTAAACAAACCCACCTACTCTCCCTCTCACTGAACAGGGCTGACAGCTCCGTTTAATTCTGCTCTGTCTTTGCTGCTGGTGTTTTGGGCAGCAATGACTGTTTGAGTGTCAACCACCTGCTGGGTTAATGGTGAGTGTTCCCCAAGGCCAGGGGCCATGGCATACACACTCTCTGGGGGACCCCGGCCTGTCCTGGGCATCTGAAGACAGGGAAGGCAGCAGTTAACAGTTAACAGCAGGGAACCTGGCCAGCCTGCCCTGAAGGCCTCTTGAAAGACTTCTCAGGACCAGGAAGCCTGTCCAACTCCCCCCCATGCCCTCCCCACCTCCTGAGACTCAGCCACTTAATTCAATGATTCTGATGTGCGGGAACTCAACAGGGCAGGCAAGTGCTAGGCTTTGGGGACCCGAAGATAAATAAGAAAAGCCCCTACCTCTCTGAGAGCTCTCATTGTATTGAAAAACAAGAGGCTCTGACTGCCTTATTCTCCTAAGATTAATGCAAGTACTCACACATCAACCTGCCCCTCTCCACTTCTGCGCTTGTCAGCCTCCCAAGCCTCTTGAGTTGGCCCTCACTGAGCCACCTTCCCCTGCTGTCCTCCCCCAGGCCCTGTGCAAGCCAGAGAGCTTGGCCTGAACAACCCGGGTTGTAGTCAGAACCCACCCAAACAGGGGAGAAACTGGTCCATCTTCTCGGTTCTAGTCACGTGCTTAGGCTACCTGGCCACACAGTCTGTTCCAGGTATCTACTGCTGAGCCCCAAACTGTCCCCAAACTTAATGGTTTTGAGCAACAATTTAGTCATCCTTCCTCAGGGTTCCGTGGAGTGACTGGCTCAGCTGGGCTCTTGCTGGTGGTCACATGGCGCTGTGGTCAGATGGTGGCTGGGGCTGAAGCCAGAGGAGGCCTCAACGAGGCTGGAGGCCCAAGATGGTTCCTTGCTCACATGGCAGGCAGTCACGCTGGTTCGGCCGGGTCTGCTGACGGGGCATCCACCGTGGCTCTCCATGGTGCCTGGTCTTGTCACAATATGGCGGCTGAGTCCCAAGAGGAAGTGTCCCAAGCACAAGCATCCCAAGAGATGCAGGTGGAAGCTGCAAGGCCTCTTCTAACCTAGCGTGGGGACTCACAGTGTTCCTTCCCACACATTCTACTGGTGACACTGGGCCAGCCTCAAGTCTGCATAGGAGGAGGCTCTGCAGATCATCTTTGGAGACCAAGAGGTCAGTGAAGGGCAGGGAGCTGACAGGGCAGCAGGAGGTGTTCCTCACACTCTGGCTCTTGGATGGCTGGGTCCTTGGAGCAGTGGGCCCCTAGGGCTGCACTCACCACGGGGCAGAGGGCAGGGCATTAGGGCTCCCTTCCTGCAGCCCCAGAGGGACCTGCCTGGCTCCCCATGGTCCTCTAAAACAAAACAAGTATGATGCCGATGGGACCAGGGCTCTTGCTGCAGGCGTTTTGGCCCCGCCTCCTAAGACCTTCCCTTGAGGAAGGGCCCCTCCCAGTCTGTCCCTGAGTCTCCTGCATCCACGGCTGCCCACAGTGGCTACCCACAGTGGCTGCTACTGCTACTGCTTCAAATAGCAACAGACCAGAGCAGTCTATTCAAGAGCAAGAGACACAGTGAGATGCTCCATCTGACTGAGCCCTTGTAAGAAGCCTCAGAGGCCGCTGATGACCACCTGCTCACACCAGAAAGACCCGGTCTCCGTTTTCAAGGTGCAGAGCTGGCAATGCCACAAGAGCACTCTCAACACCAGGGATGTGCCAACACCCCCAACAAAGTTGATGGAATTTGTTTTGAAAGTTTTTTCTCCCAATATGCTGCTTTGTTCCGCAAACTGGCTTTAAAAGAGAGGGTGTGGCTTCCTCATAGTCTCCAAGGTAATGGGTTCAGAATAATGACCTAGGAGCCCTCTTTAACCCCTGGATGCCTAGGGCAACAGCACGATCCTTTAGAGAATTAAACAAAGGCCTGAGGGCAGCATGGTCCCTGAGTCACTAACACTCTAGTCCTTGTTCCCCACTGGGTTGGGTGCCTCCTCCCATCAGCATCCACAGCAACTCAGCAAGGAGATTTGCTGTTTCTTTTTTTCTTTTTTTTAAGATGGAGTTTTGCTCTTGTTGCCCAGGTGGGAGTGCAATGGTGTGATCTCAGCTCACTGCAACCTCCGCTCCTGTGTTCACGCGATTCTCCTGCCTCAGCCTCCCAAGAAGCTAGAATGATAGGCACATGCCACCACACCCGGCTAAGTTTTTGTATTTTTAGTAGAGACGGGGTTTCTCCATGTTGGTCAGGCTGATCTCAAACTCCCAACTTCAGGTGATCCACCCGTCTCGGCCTCCCAAAGTGCTGGGATTACAGGCTTGAGCCACCACGCCTGGCCTTGAAGGTTTGCTGTTTCTAACTCCTTACTTAGGAATCATTTCAAGTTTATAGAAAAGTTGCAAGGACAGTATCCTTTACATTTTGTTACTTCTGCCTTATCATTAGCACATACTCCTGAGCCCTTATATCTATATGCAGGAATTTTATTTCCATTTGAGAGTAAGTTGCATACAGGATGGTATGCATTTCCTAAAGAAGAGGGTATTTTCTTATGTAGTCACAGACCAGTTACCAGTCTCAGGACATTTAGTGAATACAGTACTTTACCTTCCATATGCTTGTTTTGTTGGTGGACCCGATAAGGTCCTTTATATCTCTACATCCATCCTACGGAGCAGGAAACTGAGGCTCAGACTCAGATACCTTCCCTGTGGTGCAGACTAGTATCTGCGTGCAGGGCTGGGATGTTAATCCCGACCTGCCTATAGCCACAGACCAAGCCAGGAGAGGGGGTGCCGTGGTCCTGCGCGTCGCCCTTTCCCTAGCAGGGAATGCTGACAGCCCGGGGATGCTGAAGCTTCTGCAAGAACGGCTTCCCTGCAGCTGCTATGAGGAGCCATTCCCACCCAACGGATCCCAAGCCCTCGCAAGGTAAGCTCACCGCCCTGCTGTCTCTGGGGATGGTGGCTGCCCGTCTGAGGGGTACACCAAGCTTCGGGAAGTGAGAAGGCTTTTGTTTTTCCCTGGTCTCTGTACAAAAGAACCCAGTCAGCACGTGGCCTTGGTGCCCAGGGGGAAATCCAGGCCCTGGACCTGTGGCCTTGATGTGCTGTCCAGGACAAGGAAAGCCTATTTGGCCTGAAGAGGCCAGTGTTTGCAGCTTTAGTTCTCACTCTAAACAGGTCGTGTCTGAGGCAGTTTAGCCCTCCAGAGGGAGAGGCCTATTTCAGTGGATAAAATTCCCCAACGATGACAGAAAGGGGAGGGGACAGAGGGAGGAGAGGGCTTGGGAGGACATCCTGCAGCTTCTAGGGTGGGTACCTGTCCTCCTGTGGCGCTTCCTAACAGACACAGAGGCCTGGCCTGGTCTTGCCTCTGATCAGCTTGACCTCTTTCCCAGCCAGGTTCTGGTGGGTTCCAGGCCAACACTGTTTCTCCGAAGCTCCACGCTGACCCTCAGGCCCGGAGCCCTGCCCAGGGAGATGGTGAAGAGGAGCGGAGAGGCTACTCAAGTGTCAAGTGTCTTGCCTAGAGCCTCACAGCTACACAGATCTTGCACTGAGGCAGGAGGGGGTGAGCCCTACCTCCAGAGACCACATGTCACACATAGCGCTCCGCTGCCATTGAGTGGCCGCAGCCTTTCTTCTTCCTAGACACTGCTCTCTTGCCCCCTCTGCCAATCACAAGCCTTTCTGGAGACCCCACAGAAAGCAGGACACTCTGTAAGGCTCTTGCAGGTTCATAACCAAGATATGGGGAGACCTACCCTCAAGGAACTTACAAAGCGAGGAAGATAAACACAAAGCCAGCCCCTGATCAGAGTCCAACTCTCCTACTGGGTGCCTGCACAGCACCTGGCCCTGAGTCAGCCTCAGGAGCAGGACCCACTACAGAGCAAACAGGGCCCACAGCAAAATGACCACGAAGGGCCCTTCGGCCCACAATTACTAGGATTTGCAAGACAGCAACAAAGAGCAGAGCATTAGACCAGCAGTGGGGCCCTTCTGAGGGCAGGGCCAAGCGACGCCTCAGGAAGCCGGCACTGCTGAGAGAGCGCTATTGAATGAGTTGAAGAAAGAGGCCATGATGGAACAAGGTGGGGCGGGGTGGAACCCGCCGAGGGGAGGCGGAGTGGCCCGGGGAGGGAAACGCAGGGACCTTGGCTCTCCTCGGCTCTCCTTGTGCAGCTCCCTCTTGAGATGGGCATGCCAGCATCGCTCCCTGCGTGATCTTCAGACAGCCAGGTCACCTCTACTCAGTTCTAATATCTGCTCCAGGGTTTCAATTCCATCCAGTTGCTCTTCTTGCCCAGGGTCAGAGGCAGGATGAATTCCTGACTAGCTTGAGTATGTGGCCAGGTGACGGCAAGGCCTTAAGAAGCCATTTGGGGGGGGGGGGAGGGGGGAATTGGTGAGGCAGCAATTGCACCCGTGGAAATCCTGGCAGCTGCGCTGGGAAGCCCTGGGCCTTGAATCAGGCAGGGAAGGATCCCTAACCGCTCTGCAGTCCTTTTCCCTCCCTGGTACAAGCCCTTTTGCCCTCTGCAAACTCAGGTAGTCATATGGCTTGGATATTTGCCTCCACCCAAATCTCATGTTGAAATGTACTCCCCAGTGTTGGAGGCGGGGCCTGGTGGGAAGTGTCTGGATCATGGGGGTGGATCCCTTATGAATGGCTTGGGCCATCTGCCTGGTGATGAGTGAGCTCTTACTCAGAGTTGTCTGTAAGTGTGTGGCACGCCCGCACTCTCTCTTGCTTGCACCTGCTTTCCCCATGTGACGTGCCTGCTCCTACTCTGCCTTCCGCCACGAGTAAAAGCTCCCTGAGGCCTCCCCAGAAGCCCAGCGATGTTGGCACCATGCCTGTACAACCTGCCGAACTGGAAGCCAACTAAACCTCTTTTTAAAATAAATGATCCAGTCTCAGGTATTTCTTTATAGCAACGCAAGAATGGCCTAACACAGAGGCTTCCCAGCTGGTCACTGGGTATACTGCAAAGTGAGTGGAAGGGGCCCTCCCCCTCCCTTCCCCAGACATCATCATCAGGCACCGTCCCTGTGGACAGGGACCAGCGTGTGGTCAAGCACCAGGGGACGTACTTGTACATAACTTTTCTTGTTCTGTTGCAAAAAGGTCCTTGTGGATGTGGGACCCGCACATGCAGTCTACAGAGGAAGGGGCTACCATGCAAATGGAAATGGAGCTGCCAGCTTCGGTGGGGAAGGTAGGCAGCAGGAATGTCTACCTTCAAGGGCACATGCGTGTTATAAATGGCCCAGATCTGTTTGCAAAAGGCATTAAGACACCTATTGGATTTATAATCTTGACTCAGCAGGGTTACTCTGGGGAGAAAGGCACGCACTGTACTGAGTGCTATCCATCCTCATGCGTGTATAATGTTCATATATTACATAACATATACACAGAATGGCATGATATAAAGCAAAGCGCCTGGCACACCGAAGTCCTCAGAGAATGTCCACGGTTGTCAACTCCCTCACTGGATAGAGCCTCATTTCCACCGTGTGATGGCCTTACCAGGCTCATAGTTACAGCAGAAAAGAACACGGAGGCTCTGAGGAATGACTTCCCATGGATGGTTGCAAAGCACAGCCAGAATTCCATCGTGGACCCCCAGCTTCAAAACCCCTGCCCCCTCCTCTGGGTCTCTGGCTGCCAGCTCTCATGGCACAGCCCTTCCCCACGCCCTCCACCCAACCCTCAAGGCCTGTTTGGGTCTAGTTCACAAAGCCATTCCCGATTCTAGCTTCCACAATTGATCTCCTCATCACTTCCAGAATTAATTTCACCCACTGTTTCCTCTGCTCAGTGTTTTATTACAATCAGTGATGGTAAAGTGAAATAGGTCATAAACCAAAGATAAACATGAATCACCTACTATTTACCAAGCAGGGGCTGGGTGTGGACATGGAAATGAATGTGGCTGAGATATGGCGCTTCCCTCAGAGGTCCTCAGAATCTGGGCAATGGGTAGAGAGGAGCTGGTCCCCAGTATCACCTGAGATGCACCCCAATAACTGCAGCCCCCCCCACCCCACCCAGATCTGAGAGTGCGGGCCTAGTCTGTTATACAGCAGTCTAGCCTAGGGCTAAGGCTTTGGGCTTTAAATCTCCGATCTACTTGCTGGCTCTCTGAGCTGAGACCAGCTGACTAACTTCTTTGCACCTCAATTTTCTCATCTCTAAAACAGTGACAGAAGTGCCTACTCCATAGGGCTCTCGGAGCTAATCCTATAAAGTGCTTGCACTGGATAAAGTTGGCTGAGTCACACCTTGCCCTCTCCACATGGAGCCTAGGTGAGTGCCTTTGAAGGTGATGAAGTCAGTTCACATCTGTGTTCACTTAAATCCCAGACTGGGGAGTGAAAAGGCAGAGAGAGAGCAGCAGCCTCCCCAGCACAGCAGACTCTTAGCACACAGTCACTGCCTTTCTCCTTAGCCCTCCCTGCACCTGCCAGCCAGGTAGGTCCCATCTCCCTGCTTTCATCAGCAGGATGTGCAAAGTGAGCTTCCCAGGCCACACTATTTGGGGAAAAAGCTGATGGTGGCAGCAGCAGCTGTCCTCCTTTTCACTTCTGGGAAGCTGCAAGGACATTTCAAAGTGGAAAGAAAGCTCAGCCTCCAGCAGGTGCTCAGGTTCCGCCCCAAGGCTGGGGGAGTGCTTACCCCAGGGCACGGTTGGCTGGGCCACAGTCCCTGTACAGGGCCTAACTTCATTCATTTAAAAGAAGGAGAAAATAAAATAAAAGGTACGGCTTGAGCCTGCTTTTCTCGGCAGAGCAGCCGAAAGAGGAGGGCAAAGGAAGAACCAGGGACAGAACTCCCAGGCCCTGGGAAAACTATAGTGAAACTAGCAGAGAAATTGGCAAGAGTCCAGGCAAGAGACACGCTGCTCTGGGCTTGGTCTCTGCAGCTGCACAAGGGCGCAGACTGTTCATGCCCTGCCTTTTCTGCTCGGGGAAGAGGCAGAAGAGAAGGGGGAGCAGCCCCTTCTAATGGTCTCCATGCTCCCCTCTCATGACCCTGCGCCCTGGGGGTGGTTTAGGGGAACAACGGCAGCAGCACGTTCAGAAAAGCCCAGAGGCGCTGGGTGCCGAGACACTGAGGGGACAGACCACTGCCCTCCCTGGCCCTGCCTACACTAGCATCGTCAGAGGACAGATGAAGGGCAAGTGAACCACTCAGGCAACTGGGAGGCCACTCCCTGCAGGCCAAATTACTTCTGCCTAAAGAGCAACAAACATTTACCACCAAACCATCCGGCTGCCCCCAACACACTAATCACTCTGCTCTCATTAACACAGCCTGTACACAAACAGCATGTGCATGCGCTTGCGTGTGTGCTGCGTGGGGGGCAGGATCTCTCCCTCTCCCACGTAAACACCAGATTCATTTATTAAATGCCTCTCTGGCATTTCCTTTTTTGCCTTCATCCCGCTTGTTTAATATTGCATTTGACATTCTCATTTTATAAATGGCAACAGCAGAATGGATGGCTAAAATTAGCTTACGAGTGAGAATGATGCTACAAATAGGATCGTGAATACAGAAGCCTAGTTAATTCCACCCACAGTCCCCGCCCCCCTTCCCCACACACAAATACACCCACCACTTTTGGGCTAGTTCCTGACTGAGCTGTCTTCAGGGCTGAGGAGGAGCAGCTGGGGCGGGGAGGGGGGCGGTGAGCCCAACCACTGGGCCCCCTGCCAGGTGGCAGGGTCCAGAAGCCAACCCTAGCCTGGGGCTGGCCTCCATGGATGGGCTGGTCATAGCACTGCAGCCCGAGACCAAGAGGACAGCTCAGGACTCTCCTCCCTTCTTATCCTCCTGCCCTTCCCTCTCCAGAATCCCCTGTTCTGAGTCCATCCCCCAGGTATGCCTTGGGCTGAAGGGTAGTAGGCCTGAGACCTCACTAGGCTTTGCTCTTAGAAGTGGACTTTTTTGGAACCTTGCTAAAGGATGAGTCAGGTGAAGGGTACTCAGCTTTTCCAGGACCTAGAAAATCACATCTCTGGGCTCCTCCTGCTTTGGGAGGTGCACCACCCCCTTTCCTAGGACTGTCCCCAGAAGCACTGAGAGTGCTCACTTCATAATCTCCATCCCTGTCCCGTACACTCAGGACCCAGTCCTGGCCAGGTCCTGCACACTTGCATTTCATTGCCTTAAAATCTGCTGAGGACCTCCTTACCTGCTCACTCCATATTTGCTCAGTGAAATAATTCTAAGAATGATGGCGATGATGACAGTGGTGAAAAGATCTGTCACTCCGATAGAGCATGCTATGGCCTGGCTCTGTTCCAAATCCCTTACAAGTCTTAAGTCACAGCACTCTCCCAGGTAGGCATTACCACAACCTATTTTACAGAAAGGAGGGCCACAGAGCCAAAACATGGAAGTAATTTGCCCAGGGCCACAAAGCTAGGAAGTGGGAGGTTTCTGGGGACTGGGGACTTGAGACACCTTCTACCAGGAAGGCCTTCCTGGTTGACAGCACACTGCTCTGACCATTGTGTCACTCCCCACCTGGGGGCTTCCCATAAGAATGAAAGCACTGATACTCTCCACAGGCTGCTGTCCCTAAACCCTGTGCCTGTTTGGGGCACCCCCTTTCTACTCTGCCCCTAAGAATGTGTGCTCAATAGTGAAACTGGCTGACCATTTGGCTAAATGCCTTTCGTTGTACCCCTATAGACAAGGAGCACCCTGACTGGGCCTGCTCTGGGCTAGATCAGTTCAGTCCAGGAGTCAACAAGCTGTGGCCAGCAGGCCAAACCCAGCTGCCATGAGTTTTTGTAAATAAGCTGTATTTGAACGCAGCCACGCCCCTTCATTTGCATATTGCCTGGACTGTTCAAGCTGCAACGGCAGGGCTGAGTTGATGTGACAGAGACTCTCTGGCCCTTTACAGAAAATTTGCTGGCCCCTGGCTTAGGCCCAATGGGGGAAACTTGAAGTTACCAAGGGCTGGTTCCTTCAAGGCTACCTAATCACATACCCTCCAACAGAAGAGGCCGAGGCCTCCCACGGCAAGCTATCAAATCAGGGCTTTATATGAGCTGCAAAAGGCAGCCATCCTCAACCTTCCGATTTCCCAAGGAGGAAACCGGTGCTGACAGGTAGGGCACTCGCCTGTGGTCACAGAATCACCAGCGGTGGATCTGGGATTCAGACTCCGTTTCCAAAGCTCTCTCGGTGCCTCTAAGTGACCCAGCAGGTCCCAGCTTGGGGACAATGACACGTGCACCTCACTTAGGAGAATGGAGCCCTTTCCAACAGGTGCATGCCTCACGTGTCTTCCGCAAGCAACTCTCCAGGGCCTGCACTCAGAGGGGAGTGGCAGTCCCCGGCACTGAGAGCTTCCTCTGGGAGATCTTCAGAAATCTGGTCTATTTGACCACAGAGGGAGTATGGAGTGGAGCCAACAGCACCAGACTAGGGGCCCAGGTGCCAGGCCTGGCTTGGCCCCATGTGGCCTGGCTCCATACTCCCTTCATTCCCAAGTCCCTTCCTTCTGATGATGGCTAGGCAATTTATAACCCACAATGGCCACATTATCTGTCATTAGCGGTGGCCCTTGCCTGGTGCTTCTCAGACTTTAATGTGCACACCAATCACTGGGGATTTGTCAGCATGCAGATTCTGACTCGGTAGGTCTAGGGTGGGACCTGGGACTCTGCATTCCTAACCAGTTCCTAGGAGCTGCCAAGGCTGCTGGACCACGCGTTGACTACCAGCATCCAGACCTCTCATTCCAAGACAAGGGACAACCAAAGTAGCTGTATCCATGAGTTACCCAGCAAATTTTTATAAATCCCGTTACCTTAAAGGAGTAAGAAAAAGGACTATTTAAAGCAGGGGTGTGGCTGGGGGCTCACACCTGTAATCCCAGTACTTTGGGAGGCAGAGGCAGGCGGATCGCTTGAGGCCAGGAGCTCTAGACCACCTGGCCAACATGGTGAAATCCTGTCTCTACTAAAAATACAAAAGAAATTTAGCTGGTAGCTGGCCGTGATGGTGCACACCTGTAATCCCAGCTACCTGGAGGCTGAGGCATGAGAATCGCTTGAAGGAGGTTGCGGTGAGCCAAGATCATGCCCCCTGCTCTCCAGCCTGGGTGACAGAACAAGACCCTGTCTCCAAATAAAGAAAAGCAGGGGGATGTCCAAGGGCCACATTGAAAGAACTGTCTTCAGCTGTACATAAAATACACTAACCCTAAAGACAGCTGATGGGCTTAAAAAAAATCTCATAATGTTCTAAGAAAGTTTATGAATTTGCCTTGGGCTGCATTCAAAGCCATCCTGGGCTGCATATGGTCCATGGCTTGTGGGCTGGACAAGCCTGATTTAAAGTAATCCTGCAGTAGTATTGCATGAAGCAAATAAAAACTCTTTGATATTCACCCACTGTATAAATCCATATTTTTCAAATATTAGGTTTGCCTAAATGGGTAGCAAGGTATAATGAGAACAGAGAGCTTGGAGCCAGAACGACACAGATTCAAATCCCAGCTCTGCCCCTTAGAACTGTCCCACCATGGAAGATCCACTGCTGCTGAGCTGTAGTGAACTCACCCTCTGCAAAATAAGATGAGGACCTCTGCTCAGGATATTGTGAAGACAAAAGGAGACAGCGCACACGTAAAGCATGGTCCCAGCGCCTATAAGCGCGGATTCCTTCCTGTTGAATCAGGTGGGAGGAAAGGCTCTACCTGAGATGCCCTCGTCCCAGGCACCTTTCAGACTGGACCCAAGCTCCCACCCAGCGAGGGTGGTGATGCCTCCCCAACATCCTTTCAAGCTGGAGGCTGCACTAGGCCTCTGCGGATGCCTGGAGGTGGCTCCTGTCAATTCACACCTCCCTTCCTGCTGCTGCCCGGCTCATCAGGAGGCCGCTTGAAGGCTGGGCTCTGGCGACTCATCAAGCAAGTGTTCCTGCTGGCTCAGGGGCTGCTTCAATCAGGGAGACGCCACGGGAGGCATTATTAGCTGCACCCGCACTGAGGCACACAGAGTAGCCAGGGAGGAGCCCCTCTCTGGAGGGTCACGAGGCAGCTCTGTGCATGCATCTGTGCGCGTATATTGATAAAGAGCCACATCTGCATTTCTCTCTGGCTTGGAGGGCTTGTATGTTTGGCCCTGAGCTTGGGTGGCAGTCAGCTCCTGGCCCATGCTCGTCACTTATCTGTGTCTGTGGAGTGGAGGAAGAGGCATGGAGATTGGGACCTCTAAAACCGAAGCGTGGTCCTTCTCCCTAGCTGGGAACCTGGCCTGTCTCCGCTGCTCTTCTCCTAGGAGAACATGGAGCCACATGGGTCACAACATAGCTGACTGCGAAAGGATGGTCAGTGGAAGAGGGCCTGTGGCCCAGCTACATAACCTTGAAAGTCCCTTTCGGCCTGAAGAGGATGCACAGCCTGAAGGGTACAAATGTGAGCTTTGGAGTCTAGCTTTCTGGGCTTGAATTCTGGGGCTGCCATTTGCTGACCATGTGACCTTCGGCAAACTGCTTAACCTCTCTCTGCCTCGCCTTGCCAATCTGTAAATGGGAAGAATGATTAAAGAGTAAGTGAAAATCAAATGAAATCAGATGCTTGATGCATAAAGTGTTTAGCAGAGTATGCAGTTTGTACCGCCAAATGTCAGCTATTTGTGGGATCCTTGTATGTGCAAGTGTGTCATGCGGGGTCTTTCTGAGCATCCTCCTGCCACCCACCCCCACCCAGAGATGACCTCCTTCAGCCAGGGTCTACATGGGGAATGAAGGGAAGGGTTCCTGTGATCTCCACTTCCCAACGACAGCCATCCTGGTCCCCTGTAGGTAGAAGGACTCATCCCTGCTCCTGGTCCTTCTGCATGGTAGAAAAGGACCTCCATTTAAAAAATGCCCAGGAAGAGACTCCCCAACCCAATTAGATGGGAAATGGCTTTGGGAACTATAATGGACCTCACAAACACATGGTCCTTCCATGAATCCTTTATTTTGTCCACAATTATTTACACAGGGTCTACTTAGTGCCAGGCATATGCGATTGAATCGGAAGACCTGGATTCAATCACAGACCTATGTCTGTGAATAATCTGCAGTAAGACGTTTCCTATCTGTGAATAGGAAAAACTCATAGCTCCAATATGTACCAGGGGGTGCAGCTGTCTGCCACTTCCTGCCAGATGCCCAGAAAGACTGTGAGGGTTGGAGGAGATGGGTCTGTGGTTTCACAGCACAGTCCTGTTTATGAAACACTCCTATGCACGTTCTAACAATCAGCCGTGTTCCTGCTTGGCAGTCTCTGAGTTTTCCGTTTTTCCAGATCTCTCATTTGAATTCTGTCCATACCCCAGTTTAAACTCATTTCCTTTTCTTTAGGCCTGAGAAGTAGAAACCAGTATCACAAAATCCAAAACAATTCAGGAGACAGGCTTCTCTACCAACACCCTTTAAATTCCACCCTCCTTCAGAGGAGGGGAACTGCCTTGAGAAATATCTCTCAACGAAAGCACGTGGATGATGGCAAGGATAATGGCAAGAGCTAACATGGATCATGTTTGCACCCTGTGCAGACACTGTGCTGGGACCTTTGCTCATGGTACATCACCCAGTCTCTAACAACCCAATGAGGCAGTATCCCCAGCCCTGTCTTACTGGAGCTTAGTGAGACTCAGTGTTCTACTGCAAAGCCCTCCCCCAGAGCCTCTAAACTCCCCACTTTGGAGCTCGACACTGGGGCTGTGCTGGGAACGTGGACCAACACCTCCAAAGCCTGTGATCCTAACCAGTCTTCCCCTGACTTCTTCCTCTTCTGTGTCTACTTCCATCTTTGCTCATTCTCTTGAAGAGCAATGACTAGCCCCAGATTCAGAGGCACCTACAAACCCTTACACCAAAAACCCGGTCATGTGCACCTGACATAGTCAACCTCCACCTGGGTGGAAGAGAAGGCAATATCTGTGAAATTGGCTTCAAGCCAGACCATGGCTGCTATTTCTGGGGCAGAAGCTCTACTTCCTGATTGCTGCCTAAGTCATCTGGGGATTCACCCTCCCACCCACAAGCTCCAACAGGTGCCTATACAGTTCATTTGGCACCAGTAAGCTCAAGACCTATGCTCCTTCACTCTCTGGGTAGCCTGGGGCCAATCCCCTGGGCCTCAGTTTCCCAGGATCAAGCCTTTCCCCATCTGTGTCTCAGGTTCATTTCAAAGCCTGTCAATAGTAAAGAGCTATACATATGCATTCAAGGTGACACACGGAACAGTGTCTTGCCGGTCCATATCTGGCCTTTCCTGGTGAACCCTTTAGTCTTGGCAGGACAGGAATGGCACCTGCCAGTACTCTCTGCTGCCTCTTCTGTTCTCCACTGCCCAGCAGCCTTAGTGGAGTCTGTCGATGGCATGCTCTGGCTAGGATAAACAAGGCATCCGGGCACGGGATGCAGGTTTCATTTACGTCCTCTGTCTCTCTTATTTCAGAAACAGCAAGTAGTAGTCAGGTACAGTGGCTCATGCCTGTAATCCCAGAAGTTTGGGAGGCCAAGGTGGGTGGATCGCTTGAGGTCAGGAGTTCGAGACCAGCCTGGCCAACATGGCAAAACCCCATCTCTACTAAAAATACAAAAATTAGCTGGGCATGGTGGTGCACACCTGTAATCCCAGCTACTTGGGAGGCTGAGGCAGGAGAATCGCTTGAGCTCGGGAGGCAGAAGTTGCAGTGAGCCAAGATTGCACCACTGCGCTCCAGCCAGGGCGACAGAGCAAGACTCCGCCTCAATTAAAAAAAAAAAAAAGGCAAGTAGTAACCTACAAGAGAAAAGTACCAACTGTAAACTTGTGCTGACATTTGGGGAGCAGAGAAAGCTTATGAGGGAACCTGTGTTATTCCTCCACATTTATCTCCCCCCTACCATTTTAATGTCTGAGCTGATGCCTCCAACATACAGTATGCAAAAAAAGAGTATTTTCATTTTAGATGCATATGATGGCAAGGAACAATATGAACAATATTATTTTAGTGCCCTGGGAAAAAATTAGCAAGTCAAATATTGAATCAGGCCTGTAGCACCACATGCTAAGCAGATTGCTTTGATCTTATCCACACTAAAAGCTCTATTATTGAATTTAAAGCTGGTGAACACATATCAGACCAATATACAACGCATGTCTGAATGCATGTTTCAGAAGCGAGAAATGTTTCGACAAAAGGAAGAAAATATTAAAGTTACAGCTGCAATTGAAACACAAATTTGCCTTCCCTTTTCTCTTGAGGCTGGAGGTACTCGTGGCCAACCAAAATGTTGTTGCTCCAAAAGACCTGCTGATAGTTCCAGAAACACCTGCTAAGCTTCTATTTTTCTGGAACCAACAAAGAAGGGAATTCTCACCCCCCTACTCAATCTGAAGAAAGGAATTTGAGACTTTGAGGGCGCACAAGCTATGCATGGTATGGCGCCCTCTGGTGGCCATTTATCTGGGAGGCCTACCTGGCTTCCTAAACTTAAAATAATCCAACCTCCCTTCCTCTTGAGGCTGCTGTGGCAGAAAAAGAAACTTTAAAGAGCCAAAGAAACAGAAGGAAGCAGCTGATCATGAGGGCAGAAATTAACTGATGGCAAGGGAGGGAATGTTAATTTTCCAGCAGGACCCAAAGAGAAAAATAGTTTGGTGCAGTAAACTTCCTATCTAGGATATACTCCTCAAAAGCTGTATAGCAAAAGCATATCCAAAGCCAGGTGTCACCCGAAGAATTGCGTGAACCTGGGAGGCAGAGGTTGCAGTGAGCCGAGATTGTGCCGCTGCACTCCAGCCTGGCGACAAAGCGAGACTCTGTTCTCAAAAAAAAAAAAAAAAAAGAAATTCAGCCCCTCTGCCTGTTTTTGTAAAGTCCAAGAGTTAAGAATGATTTTTACATTTTATTTTTTTGAGACAGGGTTTCGCTTTGTTGTCCAGGCTGAAGTGCAGTGGTGTGATCATGGCTTATTGCAGCCTCAACCTCCTGAGGTCAGGTGATCCTTCCACCTTAGCCTCCCGAGTAGGTGGGGCTGCAGGTGCACTGCGCCCAGCTAATTTTTGTTCTTCTTTTTTTTTTTTTTTTTTTTTTTTAAGAGATGAGGTATGGCTATGTTGCCCAGGCTGGTCTCGAACTCCTGGCCTCGAGAGATCTTCCTGTCTTGGCCTTCTAAAGAGCTGAGATTACAGGTGTGAGCCACCATGCCTGGCCTGGTTTTTACATTTTAAGTGGTTAAAAAATTAATATTTTGTGATCTGTGAAAATTACATAAAGTGCATATTTTGGTGTCCATAATCAAAGCTTTATTGAAACAGCCCCACTCCTTCATGTATGCATTGCCTGTGGATGCTACTCAGCAGAACTGGGTAGTTGCAGTCAGTTGTACGGGTTGCAAAGATTAAAAGATTCATGACTTGGCCCTTTCTAGAGTTTGTCCACCCCAGTCTGAAACAACTGCTACTGTTCACAGGCCTGGACCCCGAGCATCTCGCCCCTTCCCGCCTCCCCCCCCCAACTCCAGCCTGATGATGGGCTGAAGCAGTTTGCAAGGCAGGGTGTACACCTAGAAGAAGCGGGCTTCCATTTCAGCACAGCCCTTACACACTTACCATTTTATTATTGATTTCATGGAAATGAATCTCACAGACTTTCTCCACAACATCTTCATTCTCAAAAGTGACAAAGCCAAACCCTAAAGGAAAAGAGAGAAGAAAAAACAAAGAGAGGCGGGGTGAGTTCAGTTCTGGCAGGCCCACACGTTTCTCTGAAGTCCTGTGGTCTCGACAGCCTCCTGGTCGGGGAGGGCGGGGGGTAGGTGGGCGGATCCTAGGGACGGCCTTGAGGTTAGAGGCAACGATTTCTAATTTGTACCCAGCACCCTTCCGACAGCGAGGAAAAGTTAATGATTTCACCCACATGCAGCGGGCACTGTGTGGTTTACATGTGCCCCGAAGCAAACAAGAAATTTACTTGTCTGTTATTTACAAGGGTCAGAGCCCCGAGGCTCGGTGCACCACAGTAGACGGGTGGGCTAAGGAGAGCCTCGTGGATCACTGCGGGGCCACGCTTGCCCTTTCTGCGAGCAGCCCCGGCCAGCCCTCGGGTCGGCCTCCAGACGGAGGCGGTTATTTGTCCTTTTCTTCCTGAATCACTTCCTCTAAAACCTCATCAGGACATCCTGAGGCCTGGAAGAAACGATTAAAAGTTTCGGGCCTCTGTTCTGTGCAGGCATCCTTTTTCTACTGCTGCTTCAAAAGCGCTGTGGATTTGGGGCAGTTTAAGACTGTTTGATGCCTGCTGTCAGCCCGTCAGCTATCCACTGTATTTACTCGGCTGGAGACCAGCTTTGCTAGACAAGCGGCACTGAAGAATTTTGGCAGGCGACTGCTGCTCAGTATCCTCAGTTCCTCTCCCTACCCTCCTGCCCCTTTCTTTCTTCTCTTTCCGTCCCCGACAGCGTTTCCAGCATGTGGCCTCATCTGCGACCCCAGTCAGTAAGTGCTGCTTTACCACATGGCCCCAAGCAGGGTGGCACCCACCTCGGATGGGATATAGCTGCCACGTGGTAGCACTAACATGGCGAGGGGCACAGGCAGTGGGGGCAGATGCACTGATGGGGAGACTGAGGCCTGCCTGGCTTCCAGTTCTCACTGTGCCTCTACTTTACGTTTAATCTGGAGGGGTCCCTTCTGATCTCTGAGCCTCAGCTTTTGTGCCTGCAAATACCCTGGGTCTCACACCTCCTGTCACAACCCAAATCGGGATTCACAAGGCTGTCTGCTGCCATCTGAATGTTTGTGCCCACCCCCGTCCTCTCAGATTCCCGTTGAAATCCAAACTCCAAAAGTGATGGTATTAGAAGTTCAAGTCTTCTCCTTGGCCCTTGGTCCCACTGATCGCCGCAGAGCTGGGAGGTGATGAGGTTGTGAGGATGGGGCCCTCATAAATGAAATTAGTGCCCTTAAAGAATGACAGAGAGCTTGTTTTTTCTCTCTACCATGCGAGGATGCAACAGGAAGGTGGCTGTTTGTACACAGGAGGCAAGCCCCTCCCAGAACGGACCACGCTGGGACTCCGCTCTTAGACTTCCAGCCTCCAGAACTGTGAGAAAGAAACTGTTTTTCATAGACCTCAGTACCTCATTATAGCAGCGCCAACTAAGACACTCTTCTCCCCAAAGGCCTGAACCTGGCTGAACACTAAGCCAGACACACCAAGCAAGAAGACAAGACCTGAACAGCTGTTCTAGCACCACTTTTTTATGATCACCGTGTTTCCAGTCAGTGAGTAAAATACAGGGGCTTCCTTTTCAAGCTCTGTGTCTAATTTGGGTCCCTGCAACACAAGATGGAGAGGGAATTTCTCAGGTCCCTCTGACTCTCATGCATCTGACTCTACCACCACCATCTTTTTTTTTTTCAGACAGAGTCTCACTCAGTCACCAGGCTCCAGGTTGGAGAGCAGTGGCACAGCCTCGACTCACTGCAACCTCCGCCTTCCGGGTTCAAGCAATTCTCCTGCCTCAGCCTCCCCAGTAGCTGGGACTACAGGCACGCGCCACCACGCCCAGCTAATTTTTTTGTATTTTTAGTAGAGACGGGGTTTCACCATTTTGGCCAGGATGGTCTCATTCTCTTGACCTTGTGATCTGCCACCTCGGCCCCCCAAAGTGCTGGGATTACAGGCGTGAGCCACCGTACCTGGCCTCACCACCATCTTCTAAGGAACACCAGGGCACAGGGAGCTGATGTGTGGCGCTCCTATAGCATAGCTCCTGCAGGGACTAGCAGATTCTTTGGTAAGAGAATAAAAAAGGCCACTCTGTGCTCTCAAACCATTTACAGTAAAACAGAGGGCCAGGACCACCACACACAGCAATCATGATCTTTGGTATGTCATTCGCTACCACCACGCATCAAACACTGGGCCAATGCTCCAGCATACCCAGTTCAGCCCATTGTAGACACCTAAGGCAGCAGCAGACATACCAAAGAGTAGACAGAAGCATCTGCTGGAGGGGCTCAAAGATGGCAAGTTTCTCCCAGTGTCACCTGTAAGAGCAAGGTTCTCAGCTACCTCAGAGGCCTGAAGCAGGCATCCAACGTGTTATATTGTTTGAAATGTGGTCCAAAAAAAACCTTCCACCAGGTTTATGCGGCCCCATGTCTGCTAACCCGGGTCCTTTGAGAGAAAGCTACTGGGAACACTATCCTATTCCCCCTCTTTGGGTGGTCTCCTCCTCCTTGGCCCTTGGTCCCACTGATTGCTGCAGAGCTGGAGAAGACCCACAGTGACACTGTCGCCCCACACCACTTCTCTTCGGGCACTCCTTTAAGCACTTTCAGTTTCCTGAGGGCATTCAGCTCACCCTACTGGGGTATGTCTCAAGAGTTCTGGGTTGGGAGGAGCCTTAAAAACATCAGGTTAAATGGGCGCGGTGGTTCACGCCTGTAATCCCAGCACTTTGGGAGGCTGAGGTGGGCGGATCACCTGAGGTGAGGAGTTCAAGACCAGCCTGACCAACATGGAGAAACCCCATCTCTATCAAAAATACAAAATTAGCCCCATGATGGTGCATGCCTGTAATTGCAGTTACTTGGGAGGCTGAGGCAGGAGAATCGCTCGAACCTGGAAGGCGGGGCTTGCAGTGAGCCGAGATTGCGTCATTGCCATCCAGCCTGGGCAACAAGAGAGAAACTCGGTCTCAAAACACAAAACAAAACAAACAAACAACACATCAGGTTAAAACTCCCAGCCAGTCACAGACCCCTGAAGCACACAGTCAGGGGATTCATCTTTTTGGTTAATCCCTTTCTCTCCCTCTCCCTTACCCTCCTAGGGCCCAGATCCTAACTGTCCCCAAGAGAATGGATTAAGAGCCAGCACCCTTCCGAAATTCCACAGGGAGGGAGGGGCGGCACTGCGGGGGGGCCGCAGAAATTGGCTAGCGTGACTTCAAGCCAGAGCACCCTGCATGAGGATGATGCCGGGGTCTTGCTCTCTAAGAGTCCTCAGGACGGAACAGGCCCCTAACATGCACTAAGTGCTGAGTGAATGACTGAATGAGCCATTTCTGCTCCTCCAGGGTCTCAGCATCTTGCTAATCCACTTGAGTCACTGCTTTGCCTCAAGACTGATTCCGCTCTTCCTTCTGCATTTACCAGCTGCCACCTGTGCTAGGCATTGTGAAGGACATGGAGATCAACAAGGCAATGGCCCTCTGCCTGCACAATTCACCAAGAGGCACGAGTCAGGGAATCCCAAGCAGGGAGAGCCTCTCCCTCCCACCCCTCGCTTCCAGCCTGCGGCACACTCTGGGTCTCATCTGTCTTTGAAGGTCACCCTCCGCCCCGGCCCCCATGCCCAGGCACCCTGCAAATAAAACAAGCCAGGATAGATTAGTTTTTAGGAGACGTCACTGCTAATTAGGACAAGTGTAGTAGGTCTAATAGTGGCCCTCCAAACATATATCCACATCCTAATCCCTGGAATTTATGAATGTGACCTTATTTGGAAAAAGAGCTTTTGCAAATGTAATTTAATTAAGAATCTTGAGAAGAGATTATCCTAGATTTAGGGTGGGCCCTAAATCCAATGACAGGTGTCCTTAAAAGAGAAACAGGGGGCCGGCACAGTGGCTCACGCCTGTAATCCCAGCGTTTTGGGAAGCTGAGGTGGGCGAATCATGACGTCAAGGGATCAAGACCATCCTGGCCAACATGGTGAAACCCTGTCTCTACTAAAAATACAAAAATTAGCCGGGTATGGTGGCACATGCCTGTAGTCCCAGCTACTCGGGAGGCTGAGGAAGGAGAATCATTTGAACTGGGGAGGCAGAGATTGCAGTGAGCCGAGATCGTGCCTCTGTACTCCAGCCTGGCTACGGAACAAGACTTCGTCTCAAAAAATAAAAAAATAAAAAAAAAACAAAAGGAAAGAAAAGAAAAGAGAGCGAAACGGGATTTTTGGGACACAGAGAAAGACAGAGAAGAAAGCCATGTAAAGACAGAGGTCGGCAGAGAATAGTACAGCCACAAACCAGGGACTCCTGGAGCCACGAGAAGCTGGTCTTCCAGAGCAAGGAACGACTGTCCCCCAGAACCTCTGGAGGGAGGGCAGCGCTGGCTTCCAGAACTGTGAGGCAAGAAATTTCTATTGTTTTAAGCCACCAAGTTTGTGGTAATTTGTTGTGGCAGCCACAGAAGACGAATACAGCAAGGTTCTAGGTTTCGGCTGCTCCCACACCCCACACAGGAGGGCCACACGCGACCTCCTCCCACCAGGCCTGCTGACTCGGCCAATCGTGCTGCTCTGGACGGAAGACAGGAGAGAGTACAAAACCCATGCTGGCTATGGGGAAAGAAAATGAAGTCAGTGCCACCAGTGAAGGGCACTGCTCCACGAGCCAGAGGACAGTCTGGTTGAAAGCCATCTTGCAGCTAGGCACACACACTTGATCCCAGAATACACACCAGGGTAAGTCAAGTCACCATGGCAGGCCATAGCCAAGTCTCCTGCCATGGAAGCTGCTTTCCTGCTGCAACCCAACTCCTTCCTGGTCCACTGCGCCCTAGTCTCCCACTCTGAGATAGGAAGAAGGGCTACTCAGCTAGGAGCCAGGAATTAAAATGCAGACTGTTACACAGGGAAGGTCGGAGCAAGACTCAGGGCATCATTTCCAATTCTGACTCTGATGTTCTCCCTGCTGGTCCTTTTCCTAACCCCACAGGATGCAAAAATCAAGTATCACAAAAATGATTTTCCTGATTAAAGGAGATAGCCTGGATTTCTAGCCTATGTACCCTGGATGCATAACAATTCAGAGATGTCAAGACTCATTTGCAGCATTTTAAAGACCTATATCGCTTCAACATCTCTGTCTGTTTGGTCCGAGCAGAGAAAACAAACTTGATTATGTCTAAAATATTTATTTATTCCATTTGAGGAAAGCAAAGTAGAAAACACTTAATTATCAGTAAGTGTTATTCCTTAACATATAATCATTCTTTTCATAGATGCATTATCGTTTACAACGAGTTAGTAACTTAGTGGTGAATAAGTCCCAAAATAAATTAAAATGGACAGTGAAGCACAAAAACAGTGGGGTCAGAAATTTGGGATAGAGTGTTGGGTGGGAAAAACCCTTCTGGTATCAGAGTCTTCTTTTCTGAAATAAGTATTTTATTGTGGTAAAATATACATAAAATTTACCATCTTAAGCTTTTTTTTTTTTTTTTTTTGAGATGGAGTCTTGCTCTGTCACCCA